>NW_026731889.1:0-316353 GCF_028476545.2 Physella acuta | reverse complement strand
AATGGTGTGGCTGGTGTCACAAAGGTGACATTATAAATGGTGTCTGTTGGTGTCACAGAGGTGACATTACAAATGGTGTCTGCTGGTGTCACAAAAGTGGCATTGTGAGATTCTAGTGACTGAAGACTTTGCCTGATTTAGACATCAGTGTATTACAAAAACAGCATACACATACACCTGGAGAAATTTTAACCCAATGGTTGTTTACAATACCAGAAATCAATGTATACTTGACCCCTAGCCCACACGTATTTCCTCCTCTAGGGACGATTACTTCCATGACCTCTAACCTTTGCATATTCCTTCTCTCCCCAAAGAAAGTTGATCTCTAGCCCCTCATATTCCCCCCCCCCCCCGTATTTCTCCCATAAACTTTGACCTCTAACTCATACATATTTCATTCCACCCCATGAACCTTGACCTCTAACTCCTTATGTTTCCCTCTCTCCCCCAGGGACATGGCGACGATTTCCTTGACCTCTAGCCCCAACAAATTACAACTCTCCCCCATGAACCCTAATCTTTCCCTCTCCCCCCCCCCCCATGAACCTTGACCTCTAACCCTTCATATTACCCTCTCTCTCCCTATGAACCATGACCTCTAACCCTAACGTTACCCTCTCTCTCTCGCCCCATGAACCTTGACCTCTAACCCCTAACGTTACCCTAACTCTCCCCCAGGGACCTAAACCTCTAACCCCTCACGTTACCCTCTCTCTCCCCTATGAACCTTGACCTCATACTTCCCTCTCTCCCTTGACTAACTCCTCATGTTTCCCTTCACCCCTCCACATGAACCTTGACCTCTTACCCCCCATACTCCCCCAGGGACCTTGACCTCTAACCCTTCATGTTACCCTCGTCCCCCCCCCATGAACCTTGACCTCTAACCCCTCATACTCAGCCTTCCCCTCATGAACCTTGACCTCTAACCCCTCACGTTACTCTCTCTCTCCCCAGGGACCTTGACCTCTAACCCCTCATACCCCCATGAGCCTTGACCTCTAACCCCTCACGTTACCCTCTCTCTCCCATGAACCTTGACCTCTAACCCCTCACGTTACCCTCTCTCTCCCATGAACCTTGACCTCTAACCCCTCATACCCCCCACCCCATGAACCCTAACCTGTAACCCCCCCCCCCACGTTACCCTCTCTCTCAGTGACCTTGACCTCTAACCCCTCATGTTACCCTCTCCCAGGGACCTTGACCTCTAACCCCCTCTCCTCCCCCCCCCCCCCATGAACCTTGACCTCTAACCCCTCACGTTACCCTCTCTCTCCCCCCAGGGACCACGACGACGAGTTCTCTGTTGTAGAGGCCGCCAAGAAGCTGAACGAAGTCTCCGGCCTGAAGGGACTGGGCCGGTTCTTCAAGCAGGTGGCGCAGTCGGCGCGCTCCAAGGACGACAGCAGCATCGACGACTTTCTCGGCTGCGTCAACATCCCGCTGGACGTAAGTCACGTGACCGTCTGTCGTCTGCATGGATTTGAGAATAGGTTTTACAAATACAGTACAGATCGATAACATATAGCTTACAATATTTTTGTTTATTTTTTGTTTCCGCAAGTGTGCTAATGAAGTTAAATGATCAATAGGAGCAGGGCACTACCCCCTCTCCGTTAATTACCCGAGTCAATTACCCACCCTCTGTCAATTACACCCCTCCCTACCCCTCTGTCATTTATCCCGTCTCATTTTTTTCTTCATTCTCAGTTATAATACTGAGCGGGATTTCCCCCAACCCAGCTAGGTATTGGTGGTCAACTTGTTATGCACCTTACATGCCATGGACTCCGACTTTTTTTTCTAGAATTTCTTCTACAGCCTTTATCCACCCAAGAATAAATAACAAGGCAGCGGCTGTTTGATTTTGGAGTTTTCTCACTTAGGTTGCTGTCCCCAGCTAACTGCACGGGGGTTCGAACACGGGACTTCTAAAGAAAGCAACCACAAGCTTTCCTGCCCGACCTGTTTTAATAAATTGTAATAGTTTAGACAAGATTTTAGAAAAATATCGATTTTAAAAAAAATTCAACTGCAATTTTGATTGGGGTTGTAGGTTGATGTGTGACGTCATTTTAGGGGGGGGGGTCTGGCTTTTTGTGACGACGTGTGACGAAGGGGAGGGGGGAGGTAAAAATCGTCCAAAAAAAGCGTGACGTCATTTATGGATGACCCCTTATCTACATACGGTACATGACGGTTGAGATTTTTAAACAGTGAGTTCAAAATTTCCGGTGACAACTGAGGCCTCAGCTAAACAGCCTGAGCTAAACGAACTTTGATCATTAGCCGCCTCCCACTCTGTGTCTCTGAGTCGGTGAAATAAAACTTGTCTCGGGGGAAATCAATTAAAGGAGGTGGCCAACAGGCTAGCTGGTGGGCATCTTTTCACTGCTGTTGGTTGGCTTTTGTTGTTTTGTTTTTTGTTTTGGTTGTTTTTGTTTTCTTCTTTCTATTTTTTTCCTTTTTTTTCTTTTTTTTTTCTTTGTACTTTTTTTGTGTGGTTGTTTTTAAACTCTCTAAAAATACGAAATTTGCTGCAGGATTATTTTTTTAGCTTGTTATACGAGTTTCAATTTTTTGGCTGATTTTTTTCCTCCTGCAATCTGAGTCATTTGGAAATTCGAGATTCGGTCTTTTTTTTACCGGGTACTTTTCTAGATTCAAGACTCGGAGTCATTGGTATTTGTGACGCCGTGTTGCTTAAATTTGTGCTCGTTACTTATTCTTATGTAAGAATGAGCGTCTATGATGTGTGACACTATATTTCATTCCCCCTTATACTTATAGAGTCATATTTATGACGCCAATTTAGCGAGATTTGAGACGCCAAATAACTCCAATTTTAACGCTACCTTCCGATCTCCGAGGACTCAGTCAGAATTACTGGTGACGCTAAGTCAGTAAGATTTGTGACAGCAAGCTACTTAAATCAGCAGCGCCGCCCTTCACTCCTATCCTGTCATATTTATGACGCCGAGTCACTCAGATATCAGACGCTGTCTCATATTCTACCGCGCACGGTGTAAATCTAATTTAGTACCCCCTTCCACAACAACAATATCGAGGCTTCTTCTCCCGCTATTCTATACATTCAGAGCTCGCCTGCTCCGGACTAACACAATAAACATGGGATATGGGCAAACATTTCTCATGGGAGACACGACCGTGGCTAAAAATAGCGTTTTGTAAAGCCGTGTAAGCATTAATTATTAGGCGGGCAAAGGGGGGTGGGGGGGGGGGAGTTTTTGTAGTTAGGAGGAAAGTTTTTATCATGCTTTTCCTTCAACCCTGTTTGACATTTTGAATGCACTTGTCGTCGTATGAATGTTGATAACAAATGCCATCAATCACATACAATAAATAAAAAATGTTTGTACCCTGGCGTACTGGCCATTCGTTAAAAAGGATCCCGCCGCAGTGACGTCACTAGCTCGGGTGTCATCTGGTGCGGAAACTAAAGGATGTCACCCCGACCCCATTCAGCAATTTTGCATTTTCAGTTCGGTGTCACCCCCCCCCCCCCCCCTTCTCCTTACTATCTCATTTTTGACGGGGAAAAATTGCTCTGGCAGTAAATTGTAAGATTTTTATTATTTGGTGTCCCCCCTAAATGGTGTCATATGGTTTAGATATTACTCGATTTATACTATACGTTGTATGCTATAGAAAGCGCGTCATTGAGATAGCAGTAAAGAAAAGTGCTACACACAGCTTTTTAAAAAATTGCAGTTTGTGCAGGTACCTAATGTATGCTGTATAGAAACTAGAGTGACACATCCAGCGTGGTTCCCTAAAAGTAAAGTTCCCCTGTTATGCCCAGATGAAGTAGAGTTCACCTGTTTCTGTGACCGCACATGAAAGGATAGTGTTGTCAGCACTATAAGGCCTCCGCGCCTACTGTTGTTACCGTAATTGAATAAATTGAACGAATAAATATAATTATAATCAGATCCCTTTACTTTGGATAACGTGAGTCAGATACCCTTCAGAGATGGTGGACTTAAAGATCCGAAATCGAGACTTTTTTTTCGGGCTAGCAACCGTTCTCTCTACCACCCCACCACGTCGTCCCTTTGTTTCCTATTATTAATCTTAAATTTCATCAGAATTTTCTTGTCTTCCATCCAAAATTGCCTTCGACCTCGTGAATGTCCCTTCCCGGAAAAAACATTAACAGGTCGCTATTTACGCGACTTTTTTTTCCGACAAGTTCATTTCGGTGGATATAAAAATAGACCCTGGCAAAGCTTCCGCCGAAAAATCTCTGGCTAGGAAGTTTTACCTCCACTAATTGCGTCAAGGGATTACAAAGCCGGCACAACTTTTTGAACTAATTATTTTAAGCTTGGATGAAGGTTAAGTATAATATTAAAAAAACATAAAAGGAAGTAATCAAGCGATAAGGGGTCATCCATAAATGACGTCAAGCTTTTTTTTTTTGACGATTTTTACCTCCCCCCCCTCCCTCCCCTCCGTCACACATCGTCACAAAACGCCAGCCCCCTATCCCCTCCCCCATAAAATGACGTCACACATCAGCAAAAAAGCTAAAAATCGTTTCTTAACATTGCTTTTTTTATAATGCAAAAATTATGACGTCACACCATCTGACCCCCCCCCCCCCTCCCTTTCATCATACACCGTCACAAAATTACAGATCCCCCTTCAAATGTGACGTGATGTCATTTATGGACGACCCATAAGCGTTAGTTCGTAAACTTTCATATTCTCACTATAAATATCACAACGCTGCATTTGTTGGTGATTTTTAATATAAGGCATTCCTTTTTTTTTTGACTGTTTACAATTAGTGTATTTTTATTATCAATTCTGAACAGTCACACACACTGTCAATACGGCAATTTTGCTTTAAAAATGTTGAAAATGACGTGCTGGGCATCCAATTTGGAGACATTCGTGTTTTGTTATGTGAAGGCTGCCTTCTGGGGATAGAGGGGACCAAACTCTAATCAACTAATTCGGGACTGGCAGATGATACTTTAGACTGAAGAGCTCCTGAGCAGAGCCGCTTCATGCCCGGGGCTACCAAACGACAGGAAATACGCTCTGCCATTTTTGTTACCGGCCTCATATTTTGTTGTTTTTGTTTTTTTAATTTATAACACATTCATGAAGTTCAACACAAATCATTAAAAAATATTTTCTAAATATCTTATTCTCAGCGAATATTTTTTAAAAAAATGCAAACATTTTATAATTGCTTAGAGGGAAGCCATTTTTAATATCCTGTAATTATCTTCAAGCTATAAATTCTCTTTAATAAAATTGCTATAATCAATGTCAAGTCAAGAAAGTTGCAGCCAATGTCTTTCAAATGATGGATGCTCACTTCCCAATAATGTTATGTTTAAAAAAAAACTTCAATTTTCGAACGTTCACAAAACTTTTTCAAACAATTTATTAGGCCTGCAATTTGTCTGGCAAGCGCAGCAGTTGAAAAATAGCAGTTGACGCGTTTCTCAGCGTTTGAAAAATTAGTTATAAGGGACTTGCTATGCCAATGAAGTTTTACGTTTCTAGTAGGCCTAATCTAAAGTGCTCAATTATTAGTATTGGTTCGCCAGGCATTGCCTTCACAACTCTTCTATGTCGTTTATTTCATCATTTTTGCCCAAGCTGTGCAGATGAAGTAGAGTTATTTAATTTCGGATACTTCGGTATATGAAGGAATAGTGTGGTCAGCACTATGCCCAACCGCCTTTGTTTTCCCTAAGACTTAACCCGGATTCGAACTCTAGACTTTCAGGTTAGCAGTCTAGATCTCTACAAATAGGCCACGCCGTCCCATCAATGTTAGTCTAAATACAGACAATCAGCATACTAGCCTTAGTCTAAAATCGTTATAAACGGGTTCTTCTTTCCTGTTTCCAGGACCTACCCTCTACAGGTAAAAGTCAGTGGTACAAGTTGGAAGGGCGGTCAGCCAAGTCCAACATCCAAGGGGAGATCCACCTGAAGCTAAATCTGGCCACACGCGAAGACCGGGGAATTCCGGAAGACCACAACTGGACAGACGTCAAACAACACGAAGATTTGATGTCCATTTTTATCGAATATGAACTCAGAAAATATAGTGTTAGTTAAGCCTTTTTTAATTTCATTTTCACTTACTATTAATAGCACATAGTAACTATACTTCGATATCACTTTTTTTTCAAATACTGGGCCTATGGCTCTAGGTCTATAAATTATTATATAAGTTATGATTTACTCAGTTTAATGAACTTGAAGCCAGAAGGTTAAAGAAAAAAGGCCTGCAACCCATCATAAAGTGTAAAGTTCATTTACCTAGATTAGTTTAATAAGTAGGCAGTGGCGTAGCGAGGTCGGGTGTCACCCGATGCGGCACTTAATGGTTTCACCCCCCCCCCCCCCCAGAGGCGATGTGACCCTTCCCGGGGACAAACTTTAAAATTTTCGATTTGCACCCCCCCTCAAGTTTTTCTCTCTATATTTTGCTATTTTTTGCCTTGGTGTCACCTCCCTAAATGGTGTCACCCGTTGCGGTCCGCACCCCCGCACCCCCCCCCCCCTCGCTACGCCCCTGTAAGTAGGGCTTACACATTCTTTTTATATATGGAAATGATTATTTTTTGTTTGGATCTAAAACTGCTTCTGATGAAAATCTTTTCTTCTTAAAATAGTCTGTTGAAAGTAATCTCTTTGGACAGGAAGCATCCTACAAATGGACAGGTGACTTGCCACAAGTTGCCAGGACCATTTTACATCAACATGCCATACAAGGAGATGTGACTGAAGTTCAGCAAGCAGTTTGGTAGGTATCTGCAATTTAATGGCTGAGTAGATTTAAAAATAAAAATTATTTTAAAAGGTTTATAATTGTGTAACCTAAGGCCATTTGAAAAAAGAAATGTCAAACAAGTAGGACCTACACTGATTTTATTCTACCTAGAAAATTAGTCCCTTCCTCCAAAATTGGTTGATATTTTCATTTAATTTTAGATATTTTAGAACTATAGGCCTTACTAATGACAGATGAACTTTAAACCCTACTGGTTCTTGCTAAAACATTTATTAACTTGTTTTTTTTACCTCTCAATAGTTTTGTTGCTCCAATAATATTTGTCAAAATTAAACTACTGTTTCAATTGTTTTTGTAGTTTTAAGCAGAGTAATGAGAATCACATGATTTTTCTTTTTTATTTAGTCGCTGGCAAGCATACAGTAAAAAACACATGGAGCATCCTTTGAGCTATGATCTGTTACATGGTTTGTTAGAGGACCTGGACAGATTGTACCATGATGGAGCTCTCTCCAGAGAAGAGGTAAAAAAAACCTTTTAAGTAATTATTATAATAGTCTCTTCTGTTATTATCACTTTGTTCAATATTATAGTTTTTTTACAAATCTAAAATGTTTACAATGAAATAAAAACATTGTAAAAAAGTTCTATCAAAATTTGAATGTACTGTTCTCATCAGGAAGAAGCACTAGCCGAATCATTCACAAACTTCATAGAATACAGCAAAAGTCTCCTCAAGAAAATGAGAGATGTTTTCCCTCCCACCAATAAAACTGCTTTCTCAAGACTAAAAGTTATGCTCAAGTAATTAGAGACACTATTTTTCATCTCCATTAATACATATTTATCATTACTAATACAGCAATTATTTAAGAAACTAAACTCCAACCATATCCACATTTTTTTTTTTATAAACCATGCAAAAAAAAATACAACTCCCAGACTTTTGTTCAATTTTAAAAAGACGAACTAACTTTATCATGCAGGTGCCTCTCAACAATCCATAGCCTCAAAGTATTCAAAAAATGTTGCCCATTTCACAGTGAGCTGCACTCAGAAATACTTTCATTGTCCAAGGTATTTTTTTTTTTACTTTCATTGTCCAAGGTATTTTTTTTTACTTTCATTGTCCAAGGTATCTATTTTTTTACTTTCATTTTTAAGGTATGTTTTTTCCCTTTCATTGTCTGTACCATCTTTTGTTTTTGCTAATCTTGTCCAAGGTATTTTTTTTCTCTTTCGTTGTTTTAAGGTACATTTTTTCTATTTCATGGCCAAATTGTATTTAGTTTTTGCTTTCACTGTCCAAGATGTGTTCTTTTTTACTTTCATTGTCTGTGGTATTTTTGTTGACTTTCATTAATTTGTTCAAAATATCAAAATCTTACATTTTCTAGAGATAATAATGTAAATAAAAGTAAACAATTCATGATTTTATAACAATTTGCATCAAGTTGTGTTTTTTTAATTATCATTGTGGCTGGTAGAACAGCATTCAATAAATGATAACTTGAGTTACTTGTGTGGAAAAAAAATCTTTCAAGTTCAAGCATTGTTTTTTTTTTTTTTTTACTTCCAGAAAAGCACCCTGGAGTGGTATGACAGAGTTCATAGTTCATGCATGGGGCATATAAAGGTAATTTATTTGCTAAATTATTTTATGATTTGTCTTTAGTGTTGAAAACTGAAACTGTTAGATTGTCTATGTTCTCTATTGAACCTGTACTATTTCCAGATAGGCCTACAGTTTTATTGTTAAATATAACATTTTTATAAAATACTTTTTGGTTTTCTAGAATTTCATGATCTGTACTAATGCAATTTATCCACAGGGTGATGAAGACACACTCCGTGGACTGATTGAGCTCTGCAATTTGTTGAACACGGATATTTATAAAGCTTATCATAACTACAATCCTCTATTTGTAGAGTAAGTTCACTGTCAAGAAACCTTCACTAAGAAAATTTAAACAGTATTCTCCCTTGATTTATCAACTTTGAACATATTCAAGGGAGAAAGATGAATACTTTTTGCAATTGTTAGAATTTCAGAATGCTTAGAAAATTAAAAATCTTTAAACTATCACTGTTGCTTGTTAAAGCTATTTTCAGCATACTTAATAACCAAAATTGGTTTGAATAATTAATAGACAAAGAGTATTAAACAAAGATTCCTAGTTTTCTCCCTTGAATTATTAACTTTGCAAAGTTATTAGAATTAAACAAATGTTAAGAAAATTAAACATCTACAAGCCATTAACTAGTGCTGTAGAATGTTTGTTCAGTTTTTAAGCTGTTCATAACATAAATATTAGTATAAATAAATAATAGTGTTGCCTCTTTGCCATTCAAAAAGCCACTGATAGCCTCTTAAACTTTAATATAACAGGCTTTGCAATGTGCACTATTTTCAAGTGACTTACAAGCAGTTTGAGAAATTGGTGAGTGCTGCAATTTTATATCTAAGAAGATAAAACAATTTTTTAATTATTAGAACTAATTTTTTTTTTTCGCAAAGGGTACTGAAAATTTTCCAATTAAAATGAAAATATTTTTTTTTTCTTTGACTGGTGCACAGCTGGGAGAGGCTATGAACAAGGACATAGAGAAAATCCTCAAGGCTAACGATGTCCACCATGAGCCATCAGGCCTGGGTACACCTTCCCTGACCCTGAACACTGGACTGTTTGAGTTGTACATGAACCTGCAGGAGTTCTCACGTTACAGCAGACACCTCTCAGCTAGGTAAATGTCACACACCTCTCAGCCAGGTAAATGTCACACACCTCTCAGCTAGGTAAACGTCACACACCTCTCAGCCAGGTAAATGTCACAAACCTCTAAATGTCACACACCTCTTAGCCAGGTAAATGTCACACACCTCTCAGCCAGGTAAACGTCACACCTCTAAATGTAACACACTTCTCAGCCAGGTAAATGTCACACACCTCTCAGCCAGGTAAATGTCACAAACCTCTAAATGTCACACACCTCTCAGCCAGGTAAACGTCACACCTCTAAATGTAACACACTTCTCAGCCAGGTAAATGTCACACACCTCTCAGCCAGGTAAATGTCACACACCTCTCAGTCAGGTAAATGTCACACACCTCTAAATGTCACACACCTCTCAGCTAATTTAATGTCACACACCTCTCAGCCTGGTAAATGTCACACACCTCTAAATGTCACACATCTCAGCCAGGTAAATTGTCATACACATCTCAGCCAGGTAAATTGTCATACACATCTCAGCCAGGTAAATTGTCATACACCTCTCAGCCAGGTAAATGTCACACACCTCTTAATGTCACACACCTCTCAGCCAGGTAAATGTCACCTCTCAGCCAGGTAAATCTCACACACCTCTAAATGTCACACACCTCTCAGCCAGGTAAATGTCACACACCTCTCAGCCAGGTAAATCTCACACACCTCTAAATGTCACACACCTCTCAGCCAGATGTCACACACCTCTCAGCCAGGAAAATGTCACACACCTCTCAGCCAGGTAAATGCCACACCTCTCAGCCAAGTAAATGTCACACACCTCTCAGCCAGGTAAATGTCCCACACCTCTCAGCCAGGTAAATGCCACACACCTTTCAGCCAGGTAAATGTCACACACCTCTAAATGTCACACACCTCTCAGCCAGGAAAATGTCACTCACCTCTCATCCAGGTAAATGCCACACCTCTCAGCCAAGTAAATGTCACACACCTCTCAGCCAGGTAAATGTCCCACACCTCTCAGCCAGGTAAATGTCCCACACCTCTCAGCCAGGTAAATGTCCCACACCTCTCAGCCAAGTAAATGTCACACACCTCTCAGCCAGGTAAATGTCCCACACCTCTCAGCCAAGTAAATGTCACACACCTCTCAGCCAGGTAAATGTCCCACACCTCTCAGCCAGGTAAATGTCCCACACCTCTCAGCCAGGTAAATGTCACACACCTCTCAGCCAGGTGTCACACTAACTGTTCATTCATGTCTCTCATTATTTCAAATCACAGTTTGGGAGTTTTATTTAAAAAAAAAAGCTATGCCTCATTTCTACTTTAAGTTTTCTTTTTTTCTTATATCCAATATGATCTACTTCATCTAGCTCACTAATTTATATAAGAAAATTATTTTCAAAAACTCTATTCTAGAAATCTCTTTTTCCCCCTTTTTGCTTATGCAAATTATAATTCTTTATTACTGTTTTGAAAACCTAGTGTGATTATTTTCATACATTTGTCTAAATAAATAATATAAAATACCTAAATAGATTTACTCTCCCCTCATCAGTGACATCAAACAGTTCACTATCCCAGCCTATTATCACTGGTTCAAGTGTGCGGTCAGTAAATGGCTGACCATTGCCCAGCACAGAGCAGAGAGAAGAATAAAAAAAGCTGTGGAGCTTGAAAAGGTAGATAAAAACTAGTCATGAGTTCGAACCTCACTGCAGATGAGGCTCGATAGCTGGGAAAAATAACCCATCTAGGAGAGAAAAATCTAAAATCAAACTTCTTCTTTGTAGTTTTTTTCTTGGTTGAACAAAGGCTATGGAGGCAAATCCAGGAAGATAATCAGGCTGAAATCATAATCAATGGCATATATGGTGCATAATAGGTTGACACGTAATACATAATTGCGTTTGTGGAAATGCCTTCCAACATTACATTTAAGAACACAGAAAAAGAAGAAGGATAAAAACTGAATGGCCTTATAAAATGAGGGGATATATATATATATATATATATATATATATATATATATATATATATATATATATATATATATATATATATATATATATATATATAAAGCTCTTAGGAGATTTATAAAATATGTAGTTAAGGCTTCTAATGGAAGTTGGTAGCCAAAAGAATGTATTTAAACTCTGGTAATTTCCCCTTATTAATCTGTCACAACCATGTTCTTTTATAATTAGTTATACAAAAAACAACCTTTAGCAATAATATTTCAGACACATGTACAAGTTTTATACTGTTGTGACTGGATGTTTTAAGAGAGATTTTGTTGTGCAGGTAGCCCAGGTGGATGTGGCTGTAAAGTACAGCACGTCTGCTGTTGATGTCTGCTGCTGCTTCACACAGGTCAGTGTCTCTGTCAATACCAAAGGTCATACAGCCATTGATTGTTACACTTTTTAAACTTTTGCAAACACAATTTGTATTCAGGGCTTTAGCAAGGCATATAGTATTTCCGTCAATACAACAAGTCATACAGCCATTGGTTGCTATTTTTAAAACTCTACAAAGACAGTATGTTGTATTGTGAGGCATGCTGTAAAAGAAACTTTTTCTATTTCTAAAACTTTTATAAATGATTGCATTGCCAAGAGTAGTTTTTTTTTTAAATTTAAATTTTTTTTTAAATTACACCTGCAATATAAATGTTAGAAATGTATAATTTGCAAAAATTTTAAACCAATCCATCCACCTTCAGATCACAGAGTTTTGGAAACAGCTGGCCTGGCCTGACCGTGTGGGAGCGTATCCATTTGTTTACAAACTAACAGAGGTCAAAGGGCATTTTTTTATTATTATTAAAATTTATATTTACTTTATGCTTGTTGAACTCTTTTTTTATGTCAGTATCAAATATTAGTACAAAATCTATTATAAACTTCAGTAAATTTTAGCTGAAATGTGTCAATGATGTTATCATGATAGAAAAGAAAGAATGAATTCTAAATGCTAATCAGCATAACAGCTAGTTACTAGAACTAGTTCCTATATTTTTATATTTTGAAGATTTGTGTATGTTTGATGAATTTTAATAATATTTGAAATAGCTTAGTCTGGTTTACGTAAGAAATTAATAGTTTCAGATTTAAGGCAAATTTGTTGTTTTTTTTACATTCCAGGATATTTGCAATACAGCCAAGTTGTATGCAGACTTAGTGCATGCTAAGTTGACAGACATGGGCTATTATGATGATGAGGGTCAATTTGATGTCACAGAAGAGGTAGGAACTCTCCAACAAAAAAAGATACAATTTATGTAATTTGTTAAATAATTAAAAACTTATGGCATTAAGGTAATTTTTTTTTTAAATTGTTCTCTTCAGCTTTGCATCACAATAAACAATATAGAACAAGTGCGCAGAGCCTTGAAACCTTTGCCAACTCTGCTGGACTTCAGTGAGATTCAGCAGGCTCTGGAGCTGGCAAGAGATGACCCACATCCACCCAAAGAGGCTACAACTGGTCTGCTGGGCAAGGCATCACTTCAAGGCATCATCAAACAGGCCGATGAGGATATGGTCAGAAAAATCAGACAGGTGGTGGACCGTGTGGCTGATAAGGTGAGGTTTTGTTTTTTGACCTGGTCAACTATCTGGGGTATAGTCTAATGGTGACTGATGAAGAAGATAGATAAGAATTTGATTATCTTGTAAATGTATCTAATAAAGAAGGGAGGTAAACATTTTATAATCTGAAATGGTTTAAAATCTAATAACGAAGGGAGATAAGCATTTGATACTCTGAAAAGGCTTTTAGTCAAATGAAGAATAAAAGGGAGATATGTATTTGATAACCTAAAGAGAGGATATATTGCGTCAGTTTCAATCAAAATCTGATTAATTTCAGATGAGACCTGACATTAAAAAAGATGTTTTCCATTTAAATTGGGCTCCAGAATCCTTACCAGCTGAAGAGGTTTGTCTTTTCTTTACTAAATTTTGTTATAATTTTTAAATACAGTTATAAAGTATCAGATGGCAGAGCATACAACTTCTAACCTGAAAGTCTTGAGTTCAGATCCCAGGTTTAAAAGGATACATTATGTTGAACAACATTGGTTCAATATTGTGTTTTTATTTATTCCATAAAGTTTATTCACAGGTTACACAACTTTTATTTTTGTTATATTAAAGAGGTGGCATAAAATAATTTTTAAGTAAAATCTAAAAATTCTATGAAAAACATTATTATTGTACTTTACAACAGTTTATGGGACGGAGTGGTCTAGCGGTAGAGAGCTGTGCTACTAACCCGTTAGTCTCGAGTTTGAATCCGGGTTCAAGTCAGTAGACCGTTCCTGAGTCCACCCAACTCTGATGGGTACCTAACTCACTTTAGGGAGAGTAAAGGCGGCTGGGCATAGTGCTGACCACATTATCTCTTCATATGCCGAGGTCACAGAAACAAGTAAACTGTACTTCACTTGCCTCATAGACCGTCAGGTTTGAAAGGGAAACTTTACAACAGTTTATTTCACTAAAATTTGATAATGTTAATTAGTCTTCATTAACTTTAACACAACAACATGTTCCTTTAAAGTGCACCTTAAATGGCTATGTATCAAACATGGCGACTTGCCCACCATACTGAGTTAAACCTGTGTTTGAAAAAAAACATTTGCCACAATTGTGCCTACACTTGGTTGACACGACCACTAATTATCTCACTCCCAGCCTAATTAACTGACACACATTCACATATTGTTGCTAATCATGTACTAATTATGCAAATATCCTAATGAAAAAATGGCTGAACTTTAAGACACAATTAGCACTGGGAAAAAAAGTGTCAGTTTTGTTTATATTTAATTTGTAAATGCATTACAACCAAGATAAACATGTTAGAGCAAACAAGCTGAAAAGTGCACTACATTTTTCCCACTGTAGTTTGTTTGTAAAGGGACCTTAAAATAAGTAGAAGTCACTCAAGGAAGAAATGATGCAATTATCTATCTCAGTGTGTGGGTGATAGTTTTTCTGCCCTAATTAAGTAATGAAAACTTTGTATGACTTACTACTCTTTGGAGTATAATAAAGAGGGATTAATAAAAAAAAATACCTGAACAAAAAATTAACAGAATCTTTAGACAGTAAAAACTTTTTTTTAGAAATTCTGAATAACCAAACTGACATAAAAATTCACGCTGTTGGTAACTTGCTGGAGTACCTGGACACTAATTTGCTGTAAAGAGAGGGTATGCCTGAGTGAAAAGAAAAATAAAATCCATGGACAGTAAATTTTTTTAAATTATTTTCATGAGAAAAATCTGAGTAACCAATTTGGCATTAACCTCTAGGCTGTTGGTGACTTGCTGGAATACCTGGACAGTAATTTGCTGTAAAGAGAGTCAATGCCTGAGTGAAAAGTAAAAACAGAATCCTTGGACAGTATATTATTTAAAAATATTCTCATGACAAATTCTAAATAACCCATGTGGCATAAAATTTCAGGCTGTTGGTGACTTGCTGGAGTACCTGGACAGTAATTTGCTGACCCTCAACAGCAACCTCCTGAAGACAAACTTTGACAGAATTCTCTCCTCCATCTGGGTGGAGCTGCTGGAGGAGTTCAGAGAAGTTTTGGACACGGAGGAAATGGTGGGTACCAACTTCTCTTCATTCTTCATAATAATCATTTATACATTGGTCTACAATGATGATGTATGTAGATGTCAGTCAAATGGTGGGTACCAACTTCTCTTCATTCTCCTCTGGATATCTAATTAAATATAATAATAATCATTTACACATTGGCCTACAATGTCAGTCAAATAGTGGGTATCAACTTCTTTTTATTCTCTCTTCTCTGGATATCTCATAAATATAATAATTATCATTTATACATTGGCCTAAATTGGTGATGTATGTAGATGTCAGTCATGTGTTTGAACTGTCAATAATAAATTAAACCTAATCAAAAGGATTACTTCTAATTGAATAAAACATTTATGGTTTTAAAAAATATTTATATTTTGGCCTACAATAATGATGTTATTAAACATCAGTCATGTATTAGTGCTGTCAACAATAAATTAAATCTAATCATGGGGATTACTTCAAATTAATCAGATACCCATTTTAGTGGTAGATCCACATGTGTCAAACGTTACATTTACAAATTAATTCATGCACCAGCATTAAGGTTACCCACCACCCACAAGTTATATCTATAATTTTTTCTAATTGTTGATGGATTCACAACATATCCAAACTTACTATGTATGCAAATTTTGGCCAGGTCTCATATCTCATCTACACTTCACCAAAAGTAGCTGCTAATATTGGAAAAAAAACATACTTCTCAATTTTCCATCTCCACTACTTAACAAGTCATTTCCATTCCTGATTCATGTCTCTGAATTATTTTAAATTTATAATATCACATGCCTGTCTCTCAGCGCCCCCCTGTGTTCTACCAGAGGATGTTTCAAGCATTAAGTCTTCTCGTTGATTTCTTTTATGCCAATGGAAATGGTTTAGAGATGGAAGCTATTCTTATAGAGCCATTTGAGGTAATCATACACACAAAATTTAAAAATGAAATTTATTTTATTTAATCTAATCATTAACGTTTTTACTCGCCAGGGAACAGCTTTTTTTTTTAATATGAAGTTTATCTTTTATCTTTTATTTAACTAATATATGTATAGTTTGTCAAAAATCTTATAACTTTTTTTCTGTAAACTTATTCTATAGTAATGTTGAACCCATGGTAATTGTAGTTATCAAAATATCAAATTTTAAATAAAAATTTCACCAAAGTCCTTACAATACCTTCTTAGTTTTTTTTTAATAGATGATTGCTGTGTTGTAAAAAGAAATATATTACAAACATGTTTCAAGTTTGAATAAGATAATTTTATTGACACCTGTCATAGGGTTGGTAATTTAAATCCTGATGTTTTTATATTTTAGAATCTACGTAAAGAACTGACCATGCACAAAATGGATACACTTTCTCTCATTGAAACTTTCTACATGGAAAAAAATGAGTTACAGGTCAGTAGTGAACTTTTGTAGATATTCTAATGAACACTGTCTGTTTTTAAGTCTGCTGTATATGAATACAGTGAGACATCTGCTAAAATGTTGTTTTGTGTTTCCCTAGGCTCACACAGAGAACACAGAGTTTGGTGTGCTCAGTATTAGAGCGGTCTACAAGTTTGATTTGCAAATACTTTTTGTCGAAGGTGAGAAGCCTTGAACTTTCACCTCACACATTATTTAAACATCATTTTTTATTCAGATATAATTCAACTTTCTCCTCACTACACACATTATTAAAACATCATATTTTGTTTAGATATAATTCAATTACACAAATTATTCAAACTTAATTTTTTGTTCAGATGTAATTCAACTATACACATTATCAAAACATCATATTTTGTTCAGACATAATTGTTACTGACTTAGTCTAATGCAAGTCAGAATGAAAATTAATAAGAATAAGAATGTTCAAAAATATTTTTTTTCTTTCAGTTATTAGTGCAAGGGACTTAATACCACTTGATGCTAATGGTTGGTTGCTGTAATTGTTTTATTATCACAACTTTTGTTGTGAAATTTTAAATTTGAAAAAAAAAATTATTCTAATTGCACGAATTTTAAAAATTTGGATATGATTTGCATCAACAAACATTCAAATTGATATTATAATTATGTAACCAGGCCTGAGTGATCCGTATGTGCTGGTCTCACTGGCACCAGAACACATTTTCCCTGGGATGGGAACACACAGCACCAAGATCATTAAGAAAACATTGAACCCTGTGTTTGAAGAGTCATTTGAATTGTAAGTGGATTCTTTTAAAAAACTTAAATCTTATGGTTATTTTCATACTGACCTAATAATTATTGGGGATGGCATGGCCTAGCAGTAGAGCCCTAGACTGCTAACCTGAAAGTCTCGAGCTCAAATTAGGGTGTAAGTCAGTAGAATATCCTTGAGTCCGCCCAGCTCTGAAGAGTACGTAACTCATTTTAAGGAAAGTAAAGGTGGCTGGGAATGGTGCTGACCACACTATCCCTTTATATGCTGAGGTCACAGAAATAGGTGAACTCTACTTCGCTTGCCCCATGGACAATCAGGTGTGAGAAGGGAAGTATTTTGTACAATCTTTTAGACATAATCATACTGGATCATAGGGATCATTCATAAATTACATCATCATCATCATCATCATTCCTTTGTGGCCCCTGGGGAGCAAAAGGCTGCAACCACACATCTTCATCGGACTCGGTTTTGGGCTGCCCCCTTAATCTGTGCCCATGTGTGCCCAGCAGTTTTCGCCTCTGCTTCAACCGTTCTTCTCCATGTCTTCCTTGGCCGGCCTACCCTCCTTTTTCCCTGGGGATTCATAAATTACATCACCCACTAAAGTGGTGAGCCTTAGATTTTATAAAAATGAGCTCAAGCGGAGGGGGCTGTGAGGAATCTGATGTAGCAAATATTTGTATTTCTTTATTATTATTTTTTTTTTAAAAAGTGATGTAAAACTTGTTCATGTTTTATAGAGTTAAAGATGTTATAGAGAGGAGATGGCACTTTGTGTTCTCATTATCAGGAGATGGGTTTAAAACGATTATTATAGTTATTCCTTACCTTATGTAGTGCAAATCCTTATATTAGTCCAGCTATTAAAATATCTAGCCCTGTAAACAACAACAATAAAAAAAATATTTGTCTAATGCATTTGATTGCTTTAATTACTTTTGTTGTATTCCAGCCATATCCTGCCATCCCAATGTGCTCAGCATGGAGCATCCTTGACCTTCACTGTAATGGACCATGACCTCTTATTCCAAAATGACTTTGGGGGCGAAGCTTTTCTTCCTTTGTCAGATGTGCATGGCGTGGGAGGGGAGGAAATCTCTGGCTATGATGTTCTCAACATCATTTCTCTCCCCCTCATCCACCCTAAAGCTTCAGGTAAAGTCAAGGGGCTGTGTTAATGTTTTTTTAACTATTGTTTTATTGAGGGAGCTGTATAGAAGGAAACTATGTATAGCTGAGGTGGTTTGCTTGTTGCAGTGATATTGATGATCTGGGTATTTAGTATTACCCAATCAGCTGGTTCTAAACCAGTGGTTCTTAACCTTTTTAGAGGTACCAAACTCCACCATTCTCATATGCGCATTCACCTAACCCTTCTCAATACTTTTATTATCCACGCTTACAAAATCTGAGTCTTGTGTATGTTTTGACCTCAACCAAATCCATGAGACTGATCACCGAACCACTAGGGTTTAATCAAACCCAGTTTAAGAACCACTGACCTAAACCATTTTAAGATAAAAGCATTTGTAAATTAATATTTTTAGTAAATAGCGTAGGCCATTATCACTTTATGGAACTTGAAACACATAGGAAGTCAAGGCCAACAAATGCTTTTTTAATGATTGACAGGTTTAATAGTTTACCATTTTAATAGTTTACCATTTTAATAGTTTACCATTTTCATAGTTTACCATTTACATAGTTTAACATTTTCATAGTTTACCATTTTCATAGTTTACAATTTTCATAGTTTACAATTTTCATAGTTTACAATTTTCATAGTTTACAATTTTCATAGTTTACAATTTTCATAGTTCACCATAAGATGATGCCATGGATACAAATCTAAAGCTTTTTAATCACTTTAAGAAGTTTCATATTTTCAATTAGTTTTAGCTAAACAAAACATATGAAAATATTATTTCATTTCTTTAACTCAACCTTTCTATACCAAATTAAATTTATATTTGACTTGCAGACCATGGTGCCTTGAATGTGTTGAGAAGAAGGACATGGGACAGTGTTGCACAGGAATTTATCAAGAAACGCAGCCTCATAGAGCAACAGGCAAAATAATCCTCGATGCTGTTGTCTTTATGATTTCCATAATTCAAAATGAAGCTCAAAATATGACTGAATTTATGAACTACAATTCCAATTTGAATCAATAATTGAACTAATGATTGTGTTGTTTTTTTTTGTAAATGAATGAAAGCCAATATTGTATTAAAATTGTGAATACAATTTAGCAAAATTAAATGAAACACCTAATAATTCACACAAATATTTTTCTAGAAAAGCTTAAATTGTGATATAAATAAGCTATTTTTGGGAGAATTATTGCGTATATTAATTTAAGATACTGGTTTTTCTAAAAATACTCATCAAAGAGTTGTGTGCAAGACATTATATTGTTTTTTAACTGTGAGTATATATATATATATATATATATATATATATATATATATATATATATATATATATATGAAGTGTATTAGTGCAGATATTGTAAGAGCAAATGCCATGTAAATAATTTTCTGAAGTTGATGATCACAAGTCATTTAGATATAACATCTAGAAATTAAACCCAAGGGAAGTCACTTCAAGTGATTTCTAGAGAAATTAGAAGAGTTACAGTTAGTCCATTGTATTTTATATGAACCTTAAATTTTGTTATGCACCTTTTGTATTTCAATGTATAAAATATATCCTACGAAACAACACTTTTTTCTTATTAAATGTTTGTCCTGTATGAACTTTTAAAAAGCTACCAACATGTGCTGGTGATTGATCCATGCTGCTACAAAAAAAATGTACTCAAGCTGTTAGTAACAGACAGCCGTAACTTGACGTTGTAAACACAGTTATCTGCACACAAAAGCAAGAGCACTTTCTGCAATAGATTTGTTAACATAATTAAACTTCAGTATATTGACCTTCAGTACACATGCCAAGCGTCATTATTATATATATGTAATTTGTAATACAGAAAGACTCATTGGAAAATTCATCCATGTATTAAATGTTCCAACGCATCTTAATGCAACAAACATTTTGTTTTGGTTTTTAAGTATTTGTTACTGACTGGCATGCTACACTCTTTTTGTTGCCTTGACCCCTGTACATCTTTTACTCCGCCGATTTGTGTCAATTTTTTTCTTTGCCTTGCGAGGGGTAAACTTAAGTTGCACGCAACTATTTGTCTGGCTGTAACTTATGAAGTCTGGGACTACAATTTTGTTTAATATTTATGTAGTTAAAAATTTCAAATGTTTGTGGAGTTCTGTAATTTATTGCTAGGTTGGGATAGCAAAAGTCAAAAGACTTGCTCGTCACCTTTTTTCAAATTGGGTTGCGGAACAATTGTTGAAGACCACCTTTAATACTAATACTTTAATACTGTGACTGAATAAATGTGACTGTTTCTTGTTAAGTGAAATTAAAAGTACCAGATCCAGAGGTTTAATTTAATTCATGGTTTCATGTATGCAACTTCTCCCCGCCCCCCCCCCCCCCCCCACCAGCATGTGGCTACTAATATTCCCCTATTTGTATCTCCACAAATAGCAGTTTTTAGTTATAAAGCTGTTATTTTATAAATCGAAAGATAGCATATTCATCACAGCATATAAATGTTTATTTACTAACAGCTTAATACTACGAAGAAGTGTGAATGAACTGAATAACCTAGTGTTAAAAACGTTTCAATTTTGGTAAATACATATTCCCTTATGTCTTTGTGCTTGTTATTTATCACCCACCTGCTGAAAAAGATATTGTAAGCTGAATTTTTTGTCTGATGGGAGAAAAAAATGATTTTTAAATATGGGTTTGAGTTGTGATACTTGAGTGATATTTAATTTAACTGATATTTTTAACTGGTTCGTGTTGTTACGTGGAATGAAATGGTAGAATCTAAGATTCTTTCAAATCTTGTTGTTGGTTTTTTTTTTTCAGACATTTCTAGATATGTGGTCCAAAATAGTTATTTACTTAAACTGAAATCAATTTAAGTTTTAGCAAACTAACTCCACATTTTTAAAACAATTAAAGTTAAAATATTGAGGTCCAGAAAAAAAAATTCTCTTTTGAAAGAAATTGAAAGTAGGTGTAGTGCTTTTAAAATAAATTCCTAGTAGTAAAAAGTAGAAAAAATCTCAACACATTATTTTATCGTGCATACATTTTCATAAGAACCAAAATAAAACATTCCATCTGTAGGCTTCTATGTCTTGATAAAAACAATTACTTTGAAAACTGTAATGTTTTCAAAAATTTGTATTTCTAAATTTTGTTTTTTCAAGTGAATACAGTTTTTTTTTTAAATACTTATACTTTTTTCTTGTATACAAAGAATTTGAACAACTACTCTACATTGTAATTTGTAATGTCAATATTTTGCTGTGTGATAAATTAATCTTGTGTGAATATAATGAGATAATTTGCCAGTAAGTAATGGTTTATAAATGGATATAAGAATGGATATTTGTTGTATGATGACACGAGGCGTCAACATGCACAACTTGCTAGATCAACCTTATATTTAAAAATCTACTGAAACTCTTATTTAATAAAGTCAGTTTCAGTATTTTACAAATAGTGGTAAAAAATATATATATATATTAAAGCTACTCTTTTAACAGTAAAAACAAGCCAAAATCCTAAGAAGATTTTGAAAACAGCATTTTTAGCAAAGTCATTCTGAATTAGCAGGTTCTGCAAGTGGACACCTCACTATAAGACTGGGTGAGTTTAATGAGTGGAAATTATTTTTCACCGCTGTACCAATTTTATCTTTACACACGTCAACAATCCTTGTACACCAGAAACCCAAATAAATGTGTCGCATCTGTACAGTCTTCATGTTGAATCCATTTTTGTTTATTTCAACTATTTTTCAAATGTCGACTTGAGTCAAGAGAACTTATGCCTGGAAATCTGATTGTACAAATTATTACAACTTTTAGAACTCCTTCATCTGAAGAGTTCTCATCCCAGATGATTCAGCACCTAATAATTTAGTCAAATAAAAATAAAGTTCTCTTTTGAACCTGATGTTCAGTGGAGGCTAGTAAAGTACAGTTTGGCTGCTTCTGTGAACTCTGCATATGAAGGTATAGTGTGGTCAGCCTCGTTAGCTTTCCCTAATCTAAGTCAGGTACCCATCAGAGCCTGGTGAACTTGAACCCGGATTTGAACTTAACACTTTCGAGTTAACAATCATATGCTCTACCATTCGACCACTCTGTCCCAGAAAATGTAGTCATACACACCAAAAAAGAAATCAACTCATACAAAAAGTTTACGATATTTATATTGTTTAATTAATTACAACCCAACGCGGGGTGCAGGAAAGATTAATAACAAAAATGATATGATACAAGGACTGCTATACACTTATTCTACAGATCAGAAAGAAAACCAGTAAATATAATAAACAGCACCGTGATTATTTTAAATAACAGGTAACCAATGATTGTTAACATTTTCTCTCCCGGCTTCACCTTTCTCCTTAGTATCTTGTCCTTTATTAAATAAACTTTAAAAAGCAGTGAATTGAGCTCAATGTGTTATAAAAAGGTATAACATCAGTTTCTGCTAGTGGTTTTTTTTAGCTAGGGTGAAGGAGAATTGTTGACTCGTTAGATTGTCTTGTGGTTTTATTTGTTGGGGTGAACTGTTGACTCATTGTTATCAAATTGTCTTGTGGTTTTATTTGTTGGGGGGGGGGGGGGGGGGGTGAACTGTTGACTCATTGTTATCATATTGTCTTGTGGTTTTATTTGTTGGGGGGGGGGGTGAACTGTTGACTCATTGTTATCAAATTGTCTTGTGGTTTTATTTGTTGGGGTGAACTGTTGACTCATTGTTATCAAATTGTCTTGTGGTTTTATTTCAGCGAAAAGGGAACCATTTGCTCACTTCTACGACAGAAGAGAGCTAGAGCAAGGAGAATGTTTATCTCCCCATCTAGGTGTTTGTGGTTTGATTTTTGCATCACTCATATTCTTTCCATGTAACATCAAACCTTAAAGAAAGTAAAACGACTTTCCTCCTCTTTGTACTAGACCTAATAAGATGATGAATTATGGGGGGGGGGGGGGAGGAGAGCACCACACCCCCACCCCCCTCCACCACCAAGAACGAAATAGAATTTATATAGAAAATATATACTTTTACTAATGTCCACTCCCCAAAAAATTTAGTCCACCCCCTAAGGAAAAATGTCTGAGAGAAACACTGTTAAGATATTGTAGCATGATGGAGGATAGTTGGCAGAAGGATTGTTGGTTCATGGGGGAATGACAGATTGGAGCTGTTAGATGAATGCCAGGGCAATGGGGAACTGGTGGATGGGGAAATGGATTATGGGGGAACTGGTGGATGGGGAAATGGATTATGGGGGAACTGGTGGATGGGGAAATGGATTATGGGGGAAGTGTTGGATGGGGAAATGGATTATGGGGGAACTGGTGGATGGGGAAATGGATTATGGGGGAAGTGTTGGATGGGGAAATGGATTATGGGGGAACTGGTGGATGGGGAAATGGATTATGGGGGAACTGGTGGATAGGGAAATGGATTATGGGGGGAACTGGTGGATGGGGAAATGGATTATGGGGGAACTGGTGGATGGGGAAATGGATTATGGGGGAACTGGTGGATGGGGAAATGGATTATGGGGGAAGTGTTGGATGGGGAAATGGATTATGGGGGAACTGGTGGATGGGGAAATGGATTATGGGGGAACTGGTGGATGGGGAAATGGATTATGGGGGGAACTGGTGGATGGGGAAATGGATTATGGGGGAACTGGTGGATGGGGAAATGGATTATGGGGGAACTGGTGGATGGGGAAATGGATTATGGGGGAACTGGTGGATGGGGAAATGGATTATGGGGGAACTGGTGGATGGGGAAATGGATTATGGGGGAACTGGTGGATGGGGAAATGGATTATGGGGGAACTGGTGGATGGGGAAATGGATTATGGGGGAACTGGTGGATGGGGAAATGGATTATGGGGGAACTGGTGGATGGGGAAATGGATTATGGGGGAACTGGTGGATGGGGAAATGGATTATGGGGGAACTGGTGGATGGGGAAATGGATTATGGGGGAACTGGTGGATGGGGAAATGGATTATGGGGGAACTGGTGGATGGGGAAATGGATTATGGGGGAACTGGTGGATGGGGAAATGGATTATGGGGGAACTGGTGGATGGGGAAATGGATTATGGGGGAACTGGTGGATGGGGAAATGGATTATGGGGGAACTGGTGGATGGGGAAATGGATTATGGGGGAACTGGTGGATGGGGAAATGGATTATGGGGGGAACTGGTGGATGGGGAAATGGATTATGGGGGAACTGGTGGATGGGGAAATGGATTATGGGGGAACTGGTGGATGGGGAAATGGATTATGGGGGAACTGGTGGATGGGGAAATGGATTATGGGGGAACTGGTGGATGGGGAAATGGATTATGGGGGAACTGGTGGATGGGGAAATGGATTATGGGGGAACTGGTGGATGGGGAAATGGATTATGGGGGAACTGGTGGATGGGGAAATGGATTATGGGGGAACTGGTGGATGGGGAAATGGATTATGGGGGAACTGGTGGATGGGGAAATGGATTATGGGGGAACTGGTGGATGGGGAAATGGATTATGGGGGAACTGGTGGATGGGGAAATGGATTATGGGGGAACTGGTGGATGGGGAAATGGATTATGGGGGAACTGGTGGATGGGGAAATGGATAATGGGGGAGCTGTTGGATGGACATGGGAACATCCATATATGTTTGTGGGGTTTTGGGGATAGGAATTAGCACACAAGTAATGAGATGTGGGCATCTGGCAAATAAAGCATTGATTGGCAAATTGAAAAATGGTAGATGAGATTAACAAAGCTTTATGAGTCGCAGTTGTAAGCAACAGGTAAAACATTTGGAAAAGTTTGGATCAAATAAATATTTGAAACAATTATTTTCTTATGACAGTCAAGCTAGGCTGAAATAAAACATTTGTAAGTAAAATATATTGTAGTGGTTTTGATTCAATAGTAAAAAGGTGAAAGGTCAAGACAAAAAAAGATCCATGAGTTGGTGACTGAGACAGATTTTAAAATGCTTGGGGACTCCTTTATAACAAACTGGTTTAGTTGTTAAACATTAATTTAGGGCAACAGTTGTTTAGTAAATAATGTTTTTTTACTGCTCTTTAATATATCAACTGTTTTTTTTATTGCTATGTAAAAGTTGCACAGCTTAGTCGTGCAATATATTATTTTACTTTGATAAGAAAAAGTTATAATGGAGTCCCATTGTTGATTATATTATAATTATAAATAATCATCTACATAGACAAACAGTGGACATAATAATAAGATGGATAATTAGCATAATGAACCTATAAATTTAAGTTTTATTTTTTTCTTATCCACCGAAATACAAATACAAGTGGATTGTCACAGTGGTACAAAACAAAGGTGGACAGCCCACCAGTATAACATTCATGTTCCAATATTAAAGTGTACAGGATTTGCTTCAGTACCTGGCAGCATTGGTGGCAGTTCCTGTGACAGTTATGTCCCCTTTCCTGTACTGAGGGATTGTGGGAAGGACCTGAGGTATTCTTCTCTCTGGTTGATTGGTGCCACCATTGGAGGATTCTGATTGGCTGGAAGTTGGGAGCTCTGAAAAAAATTATTTAGTGTGTTTCTTTTAGTTTCGTTTTATATCATGTCTATTTGTTTTATTAAGTGGCAAACTCTGAAAAATGTATTGGTGTTTTTATGTTAGTTTGATTTTATGTAGTATGTATTTGTTCTTAAATATATACCTTTTGGGGAAATGTTTAGTGCATGGTGTCAGTTTATGAAAAGGATTTTTGAGATTTTTTAATAGTTTGTCCAGTCACTAAAATATTGTTTAAAGTGGGCACACCCATGATGAATTTGCCAATTACATATTGCAGTTTAGGAAGCATTTTTATAAAACATAGCTACACCAAAACATGTGTATAAGACTAAAAGAAAGTCAGTCATGGCGAGTGGGTTAGGCATCCTTCTCATTAGTGCTATTAAGCTTAATTACCTCAACTGACATGGTTGCCTTAGTAACATGCTACAATATTGAAGATTGCACATGAGCTTGCACATACATTTTTCAAGCTTTCCAGTTAGCTTATGAACAAGTCATCAGCTGATAGAAAATCAGCCTTTGTGTGGACTTTATACACGATGATGAATAAACCAAAATAAACAACAACAAAACATAACAAAAAGTTCCAGTCAGAAAAAAAGCATATAACTCTACCTAATGGGTTAATTCTATATTTTTTTCTAAACCTCCTCTAGCGACTGGCTCTACTGTCTACACTACAAATCTTAACAAATTTACTTTTTTTATTCTTCTTCAGTATGTTTGTGTTTTGACCTAATGGGTTAATTCTATATTTTTTCTAAACCTCTAGCGACTGGCTCTACTGTCTACACTACAAATCCTTAACAAATTTACTTTTTTTATTCTTCTTCAGTATGTTTGTGTTGTGACTGGTCCGTCTGTTCGGGTCAGAGGTCACGGTGTTTGTGTTTTGACTGGTCCGTCTATTCAGGTCAGAGGTCACAGTGTTAGGTGTGCTGGACCTCACTGTGGACGTGTCATCTAGAAACACTGCAACACATTCCTGCCATTACTGCACACGGTTTACACAACAAATCAACACACATGTCAAACCAAAGGAACACAAAGTGTGATAAAATTGAGCTACAAATTACTGTGCTATTAAAAAAATAGAACTCATGGAGGACAGTGTAAAAATAAGTGACACAAACAAACAAAATTATTTTACAGGTGCTTGTCAACATTAACAATAAAATTTAGCAAAATAATAAAAACATGAGTGGACACTTCATTAGCTTCCTTACTTGTTTTTCTGCAGTTTTTTTTTAACTACAGTTGCTTAAAATATTTAACAATTTTTACATCAAAGACAGACTAGACATTTTTTTTTAAATATCTGAAGCAAAAATTTAGGCCCATCTGATCTTAGGCTGAGTCGCATACTAAGGTATCTTCTTCACTATCTTAATTTATATTAGAAATTGTATTTCATTTTCTCATTGTGAATTATTATTTATATTAAGTCTAATTTCTCATACCAAACAATTATTTACATATCTTTATGACTTTTCAGAACGGAGGTGGAGGAGGTCATCAGGTAAGTAAATAAATTATCCATTCAGAACAGGTGGTCCATGAAGCAGACGAAGTAGATTTCATGTTTCTCTGACCAGAGCCCAGTGGGGTCAGTTCCATGTTCAGCTAAATTTTATTTCCCCAACCAGCTACCTTTTTATTTCCCCAACTTAAGTCAGGTACCCATCAGAGCTGGGTAGACCTCTATGAAGTCTAGCTAGTGAACTCAACAAGTTGCAATACAGTTATCAATAGGAGCCTCAAGTAACAACTGGAGGAAATCCTGTATTCATCAAGCATTAATGGAACTCTTCATGATTTAAAGTTAAGAAGCAGGGTACACTGCTATAGAAACAAGAGCTCTCCTACAATGATCCAAGCCTTCTAGACTATAATTTGTATTTGCTGGACTGAATGTGAAACTACCAGTACCCCTGTTGAAAGTAAGTCAAAAGATGAACAAATAAAACAACAGAAAAACTCACGTCTGTTTGAGCCGTTGTAATAATTGATGTTGTTGTTGTGGTTGTTGTGGTTGTTGTTGTTGTTCCTCCTCTGCAGGTTCCTGTTCCTCTGTTCAGACAACTTCCTCGACTGGTGCCGAGATTTCTGACAGACAAGGTTTTTTTATTATATTATTGTCAAGTGCAAGTCAATTAGCCAAGATGGGTTTTAAGGCAAACAGATAAGTAAAAGCAAAGCCCATAAAAATATATGGAAAAATTATGGTTGTAGTCAGAGCCGGCGTTAGGGGGTGGCAAACGGGGCGGTCGCCCTAGGCCCCGCGCTTGAAGGGGCCCCGCGCTTCAGCACTGTCATTGTTATCTGAATTAGTTTGTAAACTTAAATAAATTGTTGCTGAATTCAATGGGGAAAACTAAATGGTCGAATGCCGACGATGTTGATTGTTATAACTGAGACCACGGTTGATGTTAGTGAGTTATCACCAACCTGAACTGGGACAGGCCGTAATTCGATACAAAAACAGTGTCAGACCTCCCCTTTGTGTAGCGTACGGTCGCCTCGCTTTTGACCTGAGCTGACTGGAGATTGTTGGGTGCGAATCAGCCCCCGACCTGACATGGGATGTAAATTTGGGAAACACGTAAAGTGATACAGATGAAGACGTCCTTTTAGTGAGCAGACGGGATGCTTGTAGTAGACAGTTAGTGACCTGATGAACGCTAGTCATAACTTTCTTGTTGTAGATGTTGTATATGTAGGCCTACTTGTCTTGGTATAACAAAATTAACATTCCGTTGCGTGCACAGGGTGGGAAGAGGGCGACGAGGGGGGGGCCCTTAGGATCTTTATCAAGGGGCATTAGACAGAGTGATTTATTATTTTTTGGAAGAAAGTTAAAAGTGTTGATGTAGCATGTTTTCTCTATCATTAGCAGGTTTACGTCATGGTGTCACCACCCCCCCCCTCCACCCTTGTCGGGATTTATTAAATTTGCTCTTAAAAGACTATTTAACACTCTAATTTTTAAAAAAAAGTAAAGTTCCCTTTCAAGCCTGACGGTCTATGGGGCAAGTGAAGTAGAGTTCACTTGTTTCTGTGACCTCGGCATATGAAGAGATAGTGTGGTCAGCACTATAATATGCCCAGCCGCCTTTACTTTACCTAACATGAGTTAGGTACCCATCAGAGTTGGGTGGACTCAGGGACGGTCTACTGACTTGAACACTCTAATTAACCACTTTTTAAAAGTGGAACTATCATTTTTGTATATGTTTTGCTATTTTTTTTGCCTTGGTGTCATTCCCCCCCCCCTAAATGGTGTCACCCGGTGCGGTCTGCACCCCCCTCGCTACGCCCCTGCTTTTATATTAATTAACAATTAGTCATTAACAAACAACTTAAACAACTTGATTTTTCCTAATTATTTGGCACGTGATTGAATTTTCTTAAGTGATTTGGTATGAATTACATAACTGTCAAAATTTAATATCCTAGCAAGGAAAAAAAACTAAGAACATTGGGTTAAAACGTGGGAGAGGTAAACATCTGTTATTTAAGTCTTATAGACTACAAAACATGTATGTGTTATTATGTGTGTATGCATATTATATAGGATTATACACACACACACACACACACACACACACATATATATATATATATATATATATATATATATATATGTATATATATATATATATATATATATAATGGAAAAAAGCAGGCCCCGCGCGGATGGTTGGCCCTAGGCCCCGCGTATTCCTAACGCCGGCTCTGGTTGTAGTACCTACAATGTCACTGTGTATTATGTCTGTAGTACCTACAATGTCATTGTGTTTTATGTCTGTCGTACCTGCATTAAAACTGCATCCACTCTGGAATATTTTCTTATGTCAAATTTGCACAAAACTAATCTACTTCATTAATCCAATAAATCATCATTCTTAAGTTCATAAATCTAACAGAAAAGTTTGATGATTAAATTGTTACCTCAAGGTAACTGCCATTATTGTTTCCTGTATAGCGGACTGCCCTGCGTCTGGCCTCTTCCTGTTCCTGTATTTGTCTGCTGCCCACTGACCCAATGGTGCGCAGGGGAGGTAAATTAGGGTCTGTGATGACACTGATTCTCTCCCCTAGCTCCTCGCCCCCAGAAAAATTGTACACCCCGTCCCCCATGTTCCTGTTGTGTTGAGCCAAACGGCTGGGCGTCAGCTTGGTGCCGAAGTCATCAAAATCATCATCGTCCACTTGCACCTGCGGCCGGTATAAGGGCCGGACACCAAACTTATCCGTGGCCCCACTCGCGATGCTGGCCTGGTTTCTCTTCTTTGCTGCCAAAGCTGCTATGCTGCGGGTGTTTGCGTTTATCACTGTCCGATCTTCGTACGATATACGCGACGGGGCCGTCGGGGTAGGTATGTGGTCCTGAATGTCAATGTCATTTTGAAGGTAGCCGATATCACTGACCCTGTTCGCTTTTAGGATCTGCTTGGTTTTGGCACTCTGGGTAAAAACTTTGTTGCTGTCTTCATCCTCACTGGAAAATGTTTTAGAATAAGCATTAACACTACATTTACAAAATAAATGATTCATTAAATAGCACTCAAAACTAAATGTTTACGACTAATTTATATTGTCCAAGTAGATGATGTAAAGAACTTACTCTCTTATTTTTGGTGTAGATGGCACATTAAGATTGCTAACAGAGGCAACCTGTTCACATAGAGCATGAAAGAAAGTAATAAAGTGTTGTGTCCAACATGTAAAATGACTAACGTTATAACTCTTCATTCAAATACAATAATAAAAAAAGAATTAACAGTAAAATTTTAAATAAATGATAGGACATTTTAGTTTTATTCTGGTGATAAAAAATTCAATATTTGAATGAGCTTATCTAACATTATCTTACATTAACAGGAACAAATTTTAATATTTGACCAAGTTTGTGAGAAAATATCCTAACCTTGTCTATAGAAGAAAATGAGCTGATGTCGTCTCCCTTTAAGAGCCTGTGGTTTTGTTCTGTTGAGTACAGCTCATAGAGCTGCTGGAGCTCAGGTGGGCAGTACAGTTTGTGCTCTGGTGACCAATGGCCAATAGGGTTAGGCAACTCACAAAATATAGGAAATTACTAGTAGCCAATAGGATTAGTTAACTCACAAAACAAAGGAAATTACTAGTGACCAATAGGGTTAGTCAACTCACAAAATATAGGAAATTACTAGTAGCCAATAGGATTAGTTAACTCACAAAACAAAGGAAATTACTAGTGAACAAAAGTAAACAAAATATGTTAGGTATCATTTCATATTAAAAATGTTTTTTGAGCAATAAGTAGGGAAATTTTATTTTGGATGTCAGAGCAGTGTTTCGCCCTGACTTTTTTCTCCGGGGGAGGGGGGGAATAAATTTTCCGGGGGCGGACACTGGTAAAAGTATATGTTTTCTATATAAATTTCATTTCGTTTGGGGGTTAGTAGAGTTAGTTTCTTGGGGAGGGGGGGGGGGGGAGACAAAGACGACACACTTTGCCCCCCCCCCCCCCCCCCTGAAGAGATGCCTGTAAGGAACACTGTGTCAGAGAATATTTTGATCAAATGTTACCAAAAAAAATGTGTTGAGTGATTGGGCAAAACAGTTATAAACAGGATCTAGAGTTATTAAATATTTTAAATTTATTCAAGTATACAAAAACATTTAAAATGTGAAACCTGGTCAGTGAAATTAATTATTCCAATAAAAAGCTCTGCACCAACCTTCAATTATCTGTTTTTGTCGTTTGATGATGTCATCGGACAAGTTGCGGTAATGATGTAACTTGGTGATGACCATGTCTTTGTGGCGGATCTGAAAGTCTCCCAGCAGTCTGGCCGACTGACCCTCCAGGGACTCAATCTCCAGCTGGTGGACGCGGCACAGCAGCTTCAAGATTTCCTGCTGGTCAGCATTGCTGATGCGGATTGGGATCAGCTAAAAAAGGTAAATACATGTACAGAGGTCAGCGTTGCTGATGCGGATTGGGATCAGCTTAAAAAGGAAAATAAATGTAAAGAGGTCAGCTACAGATGTGATGTATTTTGAATCAACTAAAAAAAACAAAAAGTTATGTATAGGGTCAGTTAATGACAGAAATAAAATAATTGGATTAGACAGCTATTTATAATGGACATCTTCAGCAGAAATAGCAGCGTTAATATTTTGTTCTCTCTATGACACCCTTTACCAGAGAGCTTAACCAGGTGAATGTGTCCCCTCAAACATCCTGTAGCTTGTTTAGGTTAGCCCTGGCCCATCGCCCATCTTAAGCTCCCTATGACACCATTAACCAGAGAGCTTAACCAGACCAATGTGTCCCCTCACCTCCTGTAGCTTGTTTGTCTTAGCTCTGGCCCATCTTAAGCTCCCTATGACACCCTTAACCACACAAATGTCTCCCCCCTCACCTCCTGTAGCTTGTTCGTCTTAGCTCTGGCCCATCTTAAGCTCCCTATGACACCCTTAACCATACAAATGTCTCCCCCCTCACCTCCTGTAGCTTGTTCGTCTTAGCTCTGGCCCATCTTAAGCTCCCTATGACACCCTTAACCATACAAATGTCTCCCCCCTCACCTCCTGTAGCTTGTTCGTCTTAGCTCTGGCCCATCTTAAGCTCCCTATGACACCCTTAACCATACAAATGTCTCCCCCCTCACCTCCTGTAGCTTGTTCGTCTTAGCTCTGGCCCATCTTAAGCTCCCTATGACACCCTTAACCATACAAATGTCTCCCCCCTCACCTCCTGTAGCTTGTTCGTCTTAGCTCTGGCCCATCTTAAGCTCCCTATGACACCCTTAACCATACAAATGTCTTCCCCCCTCACCTCCTGTAGCTTGTTCGTCTTAGCTCTGGCCCATCTTAAGCTCCCTATGACACCCTTTACCACACAAATGTCTCCCCTCACCTCCTGTAGCTTGTTCGTCTTAGCTCTGGCCCATCTTAAGCTCCCTATGACACCCTTTACCACACAAATGTCTCCCCTCACCTCCTGTAGCTTGTTCGTCTTAGCTCTGGCCCATCTTAAGCTCCCTATGACACCCTTTACCACACAAATGTCTCCCCTCACCTCCTGTAGCTTGTTCGTCTTAGCTCTGGCCCATCTTAAGCTCCCTATGACACCCTTTACCACACAAATGTCTCCCCTCACCTCCTGTAGCTTGTTCGTCTTAGCTCTGGCCCATCTTAAGCTCCCTATGACACCCTTTACCACACAACTGTATCCCCTCACCTCCTGTAGCTTGTTCGTCTTAGCTCTGGCCCATCTTAAGCTCCCTATGACACCCTTTACCACACAAATGTCTCCCCTCACCTCCTGTAGCTTGTTCGTCTTAGCTCTGGCCCATCTTAAGCTCCCTATGACACCCTTAACCAGATGAATGTGTCCCCTCACCTCCTGTAGCTTGTTCGTCTTAGCTCTGGCTGTCTCCAGCTCCCTCTGTATGGTGGTCTTAACCCTCTCTGTCTTGTGTTTCTCCTCGTGTAGAACCTTGAGCTCGTCCCTGGCCACCTGCACCTCCACAGGCTCCCCGTCACTGTCTGGTGCCTCGTTCTCTTTGTCTTCTGCTGGGAGAGGGTCAGTGCTTAGAACATGCTGGGTAATTTTCTGTATACACTAACAGATATTCTATACATACTGGCACATGTTCTACACATACTGGCACATGTTCTTACATACTGACACATGTTTTACACTAACTGGCACATGTTCTACACATACTGGCACATATTTCAAACACACTGGCACATGTTCTACACATATTGAAACATTTTCTAAACATACTGGCACATGTTCTAAACAAACTGGCACATGTTCTAAACAAACTGGCACGTATTTCAAACATACTGGCACATATTTCAAACATACTGGCACATATTTCAAACATACTGGTACGTGTTCTACACATACTGGCACATGTTCTACACATACTGGCACATGTTCTACACATACTGGCACATGTTCTACACATACTGGCACATGTTCTACACATACTGGCACATGTTCTACACATACTGGCACACATTTCAAACATACTGGCACATGTTCTACACATACTGGCACATGTTCTACACATACTGGCACATGTTCCACACATACTGGCACATGTTCTACACATACTGGCAGATGTTCTACACATACTGGCACATGTTCCACACATACTGGCACATGTTCTACACATACTGGCACATGTTCTACACATACTGGCACACATTTCAAACATACTGGCACACATTTCAAACATACTGGCACATGTTCCACACACTACCAGATTTTCAAAAATTAATGACACATGATCTACACAAACTGGCACATGTTCTACACATACTGGCACATATTTCAAACATATTGGCACATGTTCTACACATACTGGCACATGTTCTACACATACAGGCACATGTTCTACACATACTGGGACATATTTCAAACATACTGGCACATGTTCTACACATACTGGCACATGTTCTACACATACTGGCACATGTTTTAAACATACTGGCACATGTTTTAAACATACTGGCACATGTTCTAAACATACTGGCACATGTTCTACACATACTGGCACATGTTCTACACATACTGGCACATGTTTTAAACATACTGGCACATGTTTTAAACATACTGGCACATGTTCTACACATACTGGCACATGCTCTACACATACTGGCACATGTTCTACACATACTGGCACATGTTCTACACATACTGGCACATGATCTACACATACTGGCACATGTTTTAAACATACTGGCACATGTTTTAAACATACTGGCACATGTTCTACACATACTGGCATTTGTTCTACACATATTGGCACATATTTTAAACATACTGGTACGTGTTCTACACATACTGGCACATGTTCTACACATACTGGCACATGTTCTATACACACAGGAACACATTTTACCTGTAAATTTGTTGTCTGTCAACCCAGTATTTTCTCTATTTCTTAGTTGTCTCCCCTTTTCCACTTGATACCTATCATACAAAAATAAAATGACCAGAGTTACCCATCTTAAATTCACATCAAATTAGTTTATTCAGTGACTATTTTAACAGCCATAACACAATTAAAAAATAAAGCAGGGTATTTATGGTAACTTACTCGCTGATGACCAGCTGGTTCCTGTTGGTTTCTAAACTGATCTCCATCGAAGCGTTGTTCAGTTCCATGAGCGTACGCCTGCAGAAGTTGGTCATGAAATTTAAAGTCTTGTGTATTTTATCTTAGTTTAATACTAATCTAACTGTGTAGACAACTGCTGTTATAATGCAAGCGATGTTTGATTGGTGTTCCATGCTCAAAAAGAAGTTTAAAAATGTCTGCTTCAAACAGTTAAAGTGTGATGTAACTGATCAGAGTTTGAGAAATGTTCTAGAAACCCGACCAAACTAAAAGCTCTAACTGTATGATGTTTTACCTTTAAAACTTGTCAAAAGCTGCTCTTTAAAGTGTGTCAGCTCAGCTTTGTCAAAAAGCGCTAACTGTATGATATTTTACCTGAGTTCCATTTGGTCCTTAAAACTTGTCAACAACTGCTCTTTAAAGTGTGTCAGCTCAGATTTGTCAGTTTTTCTTTGGGACTCAACAACCTCAGCTGGGAATAAATCATTCATAAAACATTTACAGGAAAGTGTTGAACACATAGGCTAGTGGAGTAGAGAAAGTATGAAAATGTTGTAAGAAAGTACCACTAATTTTTAGAGTGAGTAGAGAAAAAAAAAAAAAATTCATAAAAAACGTTTTAATAACAAGCTTTTATGTAATGATGCACTAAAAAGTAGAAAATAAATTATAGACTACTATTTAAATAACTATAAAGAAAAGCGTGGGTCACTTTAGTATCTATTGGATACCTTTACTAATGTTAAGGAAGACACCCACGCTTTTCTTTATAGTTATTTAAATAGTAGTCTATAATTTATTTTCTACTTTTTAGTGCATCATTACATAAAAGCTTGTTATTAAAACGTTTTTTATGAATTTTTTTTTCAGTACTTTACATGTTTTATCTACAATAGAGTTACATGACTAAAAACCATTGCGCGCCTACTGAATATCACGTTCAGTAGGCGCGCAATGGTTTTTGAACGCAGCCATTACGTGGTCTTGATGGCGCAGCTATTGATGACGCGTGTGGTGTGGTTGGCTAGACATGCCTACTAATTCGGTCCAAATTTTAATTAATTCATAAAAAATCAATTAGGCATCCAATTAAGTCAAATTTAGTTTCAGATTGCATTGTCTTCATGTCTTGACCCACGTGCCAACTGTGAATCGTGTCGGTCAAGTAGAACTGTCCGAATTTTCACTCCTGCGTTTCCGTCTAGACTGACGACTGACGACAGAGGAAGTGAGTTAAATAAAAGCTTGTAATAATTTTGTTTACTAAAGGATGACAGTAGTTATCTATCTCTAGTGCTAGCACTATGTAAAAATTGTTAGTTAGAAGAAAATGTTTTATAGCTATATTTTAGTTAATTATGGTTCTTGTTTTCATTAATTTGAATAAAAGTGAGGGTTTTTTTAAAGAGTAGCACCACATTAACAAGACTTCCACTGGACAGCCTAAATGTTGGCCACTGAGTGTTGGCCAATGAATGTTTGCCACTAAATGCACTTACACTGGACAGCCTAAATTTTGGCCTCCTAATGTTGGCCATTGAAATTACTTACACCTGATGGCCTGACTGTTAGCCACTTAAAGTTGGCCACAGAATGTACTTACACTGGACAGCCTGAATGTTGGCCACCTAATGTTGGCCACCTACTGTACTTACATTGGACGGCCTGAATGTTGGCCACTGAGTGCTTGTACTGGGTCTGTTCAGTCAACTTGCTCCTGAGTCGCATGATCTCGTCCCTCAACTCTGAGATGATGTTGGAGTACTGGGCAATGTGGTAGGCCACATCTGTCACGTTTCTCCTCACCTGAAAAACGTTTCACTCTCATTACAAAACTCTTTCAAAGGGAGAACACTCTTATATTATATCAAAGGGAAACTACTAGCATGACCTGCCAGATAAGTTATATTGTGTGTGGAGCTTGATGGTCATTGTACTAACAAGCCAATTCAATATAGCATTATAGATGGACCCTGAACTTATCAGATAATAATTATCTAGTTATAAACTCATTTTGGGACTGAATTGTGTCATGCTTGGTACCATTGTTTTAAAGTGCTTAGCTCTTTGTATCGCCAGTCAGTGTTACCTAGTGTAACTTTTGTTTTAATGTACCTACCCCTGTCAGTGTTACCTTTGTTTTAATTTGTATTGTCTGTGGTTGTTACTTTTGTTTTAATTTGTATTGCCTGCCAGTGTTACCTTTGTTTTGAAGTGCCTACCCCCTGCCAGTGTTACCTTTGTTCTGATGTACCTATCCCTGCCAGTGTTACCTTTGATGTACCTACCCCTGCCAGTGTTACCTTTGATGTACCTACCCCTTCCAGTGTTACCTTTGTTTTGATGTGCCTACCCTGCCAGTGTTACCTTTGTTTTGATGTGCCTACCCCTGTCTATGTTACCTTTGTTCTGATGTGACTACCCCTGCCAGTGTTACCTTTGTTTAAATGTGCCTACCCCTGCCAGTGTTACCTTTGATTTGATGTGCCTACCCCTGCCAGTGTTACTTTGATTCAATGTGCCTACCCCTGCCAGTGTTACCTTTGTTTTGATGTGCCTACCCCTGCCAGTGTTACCTTTGTTTTGATGTGCCTACCCCTGTTAGTGTTACCTTTGTTTTGATGTAGCTACCCCTGCCAGTGTTACCTTTGTTTTGATGTGTTTCGCCCTGTCAGCGTACACAAGTGTGTTGCGCGACTCCTCAAACTGTGTGCTGGCTGGGCTGATGTGTGCTATCATGACTGTTCGACAATTGCCACCAAGTGCATCTTTAAGCAGCCGTGTCAATTTACTGTCTCGATAATTAATGTACTTTGGTCCATTTTTATCACCTGTTTGAATTGAATTTTAATTACTGTATCTTGCATTAGTGAAATATGAAAAATTGTCTTTTATATAAAAAAAACAAGTTGGGAAACCTTAATAGACCCATAAAACTAACATACTTTTAGTCTGCTAATCAAATTATTTAATCATCATTCAGTGCTGTTGCTCAATCTTAAGCACTGAAATAATTACACATAGTAAAATATCTATAAAAGTTGTATAAATCAAAGCTAAAAAAAAATTTGAGTTAAATTATCTGAAATATATATGGTAAAACAAACTCACTTAAAGCATTGATACAGTTGCCAAGGGCCAAAAGAGAGCGGTTGATATGGGCTCCCTCCACCATTCTCTTCCCCCTGTTATGTGTGTTAGCTGCCCTTTCCGAACCTGCCAAATCCACCAAAAACAGACGGCCTGTCCGCACCTCCTGCATGACGTTCCGCACACGATTTCTCTGCTTGACCGTGACCTGCAGGATGGCATGTGACCTGGAGGAAGTGGCGTTTGCTGCTGTTGGCTCCTGGGTCCTCTCTAAGTTCCCTTTCACCAGCATGTTCATAACCTGCTCATTTAAAGTAAAGTAAGTAAAGTTCCCTTTCCATGGGCAAGTGAAGTGAAGTTTGCCTGTTTCTGCGACCTCTGCGTATGATAGGATAATGTAGTCAGCACTTTGCCCAGCTACCTTTACTTTTCCTAAAGTGAGTTAGGTACCCATCAGAGTTTTGAGTGGACTCAGGGACATTCTACTGATTTAAACCCGGATTTAAACTCAAGACTTTCGGGTTAGCAGCTTAGCCCTCTACTGTTATGCCAGGGCATCTTCAACCTACTCATTTAAACAAAATATACTACCACAATGATGTTATATAAATTAACGTAGTAAAATACATAAAAAATAAAATCAATCAATGAATATTTGTACCGACTGACCTCCTCTGTTGACCTGGCCGTGACCTCAGATATCCCTGCGACCTGAACACTGCCCTTGGCATCTTCTCGCAACTCTAAAAACCCAGAGTCAGGGTTCAAAAGATCTCGAATCATTTCATTGTAGATCTGAAATTTTTAAAAAATACTTCAGAAACTTACATGGAATAAGTTAGAAGCCAATGCTAAACTGAACTAAATCTCAGCATGGATTGCCCTTATGACATAAACAACAAAAAAAACATAAAAAATGATAAGAGAGTTTTACACCCCAAATAAAATAAACTCAACTCAGTGGATTTGGCTCACCTCTAGGTACGACATAGTGACTTTAAATGTTTTGTCTGTATTTTGTCGCATCTCTAAGAACAAGTCATTTAAAGCTTGGACCATAATTCCTGGCTCCCCATCCTTTCCCAACATTGTGTAGGTTTTACCAGCACCTGGCCAAGTATTACACATTTTATATAAACATTATAAGAAGAAAACCATAATCTGTAGCATTAAATTAATTAAAATGTTTTCGACCTGTAGCTCAGAAATCTGGATTAAGTTTGTTTTCATTTATAATATTTATCTGATTGATTTTATAAACCTGAATGTTTTTTTTTAATAAGGAAATTCCCATGTTTTGTAAATCACTTGCAGAAAAATCAAAATCAAAACTGATCAACTCAATTTCTATAGGGATATCATATGATGTAGGTATGATCACAAGAAAATGCTAACTATTAATATTACTTCTAATAAAGGACTCCTCCTAACCTTCCCCATGTCAATAAAATTGATGACTTACCTGTTGGCCCATAAGCAAAAACTGTGGCATTGTACCCGTTTGTCACATTTGGAATAAGAAACTTTGTTGTCTCTTCATACACATGCTCCTAAAATTAAAAATGATAAATCTTTAAGTCCATCCTTACTGAATATTTTCAATTGAATGTAAATATAAACATGAAAAACTTTTGTTCATCAGCTGTCTTGCTTGTACTCTTCCCCCCCCCCCCCCCCCCCACCCTTTCCCTCAAACCCAGCCACTACGTGAATGAAGGAAAGATACTGCGTCAAACCTCACCTGAGAACAGCTGCCATCAAAAATACAATCAAAGACAAACTGTTTCTCTCTGGACCTGTTGACCCTGAGCACATCGTCAGGGTCATCTGCTGGGTCCAACAACACGACCATCTACAGAAATGTCAACAAATAATTAGTGTCTTATTGACTGTCATCTACAGAAATGTCAACAAATAATTAGTGTCTTATTGACTATCATTAACGTGTGCACCTATCACAATGTAATATCATCTGTAGAGCAAGTGTTTTAAATATATCACAATATACAGGTGCAACTTTTACATTTACTGTCACCCCTTGTTGATATCCAATGTTAGGATTTTAAATAAATTACAGTTGCAAACTTTGACGAATGCAAAATTAGTAACACTACGTGTGTGGTTTAAAAGAAATAGCTTTCAAAGTTAGGAGTAAAAAAAAACTTGTAATATTTTATTTAACAATCCAGATTAGAATACAACTCACATTATTTTCAACTTTATATGCAGCAGGATTAGCCCCTTGGATAATTTCATCTTCTGCCATAGGTCGTATCCTTAAAGCTACCTATAAAAAAAAAACCAAACAAGGACATTCAAGTTGTAAAATACTTGCTTTCAGATTCCAACTCATAAAATACCCTAATCATAAGATGATACTTACAATTAAATTCTTCTCCCCACCCCCCAGCTTCGATGTAGATTTTGAATCTGTCATTTTTTATTTATCTTCTGCAAATACATGGCAGCAAACCAATCACAGTGAATGTACTACATGTTTAATGTTGATCTGAAATGTAAAAATAAGAACACATTTTTTTAAAAAATATTGATAGTGATATAAATGTAAGCCGTAAAATGTCAAGGTTTGTAATATTATTACATACGAATCTTTTGATAACATAATAATATACTTTTATGAGCATCATATTCTAGTTTCTGACAGAATGAAAGGTAACACATTGAGACATTAAATATTATAAACAAGCCTACTTCAATATTTATTACTTTGCCTTGTATTATAAAATATTCGATAAGACTGATATCACAATAAAAATATTACTTTTTTTCTGTGTTGACACACTCAGTCAACTACACTTACACTGTTTTACACTATCCAACAACTTAACTGGATATAGATCTAGATATAGATTCTAGATTCTAATCTAAAGGACATTTTTTTTATTTAGATCAACATGCTAAACATAGAACATACAATTATTAACACAAATATATTATAAATTATTAATTCTTGTTTGTGTTCATGTTGGTGACTGTCTTAAATCTATTAAATCTTAATAAAGTCACAGTGTCTTTCGACTCTTCCTTCTTAGTAGATCTAGATTCTATCTTAAATCTTTATCTAATTTCTACAGACTACACTACAGTACAGCCTACTCATCTGTACGTGAATGTACAGTTGCTCGGTTTAACCAAGTAACTGTACAAACTACAGTACACAGTTAATGTCAGTTAATGAGTTAACTGAGTTACGAATTACTCGAGTCTTTTTTCTTTTTTTTTTTTTTAATGAGGAAAAAAAAGTGAAAAATAAATACCAAAATGCCAAAATTGTAGAAAGTAAGTTAAGTAAGTAGATCTAGAAAAAAATCTAGATCTAGATAGCTTTTTAAAAGTAGACCCTACGATATAGTAAAATATAGATCTAGTCCGATGTGTTATTCAATGTTTAGTTTCAGAATATAGAATCTACAACACTGAAAAATAATAGTAGATAAATTGTTATTAAATTGCTAACCACACACTCCGCTAGCACTTTACACAACAAGCGCCGCCATGATGGCATAGTTTGTCGCCAAGCGATGTGCAAGGATTTGTGGGAAGCTAGAAGAGCGACTTTCGAATATTTGTCGTCGGCATTGGCCATACGCTGCAGCGTGCGCTTATCATAGAAAAGAAAATCGATTCGAGTTATTGATTTTGCCATAAAAGAAGCCGCACTTTAGCTTGCGTGCTTATCTGTTACTGTCATTTGAGCAGCACCAGACCATTGATCCTTTTCAAATAGAGAACTAATAGGAAAATTTATTTTGATTGAAAGCGCTGTGATTGCACACGCTTAACTTAGTCTATAAGTCTGTAGGCCTATGAGTAGGCGTATACAAGGCCTAAATATAAAGAAGGCCTGTTGTAAATGAATAGGCAATGAGCGCTTCACAGTTGTACGATTAAATTCTTGAAGTATTTAGAGCATGATAGAAGCCGGACCTAACAATGAAAAAAAATTACGTTATTGCGATTTTCCTTTAAAATCTTATCATTTCTAACTCGGGAAGTGTACAGAATTCCAGGCACTTGCAGGCTATAAATAAAGCAACTCAATCTAATCTCTTAAAACAGGTAGATAGATAGCTAGACTAAGGCCTATCTTTTTTTTTTTTTTAAATCGCCATGCGTTGAGAAAAACGGATTTTTATTTTACTGTGATTTCGGCCTACGTCAGCAAACGGCTAGGGCTCTGTGTTAACACGGACCTGTATGTAAGACAAAACTCTTTTTAAAAAAAACCCCGGAGAACAGACAAAAATTATAGCAGACAAGGACAAGGCTGTAATACTGAAATTCAACTCCACCTATATTGAAGTAAGTCACACTAAATGGTAGCCCCTTGGAGGAAACGCAGCCTTACCCCCAATTGGTAATATCATAGAGTCATAGACCAACATGACGGAACAGCTGCGCATGTTAAATCAAGGATCTACAAAGCAAGAACCACAGTCGCACAGCTAAAGAACAAACGTGCTTCCAGAGAGCTGTCTATGCCCATCAAGACGCGACTGTTCAACAAGAACGTGGAATCAGTGGTGCTGTATGGAGCACAGGCTTGGAGAGGAAACAAAGACCACCATTTATAAAATCCAAACCTTCATTAACAGTTGCCTTAGACGTATACTCAAGATCCGTCGTTCCCATAGGCCAACAATCAGCAACACAAACCTTTAGCAAGACTGGGCAACTTTAATTTGACAAGGAAGTCTGGAAGAGAAGACAGGGTTGGATGGAGAACACCATAACCAGTATCAGTGGCGTAGCGAGGTCGGGTGTCACCCGGTGCGGCACTTAATGGTGTCACCCCCCCCCCCCCCCCAGAGGCATAGAGACCCTTCCCGGGGACAAACTTTCAAATTTTCGATTTGCACCCCCCCCCCTCAAACTTTCGATTTGCACCCCCCCCCTCGAGTTTTTCTCTATATATTTTGCTATTTTTTACCTTGGTGTCACCCCCCTAAATGGTGTCACCCGGTGCGGTCCGCACCCCCCGCTCGCTACGCCCCTGACCAGTGTCACGAAGCAGTTAGCAAAGTAGAACCCTTAAGGAATGCGCTAAAGCGGTTGACCAAGAAACACCTGGCAACTCGACCATGAGACCACAAAGATGGGAGACTAGTTGAACCAAATTTTTTTTAAAAATGTTCCCTGACAGACAGAAGTCTTTGGTTGGTGGTCCATACCACAGCAGGGGGGGGGGGGGACAGGTTGTGATGTATTTAACTGTGTTATGATACCAAATGGGCAGCGTTTCTTTCAGACTTTTTCCTCTGGGGGGGGACTAAATTTTCAGGGGTAGCGGACACTCATAAAGTATATATTTTCTATATAAATTCCATTTCGTTCAGGGGGCGGTAGACTTTCTTCGGCGGGGGTGGGGCGGGAGGACCACCTTCTGAAGAGATGCCTGGAAGAAACTCTGCAAATGGGATGTCTCCAAACCTAACTATTGGTTTAGTTTATTTTAAACAAATAGTAAAAAGCAGATGCGTGACAGCCGGGTTACAGCACCCCCCCCCCCCCATGACAAATTAACGGTGTCATTTTTCAGTAACAGGTGTCGTATTCTATATTTTTGGATTTGATAAAAAAAGGTAAAATTGTAAGAACTTCTCAAAAATGCTGTGGAATATTTATTTTTTGAACCAACCTTCCCCCATAACAAAATCCTGCCTAAGCCACTCAGCAAGACAGTAGCCTATGTAAGTGTAAATGGTAGGTATAGTTGTCAAGTGATGCGTTATATTTATTTATATGGCTACCCACTTCAGATTAGTAATGGAGGGTTCTCCCGCTTGACCAGTTGTTGTTGTTGAATACATTTTTGACATAACACAGAAATATCAAAAAATCATTGCAGTGTATACTGAATAGCAAGCAATTTAAGCTTTTATTTATATGAATAACAACCCAACAGGTACAAAAGTATAAAAAAATGTGAGTTTTCCAAAAATAGATCAGCATAAATATTTATAATATAAATATTATATATACTGTTCAAAAACATATTAGTATAGTATTTAATATTATAAACAATGAAACATCTTGATATAATGATACATACCACAGCTCTTTATTTCAACAATCCACTTCTCATGCACTTTATCCACTCACTAATATATAAATCACCCCCAACAGGGTATTAGTTCCCTCAATTTTGCACCTTGTGCTTTCATCAATAATACATAAAGGTAACCAGCATATAACCTGGCTCTTTTTCACTTTTTGCACATAAAATACATTCAAACAAGTCACAGGGATGGCTTATTTTCAATGAAGAAAACTAACAGTTTTCATTCATTAAAAAAATAACAAGCATGGAAATAACATGTACAATAAATTAGTAGATGAAAACTGGATCACTGCAACTGGAATAAATAAAGCATTAGAAAACATACTAAACATAAGCAAGTCCATAGTCATTATCAATTAAAGAAATGAGTTAAATCTTATAATTGGAGTCACTTAATCACTATAAATGTTTCTAATACAAACACAAAATAGGATAGTGTAATTATGTTTGTATCACAATATAGTAATACTGCTTTGGTCGAACATCTTGTGTTGTTTGTCCCATTTTGATTTGGTAACATTTGTTCTCTTCTCAGCTTCTTCATCTGTGAGAAACTCCTGGTATTTATAAGTATAGGCGGCAGGGAGATAACCCAAGAAAAATAAAACCATCAGACCTCCAAATACAAAAAATACATATTCCGCCTTGCCATTATTGATATCATCTGGAAACCATGGATCTAGAAATTAAAAATGTAAAAATCTTTTAGTCAATGTTCGCTTTATTTTTATAATTTTAACTCCTTGCAATTTTTTAAAATTTGAATAGTATGTTAAATAGTGCATTTTATTTTTAACAAAAGGCCAAAAAAAAATACCTGCAGTGAATTACTACTTCTCCTAAGTTAAAAGCTGATCTTTATAATAAGAAATTATGTGTTCCAAAAGCCATTACAATTATAAAAAAAGAATATAAGCCTTAATTTTAAAATGCTTTACTTAAACTTAAAAGTAAACATATGCTTTAAATAAATTCAATAAAGAACAACAAAGTTCTCACCGCTCGTAGTTGAAGCCTCAATAATAGCAATGATAGCTGTGCTAACATAGTTCCCAACACCGTTTGTTGCTAGATACACACCCATGATCAGTCCCTGAAGGTTCTTGGGTGCTTGCGTATAAGCAAACTCTAGACCTGGCCAACAAATTGAAAAATCAGATTTAATACTAAGTTTTTTGTTTAGTTATAAATATTATAAGTTTTATTTTACTTTATTACATTATAGGTCTATTTATATGCAATAAACTAAAGTTTTTGATTTACTTTAAATATTATAAAAGTTTTATTTTATTTTTTTTAGGTTATAGGCCTATTTGTATGCAATAAACTAAAGTTTTTGTTTTACTTTAAATAATATAAAAGTTTTATTTTACCTGTAGTTAAAGGCCAGTTTGTATGTAATAATAGCTTACAGGTAAATGAAAATGGACACACATTTTATTATTAGTTTTACCTGCGATGTTTGTAAATGCCTCTCCAGCCCCCACCAACATAAATTGAGGCACTTGCAGGAAGACTGTCAAATTGGAAGCATAAAACGTCTCCTCCCCAACGACTTGGTTGAAACCCAACTCCTGTTTCCTCTCAATTTCTACCCACCCAGCTACAAACACTGAACATGCAGACAACACCAGACCAATGCCTGAAAAACAAAAGCCCCTTTGGTTTTACAAGTCCTTTAACTGAACTTAAAGTTTATGTTTATATTTTAACAATAAGTATTACTATTAGACTAATGCCTGAAAAACAAAAGCCCCTTTAGGTTTTACAAGTCCTTTAACTGAACTTAAAGTTTATGTTTATATTTTAACAATAAGTATTAAACTAATGCCTGAAAAACAAAAGCCCCTTTAGGTTTTACAAGTCCTTTAACTGAACTTAAAGTTTATGTTTATATTTTAACAATAAGTATTAGACCAATGCCTGAAAAACAAAAGCCCCTTTGGTTTTACAAGTCCTTAACTGAACCTAAAGTTTATGTTTATATTTTAAAACAAGTAGTAGATAAAATAAAATATGCACAATGGTTGTTTTTTTTACAACACCAGACCAAAGCCTGAAAAACAAAGTCATATAACTATAAAGTTCCACAAGTCCGTAACAGAACCTAAGTTTAAATTAATGTTTTTAACAATAAGTAGGCCTATTACTATTAGAAAAATAAAAATATGCACAATGATTTGTTTTCTTCTTAGATAAACTACATTTCTTAACTAACAGATAGACTTGGAAAATAAAGTTTCATCAACTGGCAAGCAGTTTTTGTTTCTTATTCCTTTTTATTCTAAATGTGCTGAGGATGGACAATTTGAGGCATCTAATTTATCAAAAGCTGGTATATTTTACTCTTTAGTGTCTGAAATTTACACTGCATCTAACCAACACTGGTAGATAATTTAAAATAGGCTAATATATTAAAACAGTATCCACAGAAAAATAAATGTCACTTACCTATTCTATGCATGTACCTCATTGGTCGACCAATACGCTGAAAACATGGATATACAACTCTGTCTAAAATAGGAATTGACAACAAAACTGCAATAGTGTTGAATACATTGAGCAAAGCCACTGGAATCTGAATTGTCCCTAAACTCAGATCCATTCTCTCCCCTTGAAGGAAATAAGTTGACTGCATCTAAAAAAAAAATGACAGTTAAGGAAGCTGCAATAAATGTAGAATGTTCACAACCATAAAATCAAACTTACAACAGTACAACTAAGTACGTATATATTTCTTTTGAATGTTCAAGAATTCAATACCAAATTTAAACTATGGCTTATATTTATTTTTATTACTAAAGAGATAATTAATTTTTTACACAAAAGAAGAATTAAAGACTTAAACATAGAATAACGTGTTCTCATTTCCCCTAAGCTAATGTTGAATGTTTTTTTAAAAAATGAAATGTTTAATTTCTAAAGTAAGTTTTTAAAATTTACAAGAAAAAAAAGGTAGGGAGCACATATAATAGTTAATTTACCTGAGAGTATATGGCCCAGAACATGATGACGAAGAAGAAGATGGGTAAAAGCCGTAACACAGCTATGACACCATCAACAGTGAAGCTGTCAAAATCACCACCATACCCTTTGCGTGCAGAGTCAAACAAACGACTCTTGCCATCTATCACTGGGGATTTTCTGCAACACGCCTGACCACAGATTTTAAAGGTGGTGATCAATACACTTCCTGTAAATAATTTAATAAATTATGTGATAATATATGTGATTATTACCATGTTTACCAACTGTAAAATGAAAAGAGGCCATTATAAAACTACTCTTGTCTTATATTATGGAACAAAAATTTATTATTTAAAATTTAAACGCTATACTTCATTTTTTAAAAAAATAAATTAACTTTATTCCATTTTTCTTGGATAAATTAATAATGTAAAACTATTGCCCAGTTAAAATTTCTAGCCTACCCTGTCCAGACTTATAGATGTAGTGTTTTCTGGCAACGTTGAGGATTATAAGAGACAGGAGCATGGAAACTAGAGGGATGAAAAAACCCCAAGTGAAGCTGATGTTCTGCTGTACGTGTGCTATGGCAGAAAAAGCTATCAGCCCTCCAGCATTGACAAACCAGTAAAACCTGAAAAGATAGTAATATTTTGGTGACTTGAATCAAATTAACAGCAGAAGTGTTAATAAAGGTTTTTTTTACAGTATTTAGTCTATTTTTAGTATATTACTTCTAAATTACTTGGAATACTCTAATGATTAAAATGATAACAGAACTATTTATATCAGCTACTCTCATTGTAATTATCTGAATAAGGGAGATAATTGTATAATCAAGGTTACTTCCCTTCTACACTGCATTCTATTTATTATTCATATCTAACTACTTATGAGTTTAAAAAATTAATAGTATTAAGTGTCTTTATATTTTTAAAAATTATTGAATTGTTTCTCTGTATTAGCATATGTCTTGATTCCCTTAGTTCACAAAAAAAAAAAAAAGCTTTACCAGTTAAAGAAAGTCTGAACAGCCTCTGGGCCTAAATCCTGAACCTGCTGAGCTCCAAAAAGACCAACGTTTGCTTTTATTCCACCTGTACCAATAGCTACCAAAACCAATCCAACAATGTAAAATATTCTTCGATTTTCCTAAACCAAACATGAAAAATAATGCATCATTATACTATTAATCAGTGGAAGTTTTAAAAATCTATTGCAAATGTGTGACATCAATGTTTTAAATAGTTTGTCTTATATTAGTATGTGTACAACTCTCAATATCAACTGAGTATGCCATCTAAAACCATTGACCTAATGTAAACAATTATCTGAGACAAAAGTTCTCACCACTGTGAATACAATCTAATGAAGCAAAAACCTATAGACCCTATATAATGAAGAATATCTAATCTGTTTTCAACATTATTAATATTGTGTTTTTTTAATTTTTTGCTCTTTTCAAATTTATATAAAAAAATATGTGTGAGCAATTAAATTTTTGTAAGGGTGCACATGTAAAAAAGGTACTCACACTACTGAGTACTTGGGCAGGATCATTGAAAAGATTTTGGTAGTTTATAGCAGCACAGACAACCAGAAACAAACCTTATAAAAAGTCAAACCAAAACCATGAGTTATTTACAAAACAAAACTTTTACACTACAACATTCAATATAATAAAAGCACTGTAACATTACTTTTTTTTTTCTTTAAAAAAATAACTTGTTTATAAGAAAAATTAAATTGTTAAATAACTTCTATCTAATAAATTTTTAACAAATAACATAGATGCAATTAACATATTTTTTAAATACCATTGCCTTTTGTCCATTAAAAATAACAAAACCATATAAACAATTTATTTTTATGAATCTTTACAACTCAGCTTTTTACTTAATTAAAATTAAATAGTCTCAAGAATCAATACCCACCACACAGATAGATGAGTCCTGATCCAAATATAACATTGAATCTATTAGACCATGAGTCTGCTATTAAGCCTCCAATGATAGGGATTAGATAAACTGAGCCTTGAAGGGAAGAAAAATACATGCTTTAAAAAAAATGAAGTTGTTTTAGTTAAATAGAGATAAATTTATTGTTTTTAATTAGTTTTTATTTGACATTTGGCTACTTGTTTCCTTTTATGTATAACTATAAAAGTGTGTTGTTGTGTAAAAGCATTCAACAAGTTTGATTCAATAATGCAGGATAAATTTAGTATAATGAAACAAAATGTGTTGACTATACATATATACATACATATATATATATATATATATATATATATATATATATATATATATATATATATATATATATATATATATATATATATATATATATATATATATATAATCTTCTTCTTCATTCTTAATTTTTAATGTTTGAGGGGATGCCTTTCAACAGAACTAAGTATTACGTGTCAACTAGAGACTTTTTTGGTTTAGCAACCATGAGCTTTACCAACTTGATCACACCAACCCCCTGTGTATACAATGAATTCAATTTTATATGCAGTCTTCAGCGGTTAGAAATTACCTGTAAAAATTAGACTGATGTTTGTAGCCTCATTACTAGTGTAGTCTAACACACTGGTACAAAACAAGACAAGATTAGCAACTACACCGTAGTAGGCCATTCTTTCACACATCTCCACCAACAAAATGGACAGAACTATGAACAGCTTGTAAGGGCTGAAGACAGTCAACTGAAAAAGAAGTAAATATTTTATGAGCTTCAGTATAATCAGGGTTTCTAAGGGGGTGAAGGAACTGAGAGATTCAAAACTGCTGGGAGGGGGGGGGGGGGGGGGGGGGTCTGGAGAGATTCCTAAAAGAAACTGAGTATATTGTATAAGACATTACATAATTAATAATAGGCCTAAAACTGATAATTATTTAACTTAAAAATAAAATTGTTTACTATGTCAATGCCATTACATACTCCATCTTAAAATGAAAAAGCACTATACTTCATCAAAAATGAAAGCAAATGAAATGTACTCTAGATATGTTATACAATAGAGAGAAAGAGTTTTACAATTGTATGTGGGTCTACTGCCTAATTTTTAGAAAAATTCAGAACAATCCATCGCCAATGTCTAACCTTAGGTTCATATTTTACATGCACTCTGCCAGTATCTTTCTGTTTGTATTGCTCATCCTCATCGCTGATAGTCAGTGATCTCCAGAGTTTATTTTTGAGTAAAGGTGCCTCTTCGTCTTCCTCCGCTCTTAGCATGGCTGAGGGTGTGGAGGTAGCCTTCAGGTGAATGGGTAGTACAGTGACTTACACTGATATTAATAGAATACAGCTTATCCACTTCTAATATATTGATAATCCATTTTGTTTCAAGTTATTAAGCCTGCAAAAATAAATCATAAATAAATAGATTATATCAAATATTGATATTTATTTATTATTTATAATATATAAAGCCCTTTATATATATATATTTATATATATATATATATATATATATATATATATATATATATATATATATATATATATATATATATATATATATATATATATATATATATATATATATATATATATATATATATATATATATATGTATATATATATATAGGTATATATATATATAGGTATATATATATATATATATATATATATATATATATATATATATATATCATAAAGGGGCCTATATATATTTATGCCTAAATAAATATAATATATATAGGCATATTATCATGATATATGGAGGCATATATAATTATTAGCTGCATACCCGTGCTCCGCCATGGTGAATCTTTTTTAAATGTACCAACTTGGGAACAGAACAAAACTAAACACAAACACAAAAGAAAAACACAAAGGAAAACACAAAGAAAAACACAAACACAAATGCAAACTCAAACAAACACAAATGAAAACAGAAACACAACACGCAAACACAGACGAAATATTAGGCCTATTATGTATATAAAAAAATAAATGATTTATTAATATAATAATATTATTAAATGTCAAATATTAAATGGCACATATTATTATTATTAATAATCTGTGCCATTTGTCATTAGAAATCAAATAGTCAACTATTTTTTTACTATAGGCCTACTACTACTGTTACTACTACATAATGTTTTAACTTAAAAGACAGTAACCTCAACAATTAATAGTCAATTATACTTAATACCTTGCCTTAAGTATATTAATAGTATAGAATCTAGATCTATAGTGATTTAACAATGTATCATTTATCTATACAGTTATACAGTATACAGTGGTATTAGTTATAGTGATTATTATAGAGTTGTAGTCTACTACTCGGGTGCGAAGTACCAGCAGAATTAAATGATAAGTCACTGTGTTGACATATGCAAATAAGTGTGTAAAACGACAAACCTAAGGCTGCGGTTACACTATCCGTCGGCAGACCGAATTTTTTCATCTGACGTCAGGTGTTGTCCAATCTGCCGAAGAGGGGTGCGCCCCAGCGGTTACACTGTAGCCCGTCAGAACGTATGTCTGACTACCGGCAGGCATTGGTTTCAATACAAAAAATCGACGAACAAATGCAGATTCATATTTTAGCAGAAAACAATGATGCTTCTAAGATTATTTTGCTTAATGAAAAGGAAAGAAAAAATCATATCGGAAATGTATTTCTCCAAAGAAACGCTTGGCTTTGACATTGAGGCAAGTGTCTTTGTACAGTTAATTCTTATTAAATAAGATATTTTGTTACAGTTAGTTGAGTAAGGCCTATTCTAAATACCATTAATTATTACAATTATGTGTTCTATGTAATCTATACATTTAAAACAAGTAAAATCTAAGCTATAAATTTGGTTGCAATACCTCAGTAGTGGGGAGTAGATCTAATCTATAACTATAAGGTCTTGATTCTATGTTCTGGCCTGCTTTTAGTGCTAAATTAAAATAATTTCATTTACAGATAGGCCCCTCACTACAACTGTATTGGCCTACTAATATCGAACTGTCCATTCACCTATCACCACAATTATCTATGAGACATGTGATATTATGTGGAGATGCCACACTAAAAAGCATGTACCATTACCAACAGCAGCAATGTGCCAAGGCTTTTGAAGACTGAAGACACCATCTGAAGTATTATGAAACATGTTGAATTTGATATTTAATTGAAATAAACTTCTTTTTTTGTTGTTATGTTTGTTTTATTTATATTATTCATAGATAAGAATATAATCATTGGCCGAATCACCTGATCAATATCAATAATTCCTACTAGTTAGGCCTACTTGACTAACTTTGACTTAGTCCTACTTGCTCCTTATAGAACATAGGGCCTCCACCATTTCCACCAGTTAGGCCTACTAGTTAGACTTAATTTTCTAACTCAATGTCAGTTACATGTTAGATTGTTACAAACTAAAATGGTATTGGTTTTTGATCATTTAAAAAGCGTTATTCATTGTTTTAATTTATTAAGCAAATCTGTAAAACATGTTTAAATAGCATGATCATTAGAAATACATCTCATAAGACACAGGCCTCATTGAATTATTATTTTAACTACTGGTATAGGTAATTCTCCATTACAGTTTAGGCCTGCATTTGAAGACCTCTTAAAAATAATAAAACAGTAAACAACATACACTTTTCAATTAATTTTTTTATTCAGGCATAACACAAAATTAATTAATCCTGGGTCAGGATCTTTAGCAATTGCTTCTTCCACAACTTGAATACAATTTGAATCAGTGTCATCAAAAATAAAATATCTTTTAAACAATGGTTTCACTCGATACTGAATTGAAGTTGAAGGTATCTGTATGCTGCTTATCGTTTGCTTGGAAGCGAAACAATCATTCATAAAGGATAATTGATTATAATGTCCATGGTTTGTTTGGAGCTATACTGCCAGTTACTCTTTTGTTGCTAATCTTGATATGCTCCTTTCTAAATGTATCAAGCAGGTTTTTCCACTTGGGTTTTGCTTGTGCACCTGAAATGAATTAAATATTAACATCAGTTTAGACTCGTTGTAACTTTAATGTGTTGGATACATATAATTTATATATATGCCTACAGGCTATAAATGAAATAGGACTCTAGATAGAAAAGGGCGGATAAAAAATAGTTAGGACTGTAGTGACTTAAGTATATCAGCTCATTAATTAATTACTACTACATCTAGTAGTCTAGTCCTAGATCCAGACTTTTCTATCATAATTGTCTGGGCCTAAGCCTGATCTTGATTCCTTAGACAGTTATATAGATCTAGTAATATATAGTAACATTACAGAACAGGAATCTAGATCTATACTCTTAATTTAGATTAGATTTAGGCCTATAAATATAAATTTAATTATTAATCTCAAAATAGATTCAATGGAAATAGAATAATTTTAAATATAGGCCTATACTATTATACTTCATACATATTATTATAGATCTACCAATAGTCCTATAGATAATAATATACATAGAGATCTAGATCTAAATCTAGAAAGAATCATAGAATACTAGAAAAATAGATCTATGTCATAGATTCTAGATATTAGAATTTAGATAGACTATCGGATAGGCCTAGCCGAGAATGAAAGATTCAATTTTAGAACCAAGAGTAGAGAGTCTACTACTAGAGAGACTAGAGAAAATTAAATTCAATGAGTAGATCTAGATCCTATTATTTAATAGGCCTAACTAATTATTTTACTAGTTATTACTAGAATTTAGATCTAGAATCTATTTTGAGGTTACTTACTTTTCTATACTTAGTCTTAGCCCTAACTAGATCTAATAACTAACCCTTACCTTATAGCCTAATCTTAGAATTTAGAACGATGACGAGATCTAGATCTAGACTAGATCTAGATTCTGGATTAGATCTAGAGTCTAGAATAGTCTAGATCTAGATCTAGAATCTAGATCTGAATTCTACTTCTTCAGTACTATTCTAATCTAAGCAAGATCTAGATTCTAGATTTCCTAGATTCTAGTCTAGATCTAGATCTAGACTCACTCTAGATCTAGATCTAGATCTAGAAAAAAGAATTAGATCTAGAGAGATATAGATCTAAATCTAATAGTATAGATCTAGTTTTCTAGATCTAGCTCAGAATCTAGATCTAGAGTCTAGATTAGTCTAGAATTAGAAATAATCTAGATCTAGAAAATCTAGATCTAGATCTGAGACATTCTGAGAGATCTACGAGTTGAGTGAGAGTCGATAACCAAAAAAAAATGTGAATGAATGATAAAAATTAATCAATGAAGTGAATAAGTGAAATAAATTACTTAACTTGTACATCCGAGTTAATCGGCTATTTCAGACCTTTACTTTTCTCTCTTGAATAAGTAAAAATCAGCTTCTCTGTGTCAAATACTACAACTTTCTGTTCAAACTGAAGTCCTCCATTTTATATTTTGTTTATCCCTGCCAGATAAATTTTCATCAGAATGTGTTTTCCGTCAGAACAGAAACAAAATTTTAAGTTCCTCATCAGGCGCCTGACGTAGTCTGACGACTCGGACGATCAGTTCGGATCTAGTGTAACCAATAGAACTGGGTTATACTTTTTGTTTGCTTTCCAGTTGTTCGGCCGTGTTGTCAGAAACAGAAATTCGGACTGCCGACGTATAGTGTAACCGCAGCCTAAGTCTAATGGGAAGTTCTTAAAATAGCTTGTCATAAATCCGTTCAACTATTACTGGATTCTAGATCTGGAAGTAGGCCGACACAGTGGCTGGTTTTCCTGATTCATCGTTACGTCAGCAGCATTAACTGTAACAAAGAGTTCAGTGAGGCAACATTTTAAACTGATAACGTTTGTTTAGTTTGTTTTAGACTAGACTCTGGATCTATATATTTTACCATCTCTAACCCATCTGTATCTCTTGTCGTTTCTTTAACAACTTAAATACGCAATGCTGTTAGGAAGATAACGTGTGTGCTTTGGCATGCTAAATTGTAGAATCTAAAATCTAGATATCTGGTACGTGCGTGAAGGAATCGGTTACAGTTATATTATATTGGGAGGGGTGGGTCCTCACTTTTGAAATAGGCACACCTCGACTGATATGCATTTTAGGTTGTGTGTGTGTGTCGACTGTGAAGCATGTTGTGTTATACTATACTACTATACTATACTAATAGTCTAGATCTAGATCTAGTAATCTTTCTAAATTCTATGATTTAAAACTGTATGTATGAGGTCATCCCTTAAAATAATGTCACACCTCAGCCTACGACTAAAGGTCCGCTCAAAATTGCAGATGAAATATTATTACTCTTTCGATTTTTTTTAAAAAACATTAACTGAACTCGGTCAACATAGAGTATTTTAATCAGTTTCTAGATCTAGATCTATTACACTTTATTAAAACAGTTTTCTAAAACACGGAATAACGGCTAAAATTCAGTTTCTAGCATTACTTTTTAAAAATGCAAAGTTTGACGTTATACTATCTGAACCCCCACCCCCTCTCCCCAATCACACATCGTCACAAACTTATGGATTCCCCTCCCCTACTAGTGTGACGTCATTTATGGACCCCCCCCCCCCCCCCATGTATGCTAACCAAATACAGCTTTAATTATATCAATAGGCTAGTGGTTGTATGGTTTGATACTTTGAAACGTATGTATCATTGCTTTTTAATGATAAACAAGTGTTCAGCAAAATAATGTAATAAATGTAAACATTAATGAATTTAAATCGATATTGGAAGGGGGAGGGGGAGATAAGCGAGAAAGCTATAAATAGGTATCACGTGGTTTGGGTTTTTTTAATTTAAGTTAAAAATAAATAATAGATTTATATCTATTATTAATTATTATTAATTATTAGTTACTTCTTAATACAAATGGATCAAAACAAACTAGATCCTAGATAACTTAAATTCTTAAACTTCGTCAGATAGACTAAGTCAAGTGAAGTCAATTTTAATTTAAGTAAGTCACTGTACTGTAAGTTAAGTATAAGTATTATAATTAAGTAAGTAGTAAAGTTGTAAAGTAGTAAGTAAGTAGTAAGTAGCATATGTAGTAAGTAGTAATAAGTAGTAGTATTAATAAGTATAAAGTAAGTAATAGCCTAAGTAATAGTTAATTTTTGTTATTAATTACTAAGTACTTGTACTAGTACAGTAGTACTTCTACTAAAACTTAAACTAGGCCAGGCTAAGTTCTAATAGGCTATGGTAATCTAAGTAAAAGTTTAAAGTTATAAACCAGGGCCCTTTAAATTTTAAAATTATTAGGCCTATAGGCCTAATAAACATTTTTTTTAGATCCATAGGCTCCTATAATAAAATATATTCTAAATTTAAAATATTACTAAATAATTAATATTAATGAAACACAATTAAACAATTAGTTTTATCAGTGGCGTCGCTAAGTCGGGTATCACCCGATGCAGCACCTCTTGGTGTCACCTCCCCCCCCCCCTTACCACCACACAAAAATTGTAGGCTATTTATATATAATTTACATATCTATATAATATATTTTGCCAAATGACATCAATTTGTTTGCACTTTATTTTACTCCGCCTATAAATTTGCAATTGGTGTCACCCCCCCCCCCCTTTGTAATAGCCATAAAGTGTGTTCACACTTATTACTAAAGATTTTATCTATAGTCGATTGTTAATACTTCTGGGTTTATCATTGTTTTCTCTATAGTTAGGATGTTTACGTCAACCTCCCCCCCCCCCCCCCCCCCATCACACCTTGTCGGGATCGTCAATTTGTACTAAATACTTTTTGTACAACTGGCAAAAAGTATATTTATTCTATATATTTTGCACTTTTTTTGTCTTGGTGTCACCCCCCTAAATGGCGTCACCAGGTGCTGTCCCCTCCTCCTGCCCCTGCTTCACGACGCCTCTGAGTGTTATTCACATTGCCCGATGCCCATGTAGAATAATGAAGTAAAGGGAACAATCATTAGGACTTACATGTTTGCAATCAGAAATCTTAGCTTAGGAATGGGATTAAACTGAACTAAAGGTAGTAATTACTATATCAACTGCTCTAGTTTTTTGGTTTGTTTAGGGTTATGATTATTGACTAATCATAATGGTATTGCTAAACTAAAAGTCCTTTTTATAATATTTATCTCTAAGTATGATTTATTTATGTAGATTGGTTTTTTTTTTCCAGACACCAGTGAGAATTGTATTGCTAATTTTAAACAAATTTTGCAATGACATCTTCTGTATGTGAGAGATATGTTGCTGCAATGGTGCTAAGTGGTGTTGGGGATGCACTGGGTTATAAAAATGGTGAATGGGAATTCTGTCACAGTGGAGAAACAATTTATGCAGAAGTTCTAAAGCTAAATGATGTGGAAAACATTCAAGTAAAATGTAAGTCGTTGTTTGAATTTGTTTTACACTCCTAAATTGTAGACCTATATTTTTGTTTGTTTATAGCAAACTGTAACTTTTTTTGTCTTTATTCTGTATAATTGTTAATTTCATTATTAATATACCTTTAAAATATAGGGAAATCCACTGTGTATCATATGCCGCTATTTAGTTGTTTTATTTTCTACTTTTCAGTAATTCATAATTTGTGAATTCGACAGTACCAATGCTGCCACTGAAAATATTTGCTTTAAAATACTATCAGTAGGTCGTTAAGGACGATAACCCCTCCCCCCCCCCCCCCCACTCTCTTTTCCCCCAAAACCTACCCTACACTACCCCCTTGAAAGCAGCCTCCTCTTAGTTACCTCCCCTAAGTTTAAAATGGTTTCAAACTAAATTATCTGCCCCTAATAGCCGTCACTAAACCCGGCTCCTTGATTGTAAACATTTAGCGTGAACCACAGCTCACCAGACCATGTGGGGGGTGGGGGTGGTAGGGATATGCCTAAAGAGGAAGAGAGGGGCTTGCTAGGCGCGCTTACAGCCTGTTGTTTTCTATGGTATCCAAGAATAGAATTATATATATGGTATTATAATAGGCCTAATTAGTTTAAAAAATAACAAATGTTAAAATTCATTTTTTATTGACAGTGCCAGGGTGGATGGTGAGTGATGATACAGTCATGCATTTGGCCACTGGAGAAGGTAAAAATCAAACTTTCTAAATATATTAGTGAACAAAATACAATGCATTTTATACATCAGTGTTTAAAATTACAACTCACAATATCAAATATATTTGTTCTTGTGAGTAGATAGTTTAGACAGATAAATTTAGATACCAATGAAAGTAAACAGAGTATTCACATATAAATATGCATGTTAATTTTTTTTTAAAGTAATGGAAGTTGTGTGCGATTAACATTGCAAGCCAACTTGTCCAGTGTTTGTTTGTCAAAAATTATATCATACAATGTTATTCATGTTTTACACATACACTATTTTCTCTTTCCATGTAGCTTTGGTTAACAGTAGCAAAGATAATGTCAGGGAAGACATATTTGTATCCATAGCAACCAGCTACAAGTTGTGTATGAGGGAAATGGCTGGACGAGCACCAGGTGAGTTTATTATTCTGTGCATTACACATTCACAGTCCCTTCAGGCCACATGCTATAAAAACAATAGATTAAAATTCTGGATGTAAAAGTCTTGTTTTGGTTAACTCCCTTACTGCTTAGTTAATTCCCTTGGTGATTGATTACTTAGCAGTTTTTTGTTAACTTCATGCTGATTGATTGCAAGGCATAACATGCATAAATGGAGCCCATCAATTGAAACCACTCAGAAAAGATGGCTACAGAATACCTTTTAACCCAAGGTTGGCTCAACTTTCTTGATATAATTTATAAAACTATCTAATTTATGTATATCTTTCCATTATTTAGCATCATTCCCAATAACGCTTATGTTATAAATAATTTCATTGCTTTTTCAAAGTAGGCTAATGTTACATTTATGTCAAAGTATAAATATTTTGGCTTTTTAAAGTTTTGCTAATGCAATATATTTTATTTTGATTCACTTCTTCTAATGCATTAGTTTTGATATTTAGTTTTACATCTGCTGATAATTTCCAATCAACTTTTTAAAAATTGGCAGAGGTGGTGGATGTGGGGGAGCAATGAGATCTATGTGTATTGGCCTCAGATATCCAAGGTAAGTTTTTTTTTAAAAGAAATTAATGGGTAATTTTTGTGTCCAGAAAATGTTTTAACAAAAAAAAACCTTACAAGCATATTAATATAAATTAAATCATTGATTTTTTTTTTAAATTTATTTATCTAACAGGCCTGAAAACTTAGAAGATTTGATTGCAGTCAGCATTGAGTCTGGACGTATGACACATAATAATCCTGTAGGCTACCTGGGCAGTCTGGCTTCTGCTTTGTTTACATCATACGCCATACAAGGTCAGGATACATGACACAATGAAATATTTTTTATAACGCTTTATTTAATAGGTCTTTTATTTTATCTTAAATAACACTTTCGATTGGAAAAAAAACACAGTTGTAGTAATTCTTTATGTTAATAATTTTTAGTAATTCTCTTGTTAAAATGTTAAAATATGATTTGTTTAATTTTTTTTTATCTACAAGTTTAAATGCTTGCTTGTTTACTAGTTATTATATTATAATCTTAACACATTCATATTTTTATGATAAAGCTTACAGCTTATGTAAACTTAATTTAGCTTCCATAAACTTTTTGCTACAAAAGACTTAAACTGCTAATGAAATTTCAATTTAAGAAAGGCCACTCAATTCTTGGGGACGTGGTTTACTGGATTGTCTACCTTTGGCCATGAAGTATATTGAGTCTACCAATCACTGTGTTCAGGAGAGCAAAGATACTTGGTAATCATTTTCATTACATCATCTGTTTAGTGTAATGCTAAATTACAGCACTTTTGATTGTTAGAGAAGTACTAAGTTTGAATATATGAATATATATCTCCCCACTAATATTACCTCAGAAATAAAGTATTTTTTTTTTATCATTTCATTTATTTGTAAACACCTAATTTGTTAAATGTCATATCCATTGAGGGGTCGGCGTGGTCGAGTCGGTAAAGCTCATGGTTGTTTAACCGAAAAGTCTCGAGTTCGAACCCTCGGGCAGATGAGGCTCGTTAGCAGGGGACAGCTACTCTTCTTGGAGAGACAACTCCAAAATCAAACAACTGCTGCCTTGTAGTTTGTTCTTATTTGGAAGCAAATCCAAAAAGAAAAGCAGGCTGAAATCAGAGTCAATGGCCTAAATGCCGTATAACCAGTTGACATGTATACTTAATTGTGATGGAGGCGTGGTCGAGTCGGCAAAAGCTCATGGTTGATAAATTCGAAAAAAGTCTCGAGTTCGAACCCTCTGGCAGATAAGGCTAGATCCCTTCTAACACTAAAAATTAAGAACGAAGAAGAAGATATCCATTGACTCTAAAGTTTTTATAGTAGAGAAATTTTAGAATAACTGAAGTAAAACATTTACTCTTAATATGGCTATTAGAAGTGTTTCTTTCCGGCATATTTCTGAGGTGGCAAGAGCACATAGTTTTTTAACTAAGCAATAAACTCTCCCATTCCAGGAGTTACTTTGTTACTGCTTGGGAAAATTACCTGAAATCTCGGGGTATTGCAGATGGAAAGTCAGATGTTGTTTTCCCACAAACTTATGGGTTCAAAGAAAGGGATAAGTTTGTCAAGAAAGTCAGCTATGATGGTTTTGGAGGTGCCAGTGGACATGACGCACCAATGATAGCGTAATTTTTTGTTTTGTTTCTGGAGTAAAATAAATAGATATTTAGATTTGTATGTTTATCTAATAGTGTGGATTGTATAGTATATACACAATTGTTCACTTATTCTTAATTTATTGGGTTTGATGACTGGTATTAAATAAGGTATATAATTTAAGGGTCTAGGACATAACCCCCCAACCCTATCCCAAATTATAAACACAAATCTATAGCTATAACCCATATTTCAATCATAACACCAACTCTAAATCTACATCTAACCCTGACTCCAACACTAGCCCTAACCTGACTCTCTAACTCAAACTGGGCTGGGGGGGGGGGGGGAGGAGGGTGTTTACTACTCCCATATATATGCATAATCTTGATTATCCCATCTTACCAGATATGATGCACTACTTGGAGCAGGGGACAACTGGAAAGAACTCTGTTACAGGTAGGCTTGTTACTAGCTGAGTCTCTGGTATAGGTAAATTATTTTAAAAGTAAGGCTTTTAATAGTAAGTTTATTACTGTTAGGTCTCTTACATTTAGGTTTATTAAAAGCAGGTGTTATACAGCGATATTTATGAAAAAAAAACTGTCTCTGACAAAGAGATGTACTTTATATGGTAGGCCAACTTAAAAGTGAACGTGTTTGTTAGGTTATTTTGGCACTGGATTTTTTTATCTGAATTTTCAGGTCAATGTTTCATGGAGGGGACAGTGACAGTACTGGGGTCATTGCTGCCTGTTGTTTTGGAGCACTGTACGGGTTCAAAAATGTGCCATCTGCCAATCATATGGTTAGTTGAATACGTCAAATAACTCATTATGTGAATGATTGAATTAAATAAGATGCAATACATACATTTACATCTGCCAATCATATGGTTAGTTGAATACACCACATAACTCATTATGTAAATCATTGAATCAAATAAGATGCAATACATATATCTGCCAATCTTATGGTTAGTTGAATACACCATGTAACTCAGTAGAAATTGTTAATGTCTAAGACAATTTTTTTTCCTGTTATGAACTTGATTCAATACAAATGTTATTTATCTACAGCATGTTGAATTTAGACAAAGACTTGAAGATGTTGGCAATCAGCTATACCAGTTAGCTTATCCACAAGAATAGATGACAGAAAACTTCTTGTTAATAGTCCATATCAGGGATTACTTTATGTACAGTTGTCTTTCATCTAGCACATTTATACTTGTATATATTTTTCTACTTTTTATTTAGTGCATGTTTTTCTAAATTTTATTAACAGCTTTAGTGGTGATTCACTAAAGCTCATTATCAATATGTTGTGTTACTTAATTTAAACCTGTTTGAAGATAAATGTGATTTTTATTTGTTTACATTTTACCCTGAACTTGGTACGCTGTTACAATTGGCACTAAAATGACTTAATTTAATGCTTATATAAAGAGTATTTAATTTTTATATATTATACAATGCTTTTTATATTATACATTTTTTTTTATACTTTTACTGCCATTGCTTGATTATAATGATGATTTTCAAGAGCAATAATTATTAAAACGTTTTTTTTTTGTATTTTTTTAAATATTTTTTTGTACAAATGTGATTGTTTAGTATATGAAGTACACTTTGACCTGCTCCTAGTGAAAATGGGTGCAGGATAAAATGGGTATTGATATGATTTTTTTTCAATAGTTAAATTAAATCACTTTGTGTTTTGTCCATTGAACTGACATAAAAATTTAAAATGAGGATGGATATCTCATTAATAAATTGATCGGCGTTGTCGAGTCGGCAAAGCTCATGGTTGCTAAGCCGAAAAGTCTCGAGTTCGAACCCTCGGGCAGATGAGGCTCGTTTGCTGGGGACAGCCACTCTTCTAGGAGAGACAACTCCAAAATTAAACAACTGCTGCCTTGTAGTTTGTTCTTGGTTGGACAAAGGCTATGGAAGCAAATCCAACAAGAAAAGCAGGCTGAAATCGGAGTCAATGGCCTCAATGGCGCATAACCAGTTGACACGTAACGCTTAATTGTGTTGGAGGCGTGGTCGAGTCGGCAAAAAGCTCATGGTTGATAAATTCGAACAAAGTCTCGAGTTCAACCCACTGGCAGATAAATCTCGATCTCCTTCAACACTAATAATTAAGAACGAAGAAGAAGAAGAAGAAGAATTGATTAAATTTTTGTTAACTTTAATTTATAATTATTATTTTAATAAATTTTTAATTATTTTAACAAATGGTCACCTCTCATAACTGTTTCTGGGTGTGTTTGTTTTCTGAATGGGCTAGGTTTTTTAATTACAAGATACAGGATGAGTAATGGGTTTTAATGGTGACATTGGATGGGCCCAGGGTAATCACGAGATAACAGAATGAGCTAGGGGTTTTAATGGTGACATACTGGATGGGCCTAGGGTAATAATTGCAAGATACAGGATGAGCTAGGGGTTTTAATGGTGACATTGGATGGGCCCAGGGTAATCACGAGATAACAGAATGAGCTAGGGGTTTTTAATGGTGACATACTGGATGGGCCTAGGGTAATAATTGCAAGATACAGGATGAGCTAGGGGTTTTAATGGTGACATTGGATGGGCCCAGGGTAATCACGAGATAACAGGATGAGCTAGGGGTTTTAATGGTGACATACTGGATGGGCCTAGGGTAATAATTGCAAGATACAGGATGAGCTAGGGGTTTTAATGGTGACATTGGATGGGCCCAGGGTAATCACGAGATAACAGGATGAGCTAGGGGTTTTAATGGTGACATACTGGATGGGCCTAGGGTAATAATTGCAAGATACAGGATGAGCTAGGGGTTTTAATGGTGACATTGGATGGGCCCAGGGTAATCACGAGATAACAGAATGAGCTAGGGGTTTTTAATGGTGACATACTGGATGGGCCAGGGTAATAATTGCGAGATAAGGATGGGCCAGGTATTTTAATTACAGGATACAAGATGAGCTATTTATGTGTTCACCAGAGGAAACTTCTCTTCAAACAATATGTCTGAAGTTTTTCTGCAACTACTTAGAGAAAATCATGGCAAAAGGCTGTTGGCTTAAGACATTTTGCCTCAAGTTAAGTATCATTGCATAGGTCACCTAATCATAACACAAGTCTATTCGCATTGTTCATATATATTTCTGATGAATAAAAAACAATTAATTTTAATTATTGCATTAATTAGTTGTGTTAATGTATAGACAAAATTGTTAACTTGGATAAATAAAGTAGATCTTGGGCATGGAGGTGTTAGATGAATTGTATTTTTAAAAGAGCTGGTAGTGGTAGCCAATAAAGTTTAGGTACTATGAATTAGTTAAAATAGACAAACAAAACGGCCAAATGAAGGCTATGTCCCTCAAAAACTGTGTTCTTCTCAGAAAAAATAAATATGCAATACTTGTCAACGAAGAAGCAGAAATGTACTATATTATTCTTAAGCACTATCACCCTAGTCATCAGGTTTATTTTTTATAGTAGGTGAAAATAAGTCGAAGATAGCTGATAAATAGAATTTGATACTATTTTAATGTTTTACATAGTAACCATTTTATATGTGTGATCTCGTAGGATTTATTTTATCTTTACCATCAATTATATAATTATTTTTGTGCATGAGGCAGAAATAAAAATAAATAATCAAAGAACGACAAAACATTGATTAAAAAAAGTTTTTAATTATTTTCGTAACAAATCTAATCCATAACGGCACAAAGCGATCTCGTCTTTCAAATGTACTCTCTGTAACAGGCTGGGATGTGGAGTACATTCTTACATGCTCCTGTAAGCATAGATGGGACAGAGATTAAAAGTTTGTAGTTCAAAGAGTTGCTGTTTTATTGAGTTGATGCTAAAGTTAAACAGTTAAAATATGGTTATGAGATGATTAAATCACACAAATTATTTAGCAGAAGTTTTCTAAAATAATTGATAATTTTTTACCTCTCGTAACTGCTCCTGAAGGTGTTTGTTTTCTGTAACTATAGCAACCTGACATTCTAAATCCCTGTAAACTGAACGATGACCTGCAATGTGGAAAAAATAACATTTAGCACATCAATAATGTAACATTATTGTGAACATTGGATAAATACTTAGCTCATTAATGCAGTTCATTACTCTTGATAAAAAATCAAACTTTACTCCATCTGCCCCATGATTGAAATTGAAAAGATATTAGCAGTTTTAATGCTAACTTTCCAAAATGTTATCCTAAGAAATTTTCTCTCTACTATATGGCATTTTTCAAACATATATTTTTTAGTTTGGTACTTTAAAAAGACAATTTTAATACTTTTAAAGTAAAAAAAAATTAAATACTACTTTCATTGCAAACATTTGCATCTTTGATTCAATAATCAGAATAAACTAAAATCCCAAAATTGTTATCCATGACACCCTGCTCAATTTTTTTTTACTCTAGCTCAAGATAATTTAGTTCAAAGTTACTCATTTCATTGTGAGAGGTCACATACAATTCTGCCTGCAGATAGTCTACCTAATTATACCTGCACCACTATTGTATCTAATACTACCTGTGACACAAACTTACCAAAATTCGGGGATCCCACAAGGGTAAGTGTTGGCAATGGCTGACTGGGCAGGTAGTACCACAAGCCCTTCCCATGAAAAGTCCAGCCCTCTCTGACGTATTCCATCAGGTGAATCCGTTGTGTCTGACACCTTGAGCACACCCTTTTGTAAAACTGATGGGCCAGGTAGATGTATGAGTAAGGTATGGCTCCAGCTATACCTTTAGCTCCAAGAAATCCATTCGCCTGATAGATTTAAAGCAAAAGTATATTAGTCGGGCTTAGGTTTTTTGGTTACAGGGTATGATGTCACTAGGACAGCTTGATCCAGTTGATTTGACATTGTTTACATTTGTTTAGGGTGTTTTAGTTACCTCTAACAAGGTGTCAAATTTCATGAGACACCCTAATTAAAAATAGCAGACTGTGATCAGTTTATAAAATACTGATCATTTTGATAAGTATCAAAGCAAACTTGATGAATGTTTTAAGGCTTTTTAACTTCTTGTTTTAATATTTGCACTAAATACATAACAAAACGTAATTATAACAGTGATGTTAAACACTTAAGGTCAAACTATCCAGAATAAACAATTTTTCATAATTTAGTATTTTATGTAACCAAAATTTGAGCAAATATCAATTTTATGCTTTAATAGCAGAATCAAGAAAAACTGCTGATTTTCTCCTAAAACGTTAAAAATTTGTGTACGGCATAATAAAATGATAATACAAGTGTCTCACCTGCGGGGATGCCATTAAAATGCTGAATTTCCCAACTGACTGGTCCAGTATAACAGACATGTAGTGGTCAGTAAGATTAAAATAACCTGAGGCGAGAAGTATATGGTCCTGAGGGGTTGACGACCTCAACAAACCCAGCATTGCCTGTGAGTCGTGTGTGACGTTGAATGGTCCCATCTGCACCAATGGGTAGATAACTGTGTCAGCAGAATTTTCCACTTCCAGCTTTGGGTTATCCGAAATATCTAGACAAGCCTCAATTTTTTCTCTGGCTGACATTTTAAACTGCTGACCACCATCAAAACCTAGTAGTGAGAAAAAGAGGTTAATGATAAAAAGAATTAATGATAAAGAAATTAATTAGCACAGTCAGCTTAATGTTACAGCATGCTTACTAAATAGTGTTGTATGATTAAGTTGAGCTTAAACAGAAATCAACAGAAGAAGCAATGCAAGAGACCAAAAAGATAGTAAGCATTAAAATATCCAAATAATGTAGTAGTTTAAGGCAACACCTAGATTTTTTAAAAAATTAAGTTAATATTTCATCAATTTATTTAGATTATTAGCAAGTTATGAGTTCACATTAACCGGCTCTCATTATATCATAACAATGCACACATTTTGAAATGTGAAAATTTTGATTACTCAAATTTTCTTAAACTCACTTTTATATGGATGGTGAGTCCAGCCGGGTGCTAAATGTAACGAGTCATCAGCTGACAAACTAAATGAAAATGACATAATCGTCTTGACAAAATTATTGAAGAAGTCCGCTAGTTCTGGACAATCATTGAATAAAATATAGCGATCTTGTCTGGCAGTAAAATAATCGTTGCTGAGGTTAGCACTGAAAAAATATTACATTTTTCATTCTTATTTTCATTAAAAAAGAATGTGTGATCATGTATATTTAAACACATCAAGGGATAAACGTCTCATATTTATAAAAAATTTAAGTAATAATTTTATAATAATATCAGTGAGTGCAAAAATAATGTTTTAAAACAATCCATAATGAATTATGAATCAACAACAGCTTTCTAGCTTACCCACTAATAATAAAACTGTCATCAAATAGATAAACCTTAACATGAGTTAGGCCGATGGTTTCGTTGAAGCGCTCTGGGATAATCCACTTCAGCAGACCCCTAAGATCTGGCGTGTGGTACAGGGAGACGTTAACGTTGTTGAATTCTGCCATCAAGGGCCTTAGCATTGATCTGGAATTCCTCTTTCCTCTTGAGCCTCTTGTGAAGTCAAGGAGGATGTTGACTTCAAAGTTTGGATTACTTGTGACAACTGAGCTGAGGCAGGCTTCTCGAATGCAGGATACCTGTTGTTATGTGACAGTTATAGTGTTTGAATAGAATAACATTAGAACTATCAGGAAGTCTGTGAGTTGAGTTTAAACCCATCATGTTTCTTCCTTAAGTATGGTTTGAAAGGGTGTCAATTGATAGGACAAGGGATTTTTTGGTGTATACATGTTATAGCATCTGTAAAGAGAAATATGAGAAGCATGTAAATTGGAAACCTATTTTAGTCGGGAATTTCACTATGCATAGTGTGAGGTGCTCACAAAAAATCTACATACTTTTTCAATATTTTCATAGTAATTGGAATATATACTTTACATGCCTTTTACTATACACACTACTATGTTAAGCCAAATTCTGGTAAAAATAAATAAATGTGTTAAAACTTACTAAATCTTTTTCCAGATCTCCATTGCCTAGATATAAGGATGCAAAGGTGATTCTTTTTTTAGCCTTTCTGGATTTGAGCTACAAAGAAAAAAAAATTAGAATATTAAACAATCGGAGTTTACTTGCACAATATGAATGTAGGCAAAAAAAGCTCAATATTGATTTAGTCTAAGAAGTGGAACAAATCATAAAAATTTTATATAAACTTTACTAAAAATTTATGCTAGTATATAATATTTGTTGTATAATAAAAATCACCTTTAAAACTTCATAAAACTGTGCTGGTTCACTGATGACTTGGACCTGCTCCCCTTTAAGATGGAACTGGGGTCCATACTGAGACAACCAACTAAATGTCCCCAGCCCATCAACAGGCCTCGACACATACTGGCCATCTGACTTGAAAACATTTCTCCACCGCGGTGAAGAAGGAGCTGGAGGATTAGTACAAACAAATCTGTTTGATTAGAACAAGAAAAGGGTGTTAGAAACTTGTACTAGTGTTTTCTTGAACCAAAAACAATGTTCTTCAGATAAATTGCTTGATAAGGTACCCATTAACTTTTACTAGTCTATAACATTACAAAATAGTTATTTTGATGTACAAATAATATTATTATATAATTATTTGTAATTAAGATAAGTAGGCTTCCGTATTAGAGTCTAGTACTGTAGCCAGTCTCACTCAATTCTAAATTAAATTATTTCCTTATGTTAAATTTATAAATTATTTCACAGCAGAATATATCCACAATGAGAGTTTTAATTGGGAGTTCCATAGAGTAGATAGGGCCCGTTATAAACTCTGTGTATTATTTGTAGATATATTGGTGCCCATTGTTCATCAATAGGCTATAGCCGCTATCTATAGTGCATGACTGTACGTAAAATATGTTTTACTGGTATTAACATTAATGGCTTTAGTATGTCTGATTGGAAGTGTAAGTCTACTAACTAAATAAAAGTTTGAATGGTTAAGGATTAGCATTCCCAGAAGTACAGGGCGTGCATAGTGAAGTACACTCTGAGTGAAGCCGAGAGAATAAAAGCAGTTGAATGTTAGTTTTGGGACTATCATTACATTCAAAATGTCTAGTTAGATGTGTTTTGTGTTGAAAGGTGTGGTAAGGCTGGCTGCTGTTGACAACCAATTTTCTCTTAGTAGTTATTTTACTGTTATACTGTTAAATAATATTATAATAATAATAATTAGCCTAATATTGACTGACATGAAACTGTTCGAGCGTAGGTCCTATTAAATATTAAGATAATTGAGCAAAACTAAAATTATATAATTTAGTCTTAGTAAAATTTAATATTAATATTTTTTTCTGGTAAAACTCCATTTTAGCGGATTTTATTCGATGCTTCATGTTCAACTCCAGTTGAGGGTATTTTATATAGACACAACCCAAACACACAAAAACATTAAGAAAACTGAAAACACTAGGATTAGATCTAGATCAACTTTTTTTTTTTATGAATGTGTGTTTTAATTAGAAATAGGTGAAAAACATAAATAAGCATTACAGTTCCAATTAAATGTCATGTGACTGTCAGCGGGAGAAAATTCCTACACACTCGAGGGTTCACCGTAAGGGTTCACAATGACTTTAACTATCAGCAAACGTCATAACTTGAGTTTTTGCTATTTGAAATTGTGGTGGCCTCAGTTTTGGGGTCATTGTGAGTTCATATAAGTTTATTTTATAGTATCATGTATGCGATATACTTTTACCAATGCAAACTTGACGGACATGCAATTATGAGTCCCCCCCCCCCCCACCTGAATGAAAATTTTAACTGACACGAACATATTTTCAAGAGTAAAAAAAAAAGCTAATTCTCGATCTAGAGATCTAAATAGTGCACATTCAAATGGATTTTTCTTGAGTTTTGACAAAAGTAAATTATCAAAAGCTAAAAAATTTGTAAACAAATAGGCCTAATAAATTGTTAAATAGGCCCAGTGTTTTTCTAACTTCTTTGGTGTGTTTATATTAGTTTATAATAAAATACGCTCAACTGGAGGTTAACACGTGAAGCAGGGAATAAAAACTGCTAAAATGTTAGTATTTTTTTTGGAGCCTGAGCTCAGATGTCTCAATAATCTCCTATGACTCAGTTGACTCAGTTGACTTCGTGGTAATCTATCGTTTTGGGTACGTAAAATCGCCCGCGACTTGTAATGTGAAAAACAGGTGACTCCTTACATTTTAATAATTATTTCACATTTTGAGGAGGATTTATATTTTGAAAAATACAAAAATGTTTCCTTGTTTCATTTATGTACCTGTTTTTAAACAATTGAATTAAAACTTTTCAGTAATAAATGAACACCAGCGATGTTTCCAACAGATACAACCATGCTCATTTACTATAGCAGCCATCTTGTTAAAGTTTTATTTTTATAGACTTATAGCGCAAGATTCAGGCGGAAGTCACTCTATTTTACAAATGGCCGCTGTTTATATAGCAAATCTTGCTTGCAGACACTGCTGTTTAAAGTTAATTTCTGGCCTATATTGATATATTTAGCCATTGATTTAGGTTTATTATTCATTTATCTATAATATTTGACACAAACATATCACAATATACTTCTATTACAGCCTTGACATTGAGGTAACGTTTTCGTACATTAATTAATAGCCGCGGGCGATTTTACGTACCCAAAACGATAGATTGCCGACTTCGTTATTGCTTGTTGAAGTAGCCTGGACCCGGTAGCCTGTCCTATTCATTTTGTAGAATAATTTAATAAATAATTATTAATTAAATATGTTAGACTAAATTTCAAAACAACCTCGCATTTTAATACCTTTTATTTTTATTTCTAGTTAAATTTCTTTTGGTTAGTAACCTTGTAATAGATCTACTGTAAACTGTGGCAGCCATGTTTTTTTAAGAGTAGTCTACCTTGTTTATACAAACCATTCACAATTCTTGTGTTGTTAGCACACATTTCTTGTTATGGCTTCCTTGACAACGTTCCATGGAAACGTTCGTCTGACTTCTAGTTATCCTTTGCGAGCACCTGGAGGTACCCGCCTAACCAAGTAGATTCTGGTGTTAAAAAACTAGTCAAAAAGTGTTCTTATGATTAAAATGTGTTGTTTATTGGATATTCAGGAGTTTGATTATATCTATTAAAAACAAATATTTAGCCTAAATTACAGAAAGAACAACACATCTAATTTCCAAAAATGGCTAGTGAATTGGAAATAGGCGACTCCAGAGTGGAGTTTATGGCCGACTATGTACTCAAGACATTGAAACTTAAAGGTGACAAATGGACCAAGATGTACAGTTTAGATGAAAACAAACAGTTATTTATGGATTATTTTGAAAAACAAGATTTGAGTACATTAGTCATCATTGCAACGGCTGCCGGAGCATTGGTGGTACAATATGAATGGCCAACAAACCCAAAGGCTAAAGCCTGTTACTTTGTTAAGCGTTCTAGGGAACCAATCCTTAAAGATACGGTTTTAAGAAATGCTTTACTTTTCGGAGACTTATGTACATCACCACTAGATCAGTTTCATTCATTTGTTGATGAGGTATGTAGCTGAATAAAGTATCAAGTTTGATTATTCGTTTCATGTTTATATATATTTATATATATATATATATATATATATATATATATATATATATATATATATATATATACCAAATTTTTATTCTTTTTAATTTCTAAAAGGAATTTTAACTAAGAAATATATATTTTTTCTACAGGTCCTTGAGCCAATACTGACCAATGACCGTAACCACAGCCAATGGCCAAAAGTTGTATCTCAGGACGTCACACGACATGTCCACAATCTAAAGAGCAATGTCTATGTTGTGTCAGGCCAAGCTAAAGGAAAAACTCTCTTGCCTCTTCCAGTTGGTGCTGAGAGAGTTGATGGTGTGGGTGAGGGAGAAAAGTGAGTGATGAAAGAAATTGGTTTGTTTGTGCTAGTTACACAACAATTGTGATCAATACCTTCTACATCTTTGTTTATTACATTACCTCAGAATCTTCAACTCTACTTGTTTGTGAAATACAGTTTGCTTTTGTTATTATCTTTATTCTGAATTTTAAAACAGTTCAACTAAAAATAATTCTTGATTTTTTAATTTAAAGTTGTCAACTGACAAAATTATAATCAGATTAATATAATTAGGGGTCTAAATAAATATTCCTTATTTATTTTAATTTAACTATTGATGATGAATATGAATTATGTAAGCTATTTAATTACCTAAAATTTATTTTTCTTGAAATTTTCTTAGAGAGACATATGAGCGTAGTTTGGTGCATGCCATAGAGTCTGTAATAATCGAATGGACTCACCAGATCAGGGATGTGCTTAAAAGAGACTCTGTACAGCCTTTATTGGAAGGTTTAAATCCTTCTCCATTTGTTGAGATCAAATTTTGGGAAAACAAAGCACAAAACCTTGAGTGCATTTATGAACAAGTAAGATCAAACACAATTTTTTCAATAAGGTCACATCTATCTAACCATTTTTAAAAATATGTCTTCCATGTTTAATGTTAAGTTAGATATAAATTTAAAGAAGTAAGTCTGTCATATTATAAATATTAATATTTTACTTTACTCTTTTCATTTTCTTAGCTCCGTGACCCAAAAGTGAGAAAAATGGCTGAATTACTGGAGAGGGCTAACAGCAGTTACTTCCCTTCCTTCAAAAATATTTTCCGTGATGTTGTTGCAGGTTTGTTTGAAAATTGAAAGGCTTATATAAAAATATTTTTTAATTTGAAAGATGTATTTAACAGTTAGATGTTATTCAAATGAAATATTCTGTATGTGAATAGGTCACAGCAAGAACATTTTCTTTTTTTTTACACAAAAATAAATAAATTTTACTAATATTTTTTTTAGCATTAACTGAAGCACAAGATGTTAACATGCATTTGAAGCCCCTTCGTCATCAGCTAGAGGATTTAGAGCAGGCAGAGTTTGATGAATCAGGGAAATTAATGGCACCCATCCTAAACACAGTCTGTCTGATATGGTCCAATTCAGATTATTACAACACCCCCGCCAGAGTGATCGTCTTGCTTCAAGAAATCTGTAACATGATTATTGATATGGTAATTAAATTTTTTAATTTAATTGAATTCTATTTATTTAGTCCTTGGCTAGTAAAAATTTAAAGTATTGTAGATTCAATAATTATTGGTTAAATATGTATGACCATTATTTTTGTTATGGTAAATAGTTATTTTTCAATAGTTATATATATTTTTTAAAAATCTCTTCTTTATATTTTTTCTTAAAGGCAAGAAATTTCCTTGCACCAGAAGAGATCTTTAAAGGTGAAGTTGAGGAAATATTTGGGAAAGTTGTAAAAGCTTGTGAAGTTCTGAGTAAATTCCGCTCCTCCTATGATGAACACAAGGCCAAGTTGAACACTTACTTTAAAGATGGCAAGAAGCCACTGGAGTGGGAGTTTGCTCCTGAACTTGTTTTTGCTCGCTATCAAAAGTTTCACCAGAGAGTACAAACTGTTAAGGTAAACATATTGTTTTTTTGTCACAATTTTTTTTTTATATTGAAGACCTTATGATGAAAAATAATGTTGTAATTCATAACAAAAAAAAAATCATCTTGTTAAAGTAATAAATTGTTTTGTTAAATTGTTATTTTATGTTTTTGTAGGATTTGATGGAGACAGCTCTGGAATTTTACAAGCTAGAAAAGATTGAGCTTGGAGGGATTCAAGGGAAGCAACTTAGTGCCCAAGTCCAAAACATTCATACAGAGTTCCAAGAGCAGTACAAAGTGTTTTCAGAAAAGTCATATGACTGTCTGGACACCAAAAGTGATGTAAGTTTATTATATAATTATTTTCTTTAACTTGTTGTAGTTTACTTTATACAATTGTAAAGCATCATGAATTATAAAATCAAACCTTTTTGCAGCTACTACATTCTGTGTACAACTCATTTCAGGAATTTATTGTTGACTACAACAGTTTCCTAGAAAAAGTTGCTGACTTTGACAGAAGGATTGCTACTATTATCTGTCAAGGATTTGATGACTGCTGTGGGCTTGAGTCTACTTTCAAGGTCAGTTGAAAAATTCCATAGTTACATTTAAAAATTCACTTAGTATAGATGAGGTCATTAAAACTCAAGTAATTATATTTTAAAAATTCACTAAGTATCGATGAGGTCCTTGCAACTTAAATAATTATCTTCCAGCTGATTGACATAATGGGCTCATTGCTGGAAAGACCAATGGTCAAGAAGGACTTTGATGAGAAGTACATAGTTGTTGTGAACAGAATGCATGAGATGCTTGATGAAGCCAAGCTGATGTACGATAAACAGGTAAGGGGGAAAATCTCATGAGGTCTTTGTAAAGTTGATGTTATTTAAGTAAAAGCATCGGCAATGTGAGAATGTCAATGTGTAGAAAAGAATTTCTTCAAAATACAATGCTAATTCATATCCTAATAAATAAAATATAAGTGGATTCATTTACACTTTTTAATCAAAAAGCAATTATCTTTTCTTTTAATTTCAAGATGGCTGTCAAAGAACAAACTGGCAAGCCACCAATTCATAAAAATATGCCACACATGACAGGCTGTTTGAAATGGTCAAAGGAACTGGGTGACCGAATCACAGCACCAATGGCCAGTTACAAACGCATAGAGCATCCGTAAGAATAACATTATCTGATGTGTATTTTATATTCAAATATTTAAGATTAAATATTAAATCAAAGATTTTATTTTAAAAATTAACATTTATAATTTAAACATTATGATTCTGATCTTCAAAGTATAATTTATGATTTGTAATAAGTATTTATAACTATTTCCCAGTATAATGGCAACAGACCATGCTCACCTTGTTCTATCCAAGTATGAAGAGATGATGACACTGTTGGGACAGTAAGTTTGTTTTTTTTTTTCTTTCAGCCTGGGCATGAATTTTAGTCTATTAACACTTGTGTCTTTGTAAAAATAACATTCCTTTGGTTCTAAAATCTCTTTTGTTTAGCTTTTTGCTGTAAATTTAAGAAGTCTAAAAATGAACTTTGTTTTTGAAGGTGGGACCAGGAGGTTTACGATAGCTGGACCAAGGGAGTTGATGAGGCTTGTAACTTTAACCTTAAACAGCCTCTGATTACAAGGAATGAAGAAACTAAACTCATTTCTGTCAACTTTGACCCTCAGGTAAAAAAAAATATTTTTTAAATCTCTACAAATTTTGAAAATAATTGGAGATTTTAAAAATTCATTTGACATTCAGCATTTGTTTATTTTTGAAAATTTTCACTATTAAAGAGATTTTTATAATTTCAGCTGCAAAAATAAATTATTATTAAAATGTAGTTGTTTGTTATGAAGACATACTTGAGCTTAATTTTATCTTTTCTTTTCCAGCTTGTTGCAGTTTTGCGTGAAGTTAAATATTTGGAAATCCGCGAGAAAGAGGAAGTTCCTAACAGTGCTGGCACAATGTATTCCAAGAATGACACACTTAGAAAGTATGTTGCTAACCTTGACCTCACAATGCAGTGGTATAATAAGGTAAGAAGCCATAATTAATTTACTAGTATGTGAGTTGTTGTTATAGCAGAAAATTGCACTTTACACAAAAATTCAACTTATTATTTTTAAAAGATGATGACAGATTAAAATTAATTTATTTTGTCTATTTTCCATTTTTATATTTAAACAATTGTTCCCAAGTTTTATTCAGCTGATTTTAATTAATATTATATTTAATAGTATGAGTTATTCAAAAATTTATTAAATGTGTATTTTTAAGAAGAAATTGAATGTTTCTGGTGTTGAATATTTATCTAGATCAGAAATACAGTGCTGGAAGTGGAGTTTCCTTTGATAGAAACTCAGCTTCAAGAAATTGACCAACAACTGGAGCAGGCAGAACATCAACTAAACTGGGAGAGTGATGGTAATTGCTTTGTTTGTAAAATCCTATATTCAATTTAACATTTTGGATATCTGAAAACATGGAAGAATTTAAGAACGAAGATAGTCTACATATAAGCAGCCCAATTGTATCTAAATTATATATACTGCTATTGATAAGTGTGAATAGTACGATCTCTTTAATTTTTAAGGTGTCTGGGAATATATTGAAACAACCAGGGATAAAGTTCATGACCTGGAAACTCGTGTTCAGAAATCCAAAGACAATGTGGAGGACATTAAGAAGATTATGACTCTTTGGTCGAAGATCCCACTGTTTGAGCGTAAAGAAGACAAACATGATACACTTCTGCAGCAAGACGACAGAGAAGACAGAATCAACAAGAGATATGCTGACATCAAATCAGCTGGGGACAATATTCATGCTTTAGTTAAGGTAGTACGTTGTTTACATTTTTATCTTCTGCAGTCAAGGATTGTTAACAATCTTTAGTTTCCCAGTAGCAGTATCATTGTTGCACCTGTTACTGATTCTGAATTTTGGACTATCCTCAATAGTCTATATTCTATTCTTACATCCTTTTCTCTATTTATACTAAATGAATTATCTTCCACTAGAAGTGGACGAAAACCTTTATCTTAACAGAAACACTTATCAGTTGTAGCCCGCTAGTATTTCTTAATCAGTCAATGTATAAATTCCCAACACCTGAGATTTGTGTTGCATAAAATTAATCCCTGGCTTAACAATGATCTTCCAACATCCTTTTAATAAAACAATACAATATGTTCCTTTGTGTAGAAATTAAAATAAAAATGTTTCTTGATATGTTTAGCAATCAACAGAACACACTAACAGTTTAAAATTATTTTCCCACAGCAAAATTTGGAATATTTCAAAGCAGATGAGACCACTGATATCTGGAAAGCTTATGTCGACTACCTGGATGAAATGGTTGTGGATGGTTTCTTCAACACCATCCGTTGTAGTCTGCAGTTCATGTTAAGCAATACAGGTAGGATTCCATGACATTCTATACATTTCAATATTTTTTTTTTATAAATAGTGTCAAGTGTGCATACCCTAACATCTATATGTCGACAAGTTTTAAATAATTTTTAGATACTTTTAGCTTGGCCATTACAACTGCTAGACTTAGTTTATATAATGATTTAATCTAATGTTAGTTATTATAAAGCTATTCAGTGATACGTTTTTATTAACCACTATTGTTTTATACTCTAGATATGTAGCAACATATCTCTTCTGGTTTCCCTCAATGTTTTACATCTATAATCTTAAGCTTGGTTTTCTGGAATAACATCTTTCTCTTACTATAAAAATCAAAGCATAAAAATTAGCTTTGTTGTGACTTTTCACCATCAAGATCCCAAGATGAGTCCGGACCCATTGTTTGAAGCCAAGCTGGAACTCAATGTCCCTGAGATGGTCTTCATCCCCTCTCTTGAATTTGGTGCTGCTGATGGCTTTTATGATACTGTTGATGGCCTAGTGGGAGATGTTTACAAGCAGGCATCCCTGATTCCTCGGCTAGCAACACACTCAGGACAGGAGCACTATCAGGTATTGTAAACCTATTTGCCAAAACCTACTTTTATACAGGAACACTATCAGGTATTGTGAAACTATTCGCCAAAACCTACTTTTATACAGGAACACTATCAGGCATTTTAAACTTATTTGCCAATACCTCCTTGTATACAGGAACACTATCAGGTATTTTGAACCTATTTGCCTAAACCTTCTTTTGTGTGATGGGATGGTGTGGTCAAATGGTAAAACACTTGACTACTAGCCTGAAGGTCGTGAGTTTGGATGTCAGTTCAACCTTTTTACTGGAGGAACTCCATAAGTCCACCCAGCTCTGATGGGTACCTGGCTCATGATAGGAAATGTAAAAGTGGCTGGGCATAGTGCTGACCACACCATCCCTTTAAAAGCCTGGTGAAGACATATATGAACTCTACTGAATTTACCCTATGGATCATTGAGTCTGAAAGGGGAACTTTACTTTATATTAATTAAAAATTCCATCTCTTTAATCAGCCTGACCTGGAAGACATGGAGGAGTTAAGCGGCATGAGGCAGGATTTAATGGACAGGGTACACAACATCATGACAAAAGCCACAGAGTACTGCAACTCTTTTAACAACTACGCCTACCTCTGGGAGGATGACCGCAACGAGTTCATGCGCCAGTTCTTGCTCTACAACCATGTACTTACTACTGAAGAAATTGAAGCACATGCTGATGAAGGTGTCCCCGAAAGTCCCCCCACCCTGGCACAGTTTAAGGAACAGGTCAGCTATTGTGTTAAATGATCAGTTATTTTGTTAAATGATTGGTTATTTTGTTAAATGATCAGCTATTTTGTTAAATGATCAGCTATTTTGTTAAATGATCAGTTATTTTGTTAAATGATCAGCTATTTTGTTAAATGATCAGCTATTTTGTTAAATGATCAGTTATTTTGTTAAATTATCAGTTATTTTGTTAAATGAAGTAAAATAGAAGTTCAACGTTTATAAGTTTTAACTTTTAAAAAATATAAGTACTTAAATCCTGTATATTGAAATAATTGACAACACACTCTTTAAACTTATCTATTGAAGATTGATACATATGAGAAGATCTATGAGGATGCAGTCCACATCCAAGATATAGAACTTTTTGAGTTCTGGTTCCGTGTTGATGCCAAGCCTTTTAAAATGTCTTTGTTGAACATCATTAAGCGCTGGAGCTTCATGTTCAAACAACATCTCATTGACCATGTCACAAACAGGTTGGTGGATAGAAACTTGTTTGCAATCAAATTGGTACTCATAAATGTATCATTTACAGGAAGTTGTTTAAACTTGACTAGGCAACTTTTTCATCCAAAACTTGACGCAGAATAGCCATTAACTTAACCAAATAGATTGGCCCTAAAATTGACAAAAATTAGCTAGAGCTCTTAAACTTGTTATAGCCAGGTTGATTGTCATTAATGGTATTAAATTTGATCATCTGATACCTGATATACACTATTTTGTTCAACGGCCAACAACAAAATCACGCATATGCAACACCTCAATGCTGGAAAAAACATCACACTAACCAAGCATCAGTACATATTATTTTTATAGCTGAGAAACATCAACAAATAAAACATGATATACTTAACCTTATAATTTTTGAAGAAACACTCCAAATGATGCAGAATTAAAATGAATTTATTTATTTTAAAATTAACTTGCCATAATTTGTGTGCTATATCACAGCTTGAAGAACTTGGCCCAGTTCATCAAGACAACTGATGCAGGCCTGACCAAGCCAGTTGCAGAGGGAGACTACCATGGCTTAGTTGAGGTCATGGGTTACCTGCTGGCTGTGAGAGAAAGGCAACAAGCAACAGATGAAATGTTTGAGCCCCTGAAACAAACCATTGAGCTTCTGAAAACTTATAATCAGGAGATGCCTGATGAAGTCCATGTTCAGCTTCAGGTAAACTTCAAAATAATTTTAATAAATAATTTATGTGAAATCCATTTTCAGGTAAACTTTGAAATAACTTTAATGACTAATTTATGAGAGCAGTTTGATTTGAAAAGGATAAGTCCGTAAGATGTTTCTGAGCCCACCCAGCTAAGATGGGTACCTTACTCACATTAGGGAGAGTAAAAGCGGCTGGGCATAGTACAGATTACACTATCACTTCATTAAACGGAGTTGTTAGAAACAGGTGAACTCTATTTCACCTGCCCCAATGGTCAATCAGTTTTTTAAAAAGTATTTAACGTTTACTTTTCATTTAAAAAATGTAACGGAATAACAAATACCTTTTTTACTTGATCCATATTATATATTATTCAGGAATTACCAGAACAGTGGAACAATACAAAGAAGATCTCCATTACTGTTAAACAACAAGTTGCTCCTCTACAAGCCAATGAAGTTACAAACATTCGTAAGAAGACCGCCTCCTTTGATGTGGGTCAATACAAGTTCAGAGAAGCTTTCAGAGTTATTCCTCCTTACCGCTATGACTGTGAGAAACCATATGAGCATCTGGACATTGTAAGAGACACTCAGATTGTTGAAATTTATTTTATTTGCATTTTTACTAATTCATTAAATGGGGCACAGGGTTGGATGGTAGAGCACTTGATTGCCAAACTTGAGTCTCGAGTTTAAATATTGGTAAGGATTAGAGATGTCCTTGAGTCCAACCATCTCTGAAGGGTACTTGACTTATGTTACGGAAAGTAAAGGTGGCTGGGCATGGTGCTGTTCACATCATCCTTTCATATGCTGAGCTCAAGAAACATTAACTCTACCTCATTTGTCTATGGATCATTAGGTCAGAAAGGGGAACTTTGCTTACTAATTCATTAACCGTTTTATTTCTTTCTTTATTTATTTTAAAGCCAATATTTTTATGTCATTTTAACTTTTGTTTTGTTCCCTTCTCTATATTTTTAATTTTACTTAAATAATTGTTTTATATTTTCAAGTTATACAATATATACTCTTTGTATTAACAGTATCATGAGAAAATCAAGTCCATGGAACAAGAGATGGCAATGCTGATGGAATCAGCTGGCTTGTTTGAAGTTAACATCCCTGACTTCAAGCAGCTCAAACAGTGTCGCAAGGAAATCAAACTTTTGAAAACCTTGTGGGACTACATCATGATAGTCCGCAGCAGCATTGATGACTGGAAGACAACCCCCTGGAAGGAGATCAACGTGGAGCAGATGGATTTGGATTGTAAAAAGTTTGCCAAAGACATCCGAGCTCTGGATAAAGAGATGAGGGCCTGGGATGCTTACACTGGACTGGAGAATGTTGTGAAGAACATGTTGACATCTCTCAGGGCAGTGGGTGAGCTACAGAACCCAGCCATCAGGGACAGGCATTGGCAACAGCTCATGGCAGCTACTAAGGTAGATTTAGTTTTTGTTTACATTTTCTAGGCACATATCTAATCTTAGCTATACCTGAAGCTTGTTCTTTTTCTTTTACTTGAAACAACTTGTATTAACAAAACTCTGAGGTATATTTGCTCAACTATTTATATAGTATCAGCAATCTTGGTATTTACACTACAAGCTTTAGCCTTGCCCTTCCAAGCACTCTGACCCTTAACCTAACCCTTAACCTCATACTTAAAGTTAAGGTATTTTTATCAGCAATGCTTGTTATGTGAATATCTGGTTAATCTAAAAGGTTATTACTACATTGTTTAAAAGAGTTGTTTTTTTTTCTTTAGGTTCTATATTTTATTTACTTTATTCAACTCCAGGTGAAGTTTGTTATGGATGAAAACACAACTCTAGCTGACCTTTTGAACCTTAACCTCCATAACTACGAGGACGAGGTCAGAAACATTGTAGACAAAGCCGTCAAGGAAATGAGCATGGAGAAAGTGCTGAAAGAGCTGGATAGCACTTGGTCAACAATGGAGTTTGAGCATGAGAAGCACCCCCGCACTGGCATAACCATCATCAAAACTTCTGAGGAACTGATTGAAACACTAGAGGACAACCAGGTGCAGCTGCAGAACATGATGACGTCCAAGTACATCGCCCATTTCCTGCAGGAGGTTTCCCAGTGGCAGAAGAAGCTGTCCACGGCTGACCAGGTCATCTCCATCTACATGGAGGTCCAGAGGACGTGGTCCCATCTTGAGTCTATTTTCATTGGCTCTGAGGACATCAGGAAACAGCTGCCAGAGGACTCAAAAAGATTTGACGGCATTGACACTGATTTCAAGGTAATTTTTTTGTTATTTGTAATTTACCTTCTTCAAAAGCAAAACACTAAACTATATTCACACATCTATTTATTGTTTTTAAAAAAAGTATAAATTATTCATTTAAGAAACATGTAGGAAACCAGTTTTTATTTTTTAATTTAATTTAATTATTGTATTTTACGTCAATAAATAAACACTTTGAAAGTACATGGAATACAATAAATCTAAACATTCTGTATTATTATGAAAACAATCTATTGGGTGTAAATTATTATCTTATATTTATCATTATTCTAAAGTTATTTCCCTTATATAATGATACTATAATATAATTATTCAATTTTTCAGGAGTTGGTCAGCAAAGTTGAGAAAACTAAAAATGTTGTAGACTCAACTAATCAGCCCAATCTGTATGAAAAACTAGAAGCTTTACAAGGCCAGCTGTCACTCTGTGAAAAGGCTTTAGCCGAGTATTTGGAAACCAAGCGTCTGGCTTTCCCCAGATTTTACTTCGTGTCATCAGCTGATTTACTTGACATTTTGTCCAATGGCAATGATCCAGTCATTGTAAGATTTTTAACTGGTTTTTTTTTTTCAGTTTTAGTACAATACCATCTTTTAATGTTTTTGATTTTTATTTTTTTATTTTGAAGGTTATAGTGTAATAATTTTTTTATACCAAAAATTAAAATCAAGAAAAGAAATTTTTTTTCTCTTATATGATGAAACTGTTAAATTTGTCTTAATTAAAATTAAATCATCATAATATTATTTTTTAACTTTAAGTAAGACAATTTATGCTTTATGTGAATACAAATGGCTTACTAATTTTTAATTTGGAGGATATAGAGTATCGATTTTTTATGGCTAAAATAAAAAAAAAAGAAGAATGTTTTTTTTCCCTTATCTAACAAAAGCCATGATAAAATTTGTCCTAATTAAGTTTTTGTCTTTAGGTTGCCCGTCACTTGACCAAACTTTTTGACTCGCTGGCTAAACTCAAGTTTGAGGAGGACAAGGATGGCAAGGCCATAAAAAATGCTCTGGGCATGTACAGCAAAGATGGAGAGTACGTTGACCTGAACAGCCCATGTGACCTCAACGGTCAGGTTGAGACCTGGCTCAACCGACTGTTGGAGGCAATGAAGGCAACAGTACGACATGAGATGACGGAAGCCGTCGCTGGCTATGAAGAAAAACCCAGAGACCAATGGCTCTTTGACTACCCTGCACAGGTAAATACATTTTTGAGATTGTTAAATTGAAAAAGTAAAGCACTTTTTTGAACCTGACGGTCCATTGGGCAAGTGAAGTAGAGTTTGCTTGTTTCAGTGACCTCTGCAAATGAAGGGAAATTGTGGTCAACACTATGCCCAGCCATTTTTAACATCCCTAACATGAGTCAGGTATCCATCAGAGCTGGGTGGAATCAGGGATGTTCTACACATGTTCTACAAATCAAACAAAAAATGTTATCATATTTAAATTATCTGTATTTTCCATTTTTTTTTTCAATCTTACTGTATTTTTGTTACATTATAATATTTTTTTTTCATTTATTTTGATGCTTCATCTAACCTTTCATAGGTGGCGCTGTGTGGCACTCAGATCTGGTGGACCACCGAGGTCAACATAGCATTTGGTAGACTGGAGGAAGGCTATGAAAACGCTCTCAAAGACTACAACAAGAAGCAGGTTTCACAGCTGAACGCTCTAATCACTATGCTGCTAGGCGACCTCTCCAGTGGTGACCGCCAGAAAATCATGACCATTTGTACCATTGACGTGCATGCTAGGGATGTTGTTGCAAAGATGATCACACAGAAGGTTCTCATTTCTTTGCTCAAATTTACAATGTCTGATATCTGTATTGTGGTAGTTATCTGGTGTAAAATTGTGTAATTTTCTAATGTCTGCATATTGTAATGTCTGTATTGTTTTATGTTTACGCTGTAAGATGTCTACATAATGTGATGTCTTTATAAATGTCTGCATCATTTGATATCTATATACTCTAATGTCTTTAATGTATGATGTCTCCATATTCTACTATTAATATGCATATTGTCTGATTTCTGCATATTAAAATATCTATATTGTGTGATGTCTATTTATTCTAATGTCTTTATTGTCTATGTCTACATATTCTAATCTCTATATTGTCTGATGTCTACATATTATAATTTCTATATTGTCTGATTTCTACATATTATAATTTCTATAATGCCTGATGTCTAGATATTCAAATGTCTATATGTTTTATCTCTGCATTGTCCAATGTCTACATATTCTAATGCCTATAGTGTCTGATGTCTACATTATCTTGTGTCTACATAATATGATGTGTTCATAATATGATATTTACATAATCTGATATCTGTATATTCTTATGTATTTATCGTCTGATGTCTCCGTTGTCCCATGTCATTATATAGTACCTGCATTATATTTTTTCTATATTATCTGATAATTTTGCTGACTATTCACACAATCAAATGTCTAATATTTTTGTTCTGATATCTGCTATAGGTTGACAGTTCCCAGGCTTTCCTCTGGTTGTCCCAGCTCAGACATAGATGGGATGACAATGAAAGGGACTGCTTTGCCAACATTTGTGATGCCCAGTTTCGCTACTCCCATGAGTACTTGGGTAACACACCTCGTCTAGTCATCACACCACTAACTGACAGGTTTGAATGTTTTAGCCATAAGATTTTTTTGTTTTAGCTTAATAAATATGTCCAGAAATAATATATACATTTATTTTATTGCAAATAAAAATAATTATTCTGATACAATTTAGGAATTATAAATTAAAAATTCATTGTTTCTCTTTTATTGTATAAATTAAAATTGTCTTATTAAATGTTATTGTAAAAAAAAGTTAAATTACAAAAAATGTTGCTGTTTTGTTCCTGTAAATTTATGTCTACCTTAAATTTTATTTTTACAGATGCTACATCACCTTGACCCAGTCCCTCCATTTGATCATGTCTGGTGCACCAGCAGGACCTGCTGGAACAGGAAAAACTGAAACTACCAAAGATTTAGGACGTGCACTTGGAATTATGGTCTACGTGTTCAACTGCTCAGAGCAAATGGACTACAAGGTATTTTTAAAATAAAATGTTTAATTTATTTTTTTCAAATTTTGTGTTTGAAATATTTAATGTTGTGGTAGATTATTTTAGCTTGTATTACAAGTAATTAATAGGTTAAAGCTGGACTACATGAAACATTTTTTTCTTCTATTTTTAGTCCATTGGAAACATCTACAAAGGTCTAGCCCAGTCTGGATCATGGGGCTGCTTTGATGAGTTCAACCGTATTGCAGTAGAAGTCTTGTCTGTGGTTGCTGTCCAGGTAAACAGTCACATGTACATCATTGGTGATTTTTTTTTAATTGGAAGAAATCTGTTTTCTGTGATTGCACATATAAAATAGTTTTGTAATATGAATAATCTACATGTAAAATATAAAAGTATTTTATTTGTAAGTTTAAGTTTTAAAAACATCACACACAAGAAAGTCAAACATTAAATTTTGGAGTAATTATTTAATCCAAAAACATTAATAAAAACAATTATATTGATTATTTTAATGATATGATTATTGTGATCTTTTTAATCATAAATTTGCACTTGCAGGTCAAGACCATTCAAGATGCAATCAAAGATAAGAAAAAAAGATTTAACTTCCTTGGTGAAGAAATTTCTCTGCTGCCATCTGTAGGAATTTTCATCACAATGAATCCTGGTTATGCTGGCCGTACTGAGTTGCCAGAAAACCTCAAAGCTTTGTTCAGGTCAAAATCTGACTTTTCTAAATCAGTGATCAGTTTTACAAGTATCTTGATTGAAATTTTTGTATACAATATATGCAGTGTTAAATTAGAATCTTATTATAAAACACTTATTTAAATTCAAAATTTAAATGAACAAAATTTCTATGTTTAGGCCATGTGCTATGGTTGTTCCTGACTTTGAGTTGATTTGTGAGATCATGTTGGTGGCTGAAGGTTTCATTGATGCCCGTCTGCTGGCCAGGAAGTTCATCACTTTGTACAGCTTGTGCAAAGAGCTACTCTCTAAACAGGTTATTCTTTTAAAACTACTCTAGCAAGAAAATATTAGTCTGTTTAGATTAAATTTAACTATAATAAAACTTACAAAAAGATATTAATATTTTAAAATAATGTATTTAAATTATTTTTCTTTAATTGCTTGGTAAAACTTCAAACACAAAGACAGAATTGTTAAAAATTATTTCAGAGTTATGACTATGTATTTACATCTTTTGAAATGAACATGTGTTTACCTGTAATTAAAATTAAATTTTTCTATTTTAGGACCATTATGATTGGGGTCTCCGAGCTATTAAGTCTGTGCTTGTTGTGGCTGGTGCCTTGAAAAGAAGTGATCGTGGACGACCAGAAGATCAGGTGAAATAAGTTCATTGGACCTTTCATTATCATAAATAATGATACGTTTTGTTGATTTTATCATTAAATTCATCAAAAGCTAAGCTTAATCTTTGATTGTTGTTTTTCAGGTCTTGATGAGGGCCTTGCGTGACTTCAACATCCCCAAGATTGTCATGGATGACATGCCAGTCTTCATGGGTCTCATTGGTGATCTTTTCCCAGCTCTTGATGTTCCCAGGAAGCGTAACATGGACTTTGAGAAACAGATTCGCCAGGCCACACATGACCAGAAACTGCAGCCAGAGGAGAACTTTATCCTCAAGGTAAGCAACTCTTCCTTACCACTTATTTTTTTAATCAGCATTTTGTCTATGAAGTTTATTGTCTTTATTAAATCTGGTTCACAATAGACAGCACACCTTAAGGTAGACTATATAGGGCCAAATATTTCTCCTAATTTATTGAAACATTAAAGCTTTAATTTGTGTGTGTTTATTGGTCCCTAAGGGCATTTAAATATTTTTTGAGCTTCTTAATATTCAATATTTTAATGTTTTTTCCCTTGTGGGTTATTTAATATTTTGTTATCATAAAGTCATGATTGTTACAGTCATTTCAAGTAGTCTATGTAAAATAGAATGCTTTTTAAATTAATGTTTTTTATTCCTTTAGATTGTTCAACTTCAAGAGTTGCTGGATGTCAGGCACTCTGTGTTCATATTGGGAAATGCTGGCACAGGAAAGAGCAAGGTCTGGAACACATTACAGAGGACATACAAAAACATGAACCGCAAGCCCATTGCCATTGACCTTGACCCGAAAGCTGTGACCAATGATGAACTCTTTGGTGTCATCAACCCAGCCACCAGAGAATGGAAAGATGGTGAGATTTGAATAACTTTTGTGGAAAAAAAATTCTGTCAGTGGAAAACAATTAAACCAACATTTGTGAAAAAAATAATTTTTAGATCACACCAAGAATTTAAAAAAGAGAATCTCAAACACACAATTTCAAAATATTAATTACTTTTTTGTAGATCTAAATTTGCTTGTAATAGTGCTAAATGACCTATTTAGACCAAAGTAAATATTGAATAAATATATGTTGTTTCCTTTTCAAACTGAATAATAATACAAACAAAAATATTCAGCTTCTAGAAATTTGCAATATTTTTTTCTTCTCATTTTTAATTATTATTTAGTTAAAAAGATAATTCAAAACAACTTTCTATTAAAATATTTTCAAATTTCAGAAACAGATTTAGATAAATGTAAATATTTGTAATTATATGTGTCCATTATTTTGTTTTGCCTGTTAACATTTAATTTGCCTTTTTATTCATTAGGTCTTTTCTCAGTCATCATGAGAGACCTTGCCAACATGTCAGGTGATGGACCAAAATGGATTGTACTGGATGGTGACATTGACCCCATGTGGATTGAGTCTCTAAATACTGTCATGGATGACAACAAAGTACACATAGTTTTTTTTCATATCACACATCTGAATTAACCTTTATAATTTAAAATTGTAATTAACATTTTATTTTCAAACAGCTATCTTTTTTTTTACAATATTTACTTCTATTTTCAACTCTATATATGAATAATACAGTGGTATCTAAATCCTAATATCTACATTCAGCAATGATCAAACTTTGTCTTTCTTGCAGGTGCTGACCCTGGCCAGTAATGAGCGCATCCCCCTCACCCCCTCCATGAGACTTATCTTTGAGATCAGCCATCTGAGGACTGCCACACCTGCTACAGTATCCAGGGCTGGTATCCTTTATGTCAACCCACAGGATCTGGGTTGGAACCCGTAAGTTCTTTGTTTTTTAATTGATCTATATTGAAAATTAACATAAGATAAATATCTATATATATAATTCTCTTCTTGGAGACTTTAGAAAACACCAAGCTGTAAACGCGCCTAGCAGTCCCCTCTCTTCCTCTCTAGGCATATCGCAACCACCCCCACCCCCCACATGGTCTGGTGAGCTGTGGTTCATGCTAAATGTTTCCAATTGTAGAACCGGGTTTAGTGACGCCTATTAAGGACAGATAATTTAGTTTGAAACTATTTTAAACTTAGGGGAGGTAACTAAGAGGAGGCTGCTTTCACAGGTGGGGGGGGGGGGGGGTTGGGGTAAAGGAGGGTTTTAGTGTTTTAAAGCAAATATTTTCAGTGACAGCATTGGTACTGTCGAATTCACAAATTATGAATTACTGAAAAGTAGAAAATAAAACTAAATAGCGGCGTGTGATACGCAGCGGGTCGGCTCGTAAGATTATAATTTTATTTAAATCATCTGAATTTTTTTTCTGATTTGGAGTTTAATTTAATTGAAAATAATCTTCAAATTTTGCAGATATGTTCAGAGCTGGATAGACACAAGAGAAGTCCAGTCTGAACGTGCCAACTTGACCATCCTCTTTGACAAGTATGTTCCCATGTGCCTGGAGCAGCTCAGGACTCGCTTCAAGAAGATCACACCCATTGCGGAAATCGCCCATGTCCAGATGCTGTGCTACCTGCTGGAAGTGTCCTTGACCCCTGAGAATACACCCCCAGATTGTCCAAAAGAACTCTATGAGCTCTACTTTGTCTTTGCTTGTGTTTGGGCTTTTGGTGGTGCCATGTTCCAAGATCAGGTAAACAAAAAAGTTTCACCTTTTTATTTATTTTTAAATAATTTATTCAGCTTCTGTTTTAATTTGCCTCTAGATGATAAAAAGTAAAGCAATTCTTCTTATCTGTTACACTTGGGTATTTCTGTTTATTCTGAATTTCTAAAATTAATTGTTTTGTTTAGCTGGTAGACTACAGAGTGGAGTTTACAAAATGGTGGGTCACAGATTTCAAGACCATCAAGTTCCCCTCCACTGGCACAGTGTTTGACTACTACATTGACCCAGAGACCAAAAAGTTTGAGCCATGGACCAAGAAGGTTCCCAAGTTTGAGTATGATCCAGAGATTCCACTGCAGGTGTGTTTTGTTCTATATGATAATTATAGTTTTAACAGAATGTTTTTGAAGCAGATGAGGCTAGTTAGCTGGGGACTGCAACCCATCTAGGAGAGAAAACTCCAAAATCAAACAAGAGTGGTGTCCCTTGGGCAATAGGATTACCAACTCTGTTGTTTTTTCAGCAGTTCTGCAACCAAAAACATAATGATTAGCATTTCTGTAGATTATACTATTAAAGTTTGATAGAAGGACCAAGATATTTTCATCTAATTCGTTGGATGAGCCATGCATCCATTGAAGCAATAAATTTTCTTTAATAACATGTAGTGAAATGATACCAAAGTAGTCTTTATGAAACCCTCACACATAGTATTGTACAAATTAGTGTTGCTACTCTAGCTAAACTCAACATATGTGAATTCCAAAAGCACTTTCTATACAATTCTAACCACATCATACTTGAAATTTAAAATTGTTTACTCTTCTCCCTAGGCAACACTTGTCCACACATTGGAGTCCATCAGAGTCAAATACTTCCTGGACTTGCTGGTAGAAACCAAACGCCCTGTCATGCTTGTGGGCAATGCTGGAACAGGAAAGACTGTCCTAATGCAGGACAAGCTGAACAACCTGAGTGAAGATTTTATGGTGACCAACGTCCCATTCAACTTCTACACCACTAGTGAGATGCTTCAGGTCAGTCACACCCTAGCACTTTTCTTTCTTCTAAATCAGTGGTTTTTAACCTGGGTTCAATCAAACCCCAGGGGTTCAATAAGTCAGTTTCAGAAGATCAAGACTGATATGATTTATGATCTGATTTTGTCAGTGTGTTGAATAGAAAGGTTCAGTGAATGCACATATGAAACTGGTGTGGTTTGGTACCTCCAAAAAGGTTAAAAACCACTGTTTTAAATTTTAATGAAATCAATTAAAGCAAAAACTTGTCATTTATAAACTTATAAAATCAGATAAATATTTTTTTCTATAGAGAATTTTGGAGAAACCACTGGAGAAAAAAGCTGGCCGTAACTTTGGTCCACCTGGAGCTCGTCGCTTGATTTACTTTGTTGATGACATGAACATGCCAGAGGTAGGTTCTCTAATTTCTGTATTACTTTTTTCTACTTTAGTAAACACAATTTTTAAATCATTACTTTAAAAAAATTTGGGACAGCTGTGTTAGTGCTCGACTGCTAAACCAAAAATGTTGATTTTGGAACTGGAACTTGAGTCTGTAGGACGTTCCTGTGATTATACAGCTTTGATGGGTATCTGATCTATGTTCAGGAAAGTAAAGTTGGCGGGGCATAGTGCTGACCACACCATCCCTTTAATTGTTGTAAACAAGAAACAGATAAACTCTATTTCATTTGCCCAATGGATCGTTAGATTTGAAAGAGAACTTTATTTACTTTTAAAGATGGAAAATGTGAGGACTGAGTTAATATTTTTGTTGAATTACCCCAGGTGGACAAGTACTACACTGTCCAGCCCCACACAATCATCAGGCAACACATTGACCATGGACACTGGTACGACAGGTCTAAACTAACATTGAAGGACATCCACAACACACAGTATGTTTCATGCATGAACCCCACAGCAGGCAGCTTCACAATTGACTCTCGTTTACAGGCGAGTTTTATGTTGCACTTACATCTGTATTTATTGCAACTCTAACTTAATTTTTAAAATACTTTGTAAAATGTATGTAATGCTAAAATTTTATTCTTAAATAAAAAAAAAATTGGTTATTTTTTTGTCTATCTAAATTTTACATTAAATAGGTCTTTTGCTTTATGATACATATTAAAATTTAACTTTTGAAAATCTTTAATAATTTATTTCTAATACAGCGCCACTTCTGTGTGTTTGCCATGAGCTTCCCTAATCAAGATGCCCTCTTCACCATCTACACAAGCATCTTGTCCCAGCATCTGGCTCAATGCAACTTTGCTGGACCAGTCCAGAAATTCACCAACAACTTGGTGAATGGAGCTTTGAGCATGCAGGCAAAGATCACAACAACCTTCTTGCCTACTGCTATCAAGTTCCACTACGTGTTCAATCTGAGAGACATGTCCAACATCTTCCAGGTATCAGATACTGCTTTCTTAGAATTATCTCTCAGAAAAATCATTATAGGTATAAAACTACTAAAATCAAACAATAAATGAAAAATTTCTTTAAAATCAGTTTAGAAATTAAATCACTACAGGAATGAAACTGTTGAAGAATTGTTTCTCAAATATAAAATAGAATTAAATTATAATACTCTTTAGTAATTTAACAGCTACACAGCAAAGGCTTAACAAATATTCTATAATACAGCACATATTAAAAACATCATCGTTATTAATTTTGCGGTGTTGATTCATTTTACTTTATTATAAAACAATTGTAACACACATCACAGCCACATATTGTAAATATTCTTTAAAAAAATTAATTGTACTTTTAATTCTCCATGTTAATGTTACTCAAATTAACTATTAATATTATGTTGCAATGCAGATTATTTGTATTTCATTGTAAAACAATTTTAATCCAAAGCAAGTATAATACCTTGAACTTTGCCATAATTCTCCATGTTAATATTACTCAAATCACCTGTTAATATTAAGTTGCGATGTAGATTATTTGTATTTCATTGTAAAACAGTTTTAATCCAGAGCAAGTGTACAACCTGAACTTTGCCATAGTTCTAAAGGATCACCTGTTTTCTTCCCACAGGGTTTGCTGTTTTCCCAGAGTGATTGCTGTAAAGCTCCAGCCGATCTTGTCCGTCTTTGGCTACATGAAGCCGATCGAGTGTACAGGGACAAGTTGATTGATGAAAAAGATCTGGAGACATTTGACAAACTAAAGAAAGAAGTTGTGAAGAAGTCATTTGAGGTACAACTTGACACAAGGCTTTGGGCTGTCTTTTGCTTATAACAAACATAAAAATTTGAATTATTTTGGTTTAGTTGTTACAGGCATAGGGATTTTTTTAAAGAAATGCTAATGGGTATTCTATGTTGTATTATTACACAGTAAGAGTTATCAATTATATATTCTTAAAAAGTTATTAATGACAAATATAATTCTACACCGACACTTTTTCTTTAAAAAATTAGTTCATGTAATTTTTATTGCTAAAATGTTAAACCAATATTTTTCTATTTGAAAACTATTTTATTAATGTTTTTTTTTTATCAGTGAGAAAATGTATAATTCAAATATTACTTTGATTTTTAATTTGTGTTTAGGAAATGCCAGAAGATGTGATATTCAAGCAGCCACTCCTATACAGTCACTTTGCTAGTGGCATTGGAGATCCCAAGTATCTACCAGTGGAAAGCTGGAGCAGTGTCAACAAAGTCTTGCTGGAAGCTCTGGACAACTACAATGAGCTGAACGCTGCCATGAACCTGGTGCTCTTTGAGGATGCCATGTCACACATCTGCCGCATCAACAGAATCCTCGAGTCCCCTCGTGGAAATGCCCTCCTTATCGGAGTTGGTGGCAGCGGTAAACAGTCCTTGTCACGTCTTGCTGCTTCTATCAGTGGACTTGAAGTTTTCCAGGTAAAATATTACCCACTTTAATAAAACTGTTTTAGCAAATTGCTATGTGTGTCTTCTAATTTTTTTAAAATATGTGAAGTATTGTTTGTTTCCTTTGGTTTTTACAATAGTCTAAATAAATGTATTATTGCAACCAATTTTGTAGTTATATTCTTCAATTAGAATTTTATTTTATTTGTTTATAACTTGAAATATTACTCAACAGATCACCCTGAGAAAAGGTTATGCTATTCCTGATCTAAAATTGGACCTTGCTGCCCTCTACCGGAAGTCTGGTGTTAAAGGTCAGAATTTTAAAACTATTTCAACAAGTGTATTAGTTTTATTTTATGAGTTATATTTCCTAACAAAACAATTACAAGTCCATACATTTTGTTTTATGAGGTAGTTTTTCTATCAAAAAATAATTACAAAATAACCATAACTCTTGTAGGGATTGGAGTGATGTTCCTAATGACTGATGCCCAAGTAGCAGAGGAAAGGTTTTTGGTGCTCATCAACGACTTGCTGGCATCTGGTGAGATTCCAGATCTGTTTGCTGATGATGAAGTGGAAGAGATCCTTAGTGCTGTGAGGAATGAGGTCAAAGGTCTGGGCATGGAGGACACCAGGGAAAATTGTTGGAGATTTTTCATTGACAGGGTTCGTCGAGTGTTAAAGGTAAAAGAATTTAAATATTTATTTTAATGTATCATCAATTTCATGTTCTTAAAATTTAATTTAGTAGGCCTACATTGGTAAAACAAAATTTGTAATATATTATTGTATATGAATTTATCATCAATTTTAAATTTGTAATTTTTGCATCAGTAGGTCTGCATAGTTTAAAACTAATAAATTGATTGATAAAAATTGATGTTTAATAAATTACATTGAACATTTTAAAATAATGAAGGTAACTTTGTTTAGGTTGTTTTGTGCTTCTCTCCTGTGGGCTCCACTTTACGTGTCAGAAGCAGAAAATTCCCAGCAGTCACCAACTGTACCTCAATAGATTGGTTCCACGAGTGGCCAGAAGAGGCCCTTAAATCTGTCAGTGCCAGATTTTTGGAGGATGTTGAGCTACTACAGGCAAGGAAATCCACAATCTTAATTTATACTCATTAATAAACTGTTATATGGTTAAATATTTATGATAATTATAATTCAAAATGTTATTGATCTAATGTATCTTTATTTTTTTTATAAAACAGCCAGAAATGAGGGAATCCATTTCTCAGTTCATGTCATATGTTCATAAATCTGTGAACGAAGTGTCACAACAGTTTTTGACCAATGAACGACGCTACAACTACACAACACCAAAATCTTTCTTGGAGCAGATCAAACTTTACCAGAATCTGCTCACAAAGAAGAACTCAGATCTGCAGGCAAGCATCATCCGTCTGGAAAATGGTCTTGAGAAGCTAAGGAGTACAGCATCACAGGTTAGTTGAACTCTTTTTTTTTTTAAGTTTAAAAAAAGTGCTAAACAAAAGAGAATCACATATATATAAGACAAAGTTTGATTTCCTTTATGTGTCTTCTTGGTTAAACATTGTGTTTTTAAAAACGAAATGTCATTAAATGGTGTTACATAAGTCTTTTAAAGAGCTAACCTATTTTTTTTATTGCAAAAAGAAGACTTTTTAGATGTTTACTTGTGAAGAACATTATGTTATGTTTATACAATGGTAAATTGCTAAAGCATTATTTGATAAATTACACTTACCACACTGCTTTAAGTTATTTTTCTTTCCAACCGATTTGAGCTCAAAGAGTTATAAGATAAAACTTAGATTTGATCGTTTAACACTATATTGACCTTTTATTAACACAAAAATAAACTAAGCTAGAGATTTCAACTACAATACACTGACTGCATGTTAATATTTATCATATTCACAATCATACAAATACATTTATTTCATTCATTTTACAACTTTACAGGTAGATGATCTGAAAGCCAAACTGGCATCACAAGAGGTGGAACTGGCCATCAAAAACGACGATGCCAACAAACTAATTCAGATTGTCGGTGCTGAAACAGAGAAAGTGACCAAAGAAAAAGCAATAGCTGATGAGGAGGAGAAAAAAGTTACAGTTATTACTGCTGAAGTAGAGGTCAAGGCCAGAGACTGTGAAAATGATCTGGCTAAAGCTGAACCTGCTCTTGCTGCTGCTAAAGAAGCCTTGAACACATTGAATAAGGTAGGTTAAAAGTAAATCAATTTCTCAATGCTAGGCATCAAAGTTGATTGTCTACTTAATTAATTACCTTATTCTTAATACAAAATAACTTGACTGAATTAATTCTTTTGGGTACCCACTTGGTGCTAATTAACTAATTATTAAAATATTGTAATTACAGAACAACTTGACTGAATTAAAGTCTTTTGGTACCCCACCTGGGGCTGTCTAATTAATTAATTAAAACATTGTAATTACAGAACAACTTGACTGAATTAAAGTCTTTTGGTACCCCACCTGGCGCTGTCACCAATGTCACAGCAGCTGTCATGTGTCTGCTTGCTCCTGGTGGAAAAGTTCCGAAAGACAAATCCTGGAAAGCAGCCAAAGCTAGCATCATGGCTAAAGTAAGTTCCACATGAGAACACTTTTGTTGGAATGATAGCTTTGATTAATCTGCAACTTACCCTTTTTCAGTTAGAGTAAGAAGTATGAAATGTAAAAAAAGGAAAATAAATTCATAAAAATAAATACTAAAAGCAAAGAGTTTTTATATAAGCATATAATTATACTTTAAAAGTATAAATTTGTAAAGAGACACAAAGCTATTTCTGTCTAATTTTCTTTTAAATTATAATTTTCCTTAAATTTAGAGTAAGAATACATTAATTATCTTTTTCAAAGCAATAGGGATACAATCTTACAATGTGTGTATTTACTTTAGATTGACCAGTTTTTGGACAATCTTATCAACTATGACAAAGACAACATCCATGAAAATTGCTTGAAAGCAGTGCAGCCATATTTGGCAGATCCTGAATTTGAGCCTGAATTCATCAGAGCCAAATCATTTGCTGCTGCTGGTAAAGATTCATTTGTTTCATTACTTTGATTGGTACAGTAAATTATATATTTTAAAAATTCAATGTTGCCGGACCAAGCTAAAAATAATGCAAAAAATATTTAAGGATTTAATTTTCTGTGATAAAAAGTGCTAGAAGTTATTAAAGCATGTATGAACTAAAAGATTATTTTTCATTTGAAAAAAATAATAACTTGAGCTGTTTTTATTTTTAAAATTTGCATAAAAATGTTTGAATTTCATCATAAACAGACTTTGTTTAACATTCATAGAAAAATTATTTGACTTAGTATTTTTTCTGTTAACAGCTGGTTAGAGATTCATTTTTTTTAATATGAAACATGAACAATACTATTTCACTTTTAGGTCTGTGTTCATGGGCTGTGAACATTGTAAGGTACTATGAAGTTTACTGTACTGTGGAGCCCAAACGTATTGCCCTGAATCAAGCCAATGCAGAACTTCAAGCGGCCAGAGATAAACTAAAGGTCATTAAAAATAAAGTGGCAGACCTAGAGGAGACCCTAGCTCGCTGCAAGGCAGAGTTTGAAGAGGCCACCAATGAGAAACTGCGTTGCCAACAGGAAGCTGAAACAACTGCTAAAACTATAGAACTGGCCAACAGACTTGTTGGTGGGCTGGCCTCAGAGAATGTCAGGTGGGCCGAGGCCATTTCAAACTTCCGTATCAATGAGAAAACACTTCCTGGAGATGTTCTCATGACCACAGCTTTTGTTTCCTATGTTGGATCATTCACAAAGGTAATAATAAAAATAAATTATAAAAAAAAAATTTAATGGTTAAAAGAAAAAGAACTAAAAATAATAACTGAAAATTGATATCTCAATTATTTGTTTCTTAGATTTAGGTATTTAAAAATTTAAAAAGTTGAAATATTTTAATGTTAAAACGATTAAAAGAAAAGTTTGAGTTGTCATCCAACTAAAAATAATAAAAAAAATAAAAATAATAAAAAAAATACTGGAATCTCAATTATTTATTTCTTAGAATTAGATATACAAAAATTCAAAAAGTTTAAATATTTTAATGTTAAAATGATTAAAATAAAAGTTTAAGTTGTCATCCATTACCCTAAAAACTAAAAATAATAACCAAAATAGCCTACTGAAATCTCAATTATTTATTTCTTAGAATTAGATATTTAAAAATTCAAAAAGCTAAACAATTTTAATGTCTATCAAATAATTTGCCTTATTTCAGCCATACAGATTGGATTTGATTGAGAACCACTGGCTACCCTTCCTGAAAGGACTAAAGAGTCCAATCCCAGTCTCAGAGGGTCTGGATCCACTCAGTCTCCTTATTGATGATGCACTTGTTGCATCATGGAACAATGAAGGTTTGCCAGGAGATAGAATGTCCACAGAGAATGCCACAATCCTCACCAACTGTGAGAGATGGCCTTTGATGATTGATCCCCAGCTTCAGGGTGTCAAGTGGATTAAAACAAGATTTGGAGCTGATTTGAAGGTTAGATTACATCTATATAAATATATATAAAACTTAACCACCCTCATATTATTTTGTGCATAAAGAAGGAATTTAAAATAGTAAGATTCTGAGTGAAGTTTAAATACTGAGTAAAAACCATTTAGTTTTTAGCTTCCGTTATTGGACTTGGAATCACTTTGCCAATACTCTAAATAAATTTTTGTTTTAAATCTTGGCTTAATAAAAGTATAATTGTTTTTAAAAATCTGTCAAAATATTTTGTTTTGAATATTACCACATCCAACATATGGAAACATAATCATCAAATTTGTGTTTACATTTGGATGACAACTCCACAGAAATCTCTTGATTCACAAAGTTGATCTATTTATTAAAATAAATCACAACCATGCTTTGTTTGGCTAACATTATATAATCTTTCCTTCAGGTGATTCGACTTGGTGTGAAAGGGTATCTGGAGTCCATTGAAAGGGCAGTCCAGGCTGGGGATGTTGTACTTTTGGAGAACATTGAAGAGAACGTTGACCCAGTGCTTGACCCACTTCTTGGACGTAACACTATTAAAAAGGGCCGTTACATCAAGGTATGTTGCAGGATTTTTTTTTTATATTGGTGGTTTTACACTTTAAAAGTATTTATTCTTAGTACAATAAAGTGCATTATAATAACCTGAACTGATATAACTTTGACATTATTAATTTTATTATATTATGAGATTTTTTTAAAAACCAGTGGAGCCTCTGAATTGATTATTTTTAAATCAACAGATGGGAGACAAAGAAGTTGAATACCACAAAGATTTTAAGCTGATTTTACAAACTAAATTGGCCAATCCTCACTACAAGCCTGAGATGCAAGCTCAGACAACTCTGATTAACTTCACTGTTACCAGGTAATTTTTGTGTTATCTCCCTTATAGTAAACTGAAAAAAAAGGTGTAATTATGATAAGGTAGTAAAAAATAAACTAATTTTGTACTCAAAATAAACCATAATCTTTCATGCTCAGTTGACCATTGAGACTCCTGATCAAGAATACAAATTCCTTCTCAGGAAATTTAAAGTTCAAACATAACAATAATTTATTAAATTTTCTCATTTTAATCTTACAGGCCCCATGTTGTTGACTCTTCAACTTCTTATTAAGAATCCTGTATAAAGAAAATTATCTTTTTAATTTTTATTTCAGAGATGGCCTTGAGGATCAACTTCTCGGAGCTGTCGTATCCAAAGAAAGGCCTGACCTTGAAAAACTTAAATCAGACCTCACTCGCCAACAAAATGAATTCAAAATTACTCTCAAAGGTACACTACTATAAAATACATTTTAAATAATTGTTTCATTTATAAAGTTTTCATTTGTAATGAGCTAAATTCAATTTTTAATTTTTTTTTTTGCTCAGGCCTGGAAGACAACTTGTTGGCCAGACTTTCAGCTGCCGAGGGCAACTTCCTGGGTGACTATGCTCTGGTGGAGAACCTTGAAACCACCAAAAGAACTGCAGCAGAGATAGAGGTAAAGGCAGCAGAAGCAAAGATCACAGAGGTGGAGATCAACAATGCCCGTGAGAACTACAGAACAGCAGCTGCAAGAGCCTCGTTGTTGTACTTCATCATGAATGACCTTCACAAAATCAATCCCATGTACCAGTTTTCTCTGAAGGTCAGCAAAATATTAAAATTACAGAAAAAAAGTATATCACTGGTTTATAATAATAAACAATTTTCACTGGCTTTATCTAAAGAAACAAAATTTGACTTATTAAATCTTCAACCATTGAGTCAAATATTTGAATTACAAAAATTTTAATTGATGCAATTTAAAAAGTCTAAAGAGGATTTTACACGAAAAAAGAAATTTAATTTAATATATTTAATTACTAGGCTTTCAGTGTAGTTTTTGACAAAGCCATAGACAAAGCTGAGCCAGCAGAGGACCTCAAGCACAGGGTGAACAACCTGATTGACTGCATCACATACTCTGTTTATGTGTACACCACAAGAGGTCTGTTTGAGAAGGACAAACTCATCTTCAGTACTCAGATGACATTCTTGGTAAGTCGATACAGCCAACACAGTTTTTACCCTCCACATTTTACCAGTATGTTCATGTAAAAGCTACACAACTATATTCTTGTTATTATTAATGTTACAATTTTAACTGTTATTCACAGATTCTATTGAAAGGGAAACAACTCAATCCAGTGGAGTTGGACTTTTTGCTTCGTTTCCCCTTTGTGCCCAACTTGACTTCTCCTGTAGACTTCTTAAATAACAACTCATGGGGAGGAATCAAGGTAAATGTCATTTCTAATCTTTTTAAAATCTATTTATAACTACAGGTCTTTATTCACTATTGGTGTTTTTTATTTTATTTTATTATAAAGGAAAAAAATACCATGAATGCATAGGGCAACTATAAATATGGGAGAAGAAAAGGTACCACTTTAAAAAAATGTACCTTTGTTTTCAGGCTTTATCCGCCATGGAAGAATTCAGAAACCTGGATCGCGATATTGAAGGCTCAGCCAAACGTTGGAAGAAATTTGTTGAGAGTGAGTGCCCTGAAAAAGAAAAGTTCCCACAAGAATGGAAAAACAAGACCTCACTGCAGAAATTGTGCATGATGCGTGCACTAAGACCTGACAGGATGACATATGCCATAACGTATGATTTACTTTTTTATCCTTTATAAATGTATTTGACCTTTCAATTTAATTAACCATACCTTTACTCAAAATTCTTAAACCGACTATTTAGTTCTAAAAGCTTTTTTTTTATAAAAGAATCTCTAAAATGAACAAGTTGCAAGAAAAATTATTAATTTATGATTATAATTAATTTGTACAGAAACTTCATTGAAGAGATGCTGGGCAATAAATATGTTGAAGGAAGGGCACTTGAGTTTGCCAAATCTTTTGAGGAATCAGGTCCTGCCACTCCGATATTCTTCATTCTCTCCCCTGGTGTTGACCCACTTAAGGATGTTGAAAGTCTGGGCAAGAAACTTGGCTTCACCACTGACAACAGTAATTTCCATAACATCTCCCTGGGTCAAGGTCAGGAAATTGTGGCTGAACAAGCCATGGACTTGGCTGCAAAAGAAGGACATTGGGTCGTCTTGCAGGTACATTCATCACCCCATTTCAAAAAAAAAAAATAATACTTTGCTCAATGCATATTTTCTTTTCATGAATTTTAAAATTTACACAAAAAGTTTAATTTTTTACTCAATGAATAGATTACGTCCATGAATTTTAAAATTTAAACTGAAATGCATAACATTTTACATCATGAATAAATTATATCAATTCATTTTAAAAATAGCATAATATTTTACTCCATAAATACATTACTTTAAAATGTTAAATAAAATTGCATACTCCATGAATAAATTATATCCATGCATTTTAGAATTAAACAAAAAACCATAATTTTTACTTCTTGTCCTTGAGTTTTAAAATTTTAAAGACATTTTGTAATGTATTCTTCACAGAATGTCCATCTGGTTGCTAAGTGGCTGTCACAGCTGGAGAAGAAGATTGAAGAATTTTCAGCTGACGGCCATGAGAAGTACAGGCTGTTTATCAGTGCTGAGCCTGCTGGCAGTCCTGATGCTCACATCATTCCACAAGGCATTTTGGAGTCTGCTATCAAAATCACCAATGAACCTCCAACTGGAATGTACGCTAACCTGCACAAGGCTTTAGACAACTTCAATCAGGTATTAATTCATAGCTTCACTTTAAATTAGTTAATATGTAAATTTAGTTTGATTTTGGTCAAGAATCATCATCCATCTTGTTAAGGAATTGAATGTCACATGATCAGTCACATGAGAATTTGGCTATAATTTTATTGGTTACTCTAATCAGGATACCCTGGAGATGTGTGCTCGTGAGACAGAGTTCAAGGCTATTCTGTTTGCCCTGTGCTACTTCCATGCTGTGGTGTGTGAGAGAAGAAAGTTTGGACCTCAGGGCTGGAACAGGGTCTACCCTTACAACACTGGTGACCTGACCATTAGTGTCAATGTCCTCTACAACTACCTGGAGGCCAATGCCAAGGTCAGGTCCTCATTTAAAAAATTATATTAAAATTTAAAAAAAAAAGAGACTTGTCTTTCTGAATCTTTTTTTTTATAATAAGTAATTTTTAGGATATAAATTTTGAGATGAATCTGGCTTTATTTTACAGGTGCCCTGGGAAGATCTTCGCTACCTGTTTGGTGAGATTATGTATGGTGGCCACATCACAGATGACTGGGACAGAAGGTTGTGTAGGACTTACCTGGAGGTCTACATGCATGCTGACATGGTAAGCAAATGACATTGTTATAAGTTTTTTTGTGTTTGAAAAAGCTATAGTTCATTTTGCTCATAATTGTTTGACTTGAAATCAACTTTAAACTTTAACAGAATTGATATTTCTTTTTTTTCCCAGCTGGATTTTTTTGTATTTGAAAAAGATATAGTTTATTTTGCTCATAAATTTTTTTTTTACTTGAAATAAATTTTAAACATAGTTAATGTTCTTTTTTTTCAGCTGGATGCCGAATTGTTTTTAGCCCCCAATTTCCCAATCCCACCCAACTCTGACTACAAGGGCTACCATGCTTATATTGATGAGACCCTGCCCCCAGAGAGCCCATACCTGTATGGACTTCACCCCAATGCAGAGATAGAGTTTTTGACCACAACGTCTGAAAACCTCTTCAGAACAGTGTTTGAAATGCAGCCAAGAGACGCTGGTGCTGGCGCAGGTGCTGGTGTCAGTCGAGAAGAAAAGGTCGGTTTATCAAAATTGAAAAAAAATTTACTTGAATAAATTTGAAAATTAATTACTTAAAATCTTCATTTTGCTTAAATTAAAGTTGAAAGAATAATTTGAAATTAATTATTTTTCAATTTTGTTTCTCTGTTTTTTCTGTCATTTTTCTTAGGCTAAAGAAAATAATTAATACTATTAAAATCTTATCTTTCTGACATCATGGTATTTTTCTGAAAAATTATAAACTTTGAAACCCTTTAGGTCAAGGCTATATTGGATGAAATAGTTGAGAAACTTCCAGACGAATTCAACATGCAGGAGATAATGGCTAAAGTGCCAATTGAAGATAGAAGCCCCTATGTTGTGGTGGCCTTCCAAGAATGTGAAAGAATGAATATGCTAATGTCTGAAATGAGAAGATCTCTCAAGGAGCTGGACTTGGGTCTGAAGGTAAAAATGAAAACAATATATTGTGTCATCATCTTTTTCTCTTCGTGCTCAAGACACATGGAACAGATAAAGTAAAGTTCATTTGCTTCAGAGATTTCAGCATATGAAGGGATAGTGTGGTCAGTACTATGCACAGCCACCTTTGTTTCCTTAACATGAGTTAGGTACCCATCTGAGCTGGGTGAACTAATGGATATTCTACTGATTTGAACCCTGATTTAAATTCAAGACATTTGGGTTAGCAGTCGAGGTCTGTACTGCTAAGCCTCACTGTCCCATAATATATTATGTATTTGTTTTTTATATCTAAAATATTTTCCTTCGCCATTCTAATTAATAAATAGTTTTTTTTTAAAAACAACACATTTCAGTGGTTCAATATTTTTTATGATATTACATTATCATCCCTTGCACAATATATATATCAATGTTTAAATCATGACAATATGTATCATGTAGTAATTTTTTAATAGTTTTTTATGACAATATAAATTTTTCCACTTTAGGGTGAACTGACAATCACAGCTGATATGGAGGACCTGAGCAACAGTTTGTACATGGACAATGTACCAGCCAACTGGGCAAAGAGAGCCTATCCTTCACTGTTCCCCCTGGCAGCTTGGTATGCAGATCTTCTGCAAAGAATCAAAGAGCTGGAAACCTGGACATCTGATTTCCAGCTTCCAGCAGCAGTCTGGCTGGCAGGTTTCTTCAATCCTCAAAGTTTCCTTACAGCTATCATGCAGCAAATGGCCCGCAAGGTATACTATAGATAATTTTTAAGATCAATGTAATTAATTTAGCTTTTTTTATTTAGACAATATATAAATTATTAAATATTAAAATTGTGTTATCTTTTACTTAAATTATGTTGATAAATAAACATATATTAAACAAAGATGTTAACTGATATATATAAGATTACAGTAAACCATATTAAAATAGTCAGCTTGATGTTTTATTAAAAAAAAAATTAATAATTTTTACTGATGAAATCCACAGAACGAATGGCCACTCGATCGCATGTGCTTACAGTGTGATGTAACAAAGAAGTCCAGAGAGGACATGGCTGGACCTCCAAGAGAGGGCGCCTACGTCCACGGCCTCTACATGGAAGGTGCTCGCTGGGACATGCAGACAGGTATGATAGGAGAGGCTCGTCTCAAGGAGCTGGCTCCAGCCATGCCAGTTATATTTATCAAAGCCATTCCAGTCGATCGTCAAGATCTGCGAGCTGTGTATGAATGCCCTGTGTATAAGACCAAGGCAAGAGGTCCAACTTTTGTATGGACCTTCAACCTCAAGTCCAAAGAGAAGGCTAGCAAGTGGGTCCTGGGAGGTGTGGCCCTTCTCTTACAGGTCTAATTACAACCTGGCTGGATTGGTATTATACATTTTTTTACAACTGCTTTGTTACAAATAGCTAAGTGTTGCATCTAAAAGGATGTTTCAAAATAATAATTCTACTTAATTTGTTGTGAATATTAATTTGTATTTCTAAAAAAAAATATTCTAAATAGGCCCCTAATCATTGAATTGCAATTTTTGTCATGTTAGGTAAATAGTAAGATTTTTCAGTCTATGTAATGTTTGAACACGTAATCTGCTGTTGAAAGTTGATTTAATCTCAAATTATTTTTTATGTCTATTTATATTATTTTGAATACTATTTTTTAAGAAAAATGTGTGTAAAATTATTTTTATGTTCTTAATTTTATTGTAATGATTTGCTGTAATTTTTTTTTAATGTATGTTATATCTGAATGTTTGTATGCCATTTTACAGCAGAGTGAAAAAAATTCCATCCATTAACTTCATATTGTGACGTCAAAATGTGATATCCGATAACCTTCGTTAATAGTTTTAATGTATGTTAAGTGCAAGGTTATTATAAATTCATACATCAACATTGTGATAATGCAACAAACTGAAAATTGTATGAACGCTGCAATAAAGATTATTAAATTTTAAAAATTGTGGTTATTAAATTATTTTTGACAAAATCACCACACGTATATAAGGAAAAAAAAAATTTTAAACTTACTGCTACTGCAGTTGTTAAGCAATTAAATCTAATTATTTGATGACAAACAAACAATTATAATAGAAAAAAACAGTGGCGTAGCGAGGCTGGGGGGGGGGGGGGCGGACCGCACAGGGTGACACCATTTAGGGTGGTGACACCAAGGCAAAAAATAGCAAAATATAGAGAAAAATGATAATTCCACTTAATTAAGTGATTAATTCGGTGTTAAATAGTCTTTTAAGAGGTGCAAATCGAAAGTTTGGGGGGGCGGGGTGCAAATTGAAAGTTTGTCCCGGGAAGGGTTGCTACGCCTCTGGGTGGTGACACCATTAAGTGCCGCACCGGGTGACACCCGACCTTGCTACGCCACTGGAAAAAAAAACAGAAAAAAACAGAAATATAAAACCAAACAGATTTGTAAGCCATAGGATGGGTTTCTAGTGATCTTTATTACCATTATAAACATGATTAACAAAGCTTAATAAGGTGTAAACTGGTGCCAACACATGTTAGATAAAATCTACTAGTTTTTTTTAGCCATTATTTCTAGTCATAAATGTCAAGACCGACAGGACCATGTTATAGGTCTAAATGCATTCATATGAAACTAATGAGTATTTTAAAAAAAAAAAATTATGATGTAAAAGAAAGAATATATATTATTTTAGGCTAATAGTGAGACAAACACTCATAAAAAAATCCATTGTTAGCAGATTATAAAAGCTATTTTGATACTAAAATTTCCTTTCTTAATTACTATGGACAAGAATTATTGTAAAAAAAAAACAATTTATTCTGCTTTGTAGGTTCTTTTTCAAAAGGCAAACATATGAATGAAATTTGTTCATTTTATCCTAAAAGATGCCATAATTTAATATTTACAATTTATTTTTAATTCCATTAATAAAAAATACATACATTTTTGATTCATCAGACAATGTCCATTTCTATTTTTTCTATAAATAATTAGCTAAAGATGTCTGAACTTAATCACTAGCTACAGTAAAATGAAAACTACAAATAGTGATGGGAAAGCTATAATAATGAACAAAATATGTGTCCAGCAACTAGTCACAGCTATAAAAAGAAAAGTACTTTGTGAGATCTGCACATTTGTTTTAGCAAAAGTTTTTAGATGGTATCTAAATGTATCAGAGATCTAAAACAATAACCATATTTCAAAGCAATATTATTGGCATTGTACTAAATTTTTCACACCTGAATAAGTCAACTGGTTTTTTTTTTAAAGATATCGATGTTAATTTTGTTTTATTATATTGCAATAGATCTTTGAGTTAGTATACAGCAATTGTAAGGAGGGTTAGTAAAAGAAATTTTTAAAAACATTTTAAAATTTAATTTTCAGAAAACAAGATGCGAAAAAAAAAATTTTGAAAAAAAAAGTGTCACAATTACAATGACACATCGTACAATTAAAGGTGGAGAGATCTAAATGTCAAAATTGCACTTTTAGAACATCTCTATCTAAGTGGCCACAGAAACAATGTCTAAAAAGATTTACTTGCAGATTTTTTTTTTAAAAACTTTAGAAAAATATGTATATTTCATTCAAAACTGTCAAAGATCAATAGTTAAAAATAATTACTTGCCCTTGAAGTTAAAAAGATTTACAAAAAATAATTATAAAAAAAAAAACCCAGCTAGTTTGCTGAAATTTTCCTCTTGAACCCCCTCTAATGTGTAAATTTTATAACAAAATTTTAAACTATTATATGAGGAATAAGCACAACACAAATCTTACAACCACTAAAATTTGTAATAAATTTTAAGTTACTGTTTTCAAAAAAGCTGGTTGTTTGTTCAGTTTTAATATTAAAAAATTGGATAGCAGAGCATGCATCTCCCACTTTAAAATGTGGGTTTTAAATATTCAGTGTTCTCAGCATCATTAAAAAGCCTTTAAATGAAGAATACTGTAACGAAAAAACTAAAGACTTTTTTTTTGCTGACTCTCTTATTCTTTTTTTAAACACTACAGAGTGCAATGAGAAAAATAGTAATAAAAACACCTGAGGTCCTCAGCTTACAATTTACTTTCCACAAAATTTTGTATTCTGATTTTTGAAAACTCAGCAGAATTTTAGTCAGGCTGGATAAGGAAAACATTATTAAAAGGGTTGCAATTTTTTTACAGAATGTATTTTCTAATAAATATTAAAAGGGTTGTAATTTTTATTACAGAGTGTTTTTTCTAATAAATATTTTAAGGGTTGCAATTTTTATTTTAGAATTATTTTCCAATAAATAAATAATTTTTAAATGTTAGTTATGAGAACAGCAATTGCATTAATTTTTTTTTAAAAAACACAAGGGGATTTACTTATGAAGAAAAAATTAATGTTATGATTTTTCCATATAATTCCCAAATATTTTATTGACAATGAACAATCAGTTTCATGGATGAATGAATGAATAACAAAGCTTTAAGAGTGTCTAAACAACACACACTAGCTTGTAAACTACCACTGGTACACACATGACAAGAGCTGCCTCAACTAGACTGGCACATCTTCTTCAAAACACCCAACAACAAAAAATAAAAAAATTCTTACATGAATTTCATCTTAAATATGACAATTCATTCAGAACACAACATGATTTATTTCTCCTGTGTTTTATATATTGTCATTAAAATATCAATCACTGGGAGACTTAAAATACAGCTGAAATTTTCAACATTGGACGAGTTAATGATTAGATTGGTAGGTTAATGACAAGAGTTGAAAGAATTTTTTAATTGTCAAGTTTAGAGTAGAGGAGAAATATCAACAGGATCTACTTTAGCTTGAGAAAAGAACATGCAAACAATTAATCAACATGCTTACAATTTATCAAGGGGTTAGGTTTACAATAAAACTGACCACATTTGCCCATATAGCTATTTTTTCCAACCAGATAAAACATGCTGGCTTCCCTCGGGATACATTCCTAATTTAATATTCTAAAATGTCATGCATGACATTTCAAGTACTTTGACTAGCAAAACTTTGGAATGTTAACTGCATTAATTGATTTGCTACAGTATACAGACTGGCTGCTCCTGTTATTAAATTAAAATATCTCAATCGCACTAAATATGTAAGGGAAAAAATACATGTTAATATTAAGTATAAATAAACCCCACAACTTACAGTAAAGAGTATTTGTTTATGTTATGAAAATAATAATTAATTAGGCATATTTTAATAAGCATGACTGGATTTTTTTTATCTCACTGACAAGCATTGTTAACAATTCTCATTTTTACAATAATTTTTTGTCAACCAGTAATTCACAATGTCATAGATGTATACATTATTTAGTTCACTAAAAAAATGGATGCAAATCAAAGTTTAGTAAATTAAATAATTTGGATTTTTAAAATACTGTAACTCAAGTCCTAGAAATATTTATTTCTTAATTAAATCTTGAAAAAAAAGATAATTAAAAATATATATATCTCAAAGCTAACTCTTTATCATCTTTCCAATATATGCAGGCCAGTCAAAGCAATGAGATATGTCTGTAGCAATTCAGTTAAATAAATTTTAATCCCAATCAAGTAACTGAGAACACAGAGTAAACTAACAAAATTCTTAGACACGAACATTTGAATTTACCATATTTAAATTTCTGATGTAAAACAAAATCAAACATGGGCATTCTAGGTTAACTAACACTGAAGAATTAACTTGTTTTTATCAAATACATGTGATTTATTTCTATGAATGACAACTAAGTGTTTCTAATGTGCCATTTGAATGGAAAATGAACACAAAATGTGTAAATAAAATGAACCTGTATTTCAACCAGTGATTTTGGGTAACTAAAAACTACAACTTATGGGTCTAGCCTAAACAAATTCCAGTTAGCTTTTTCTCTTGGTTATACAGTCCCAGGTCCACAGGAAGGACAAGGTCTGCCTTTAAAAATATCTTTTCATTTACTTGCTTTGTTTGGTCATCTTGGTGGTACTTTCAGAGATCTAGAAAACAAAAAAAGGCAATATTTAAAATATTTAACAGAGACAAAAACATTTGGCTAAAAAAATTTTTCTTCAAATGTATTGGCCATTTAAAGACCACCATAGAAAGCGTATTGGTAAGTGGATTTCGTGATCTTTAGGAACTCATGTGATCCTACCAGTCATTTTGTAAACACATCTCAGTAACTTGGCCAGGGTGTAGAATTTTTAATTTTATGCCATTATTGAAAAGTCAAAAGAATAAAAAGTTGATACATTGTTCATCTGTTCTCAAGAAAGCTAGTTTATTCTCAGCCACTGAGCATACTTATTGAAGCCAACTTAATATTTCTGTTTTTATTTTTAATAACCTTTGTTGCACAGCTGTATTTGAAGCAATCTGTCCAGGTACCATTACTACCAATGACATAGTTACTTAAAGTTGTCTTAAAATAACCACATCAACAACCAGAAAACGGATCTGATCTTTCCCAAACAACAAAATATCAGGAGTAAAAATAGAAAACCTTAATGACTATTTGCTTCAAACTATAGTATTTTTCAGTAAAATAAACTCCATCTTTATTCTCATTTAGAAAAATTGGCTGGTGTAAGTTGTTTTCAGTAGTTCTGTATGGAAAGATCATTCAGAGTTACATGTGGTCCTCCAATCCAATGATACATCAACAGGTTACTCAGATCTTGCACTGGGCACTCAAATACTTTATATTAGTGTAACAGTTAAATGTAGATGAATGTATGTTTCGAGTGTGTATCTTAAAAAGGCGATATGAATATAAAATATAGAATGGGTGTGCGCATGCGCTAAGGAAAGGAAGCAGAGAGAGGTAGAGAGAGCGCGAGGGGATGACGAAACTGAAGTCGTGGTTCTAGTAGTGTAGCTGCTATATTATCTGATATCAATAAAAGACTGTAAAATCACCAATAATGTGGTTTGCATTTGCCTTTAGTTTGTGCCATGAACCCAGTCATAAAAAAGGGCTGTGACAATTAGCTGCATCAGTTTAAAAGTGACATTGTCCTTTGTAAAGATATAGTTAAAAAAGGTATTCACAATAAGCTTGATGTATTTGCAAACTACCTTCAACTAGTGGTTTTTAATCTTTAGGTCTGATTATAGCCAAATCATGGCTAAAGATCTGATCACTATTTTTTTTTTATAAAATATAATTTTGTTTGTTTTAAAATATCTTGGTATTAAAGTTTGTTGTTTTACAGTATCAAGATCAATGTGTTTGACAATAGAGTGATTTTGGTTTAGACTTTTATTCCTTATTTTAGTACAGCACTAACTGTTATCATAAAATGTTTATAATCCTTTGACGTTAAGTTAACATAGAAGAAAAAAACATGCCTGGAGTTCACAAAAAACAAGAGTATGTTTCTGTTGACAAACTGTCATTATTTGTGCTACTTTATTTTTTTCAATATAATAATCTGCTAGGTTTTCATCTCAGTCTTGGATGTCTTAACCCAGTACAGCATCTGTCTTCAGCTGTTTTTTAATACTGTATAAATTTTGCAATACATGGCTTTTTATATTTTTAGGTAAAATACATTAGTGAGATAGAGATTGTAGCTAACAATTAGCTATATGGTATAGTTATGTTGTCATTTATGTCATATATATGATATATATACATATATACATACACATCTATTGTTATCATGCTAACTTCCAAACTCCACAGTTTAAAAAATTTTGCACTTCTGCTACATTCAGTTATCCTACAAATAACTATGTTGACTTCAAAAATGAAAACCTCTGAGTTATAACAATTTTACATAAGAGAATTAAGAACAATGTTTATAATATTTTGAAATTAAAATAATAAGGGTTTAATTTTAAAAGAAATTTTAACGTACGATTTTGTAAAAAGCCCACATAAAATGTGTCATGATTTAAAAAAAAAAAAAATTCCTTAAAAAAAAAAATTTCTTCCCCACCCTACAGATATTCTGCTTTAACTTGAGACAAGTTGTAAGCAGCAGTACAAAACTAGGCAAACTGTGATGGAGGGTTAACAATAACACTTGGCAATTAATTATAATTACTGGTTTTGTTGTTAAGGCTATAAAAAGCATTAGCGTTGAATAGTGAGGTACATTAAGACAAGTTTTTATTTCAGTTAGTTAGTATCAAGCAGTTTGGAAGTGTTAGCATTATTGTAACCTGTTAAAGCACTTTTAAAAGTTTAAATAGTTATATTTCTACAATCTTTTTTAAGTTCCAGTAGCTCTAGTATTTAAATAAATTCTTTTAAAAGTTTAAATAGTTATATTTCTACAACCTTTTTTAAGTTCCAGTAGCTCTAGTATTTAAATAACTTCTTTTAAAAGTTTAAATATTTATATTTCTACAACCTTTTTTAAGTTCCAGTAGCTCTTGTATTTAAAAAAATTTAGTTTAAAAGTTTAAGTAATGGTAGTATTTAATTAGTTTACATTCGTTTAACGCTATGCAGCTGTTGACTAGTATTCCTGTTCCCCTGTATATATTTAATGAATTTGGTGCCTGTTCAACTGTTCGAAAATGAAATTAATTCACACAACAAAATGGTGCAGTAGAAATCTAAGACTTGAAAATTTGGGATTTATTTTTGCTCATCACTATACAACATTTTTATTACAAAAATAAAATTCAGAGCTCTAGTGAAGGCTGAAGTATCTTGAATGAAGACTCAACGGCCCATCTTTAAGTTGGAAATAAACTCTTTTAAACTCATTAATATCCAGTAATAAACTGATTTATTGATGGATACATAAAAATTAGGAGTGTTAGAATCTTTACAATAGTGGGGTTAGAATAAAGAATCAATAATCAGGTAATAATAAAAAATGGGGTTCAAATGAGTACAACAAATTATTCACACAGGTTGTGAAATTTAACAGTAAACAACTTTCACACTGAGTGAAGTGCTCAAACTGTACTAACAACACATGTGTAAAAAGTACAATCAAGGACATGCATGTGTTTGCCACAAATACATTGTGTAATAGGTATTTTAAAACTACATTGAACTACATGTGTGTAAAATGGTACATGTAAATTAAAAATGTGTGTAAAAGTAACCATAAGACTTTGTCAAGGGTAGCAATAAATTATGCGTGTAAAGGGTGCCATTAAAGTACTTGTGTAGAAGTTTCCATTAAACTAGTGCATTAAGGGTACCTATAAATTATGTGTGTAAATAATGCCATTTAAGTACTGTGTGCAAGTTAACATTAAACTAGTGCGTTAAGGGTAACTATAAATTATGTGTGTAAAGGGTACCATGAACATATGTAGAAGTTACCATTAAATTAGTGTGTTAAGGGTACCTATAAATAATGTGTGTAAAGGGTACCATGAACATATGTAGAAGTTACCATTGAATTAGTGTGTTAAGGGTACCTATAAAGGGTACCATTTATTCAAAATGTGTGTAGCTACAGAAACTAAATGTTGGTAACCCCCCCCCCCCCCACCCTCCATTGTACTATTAAAATTACACACACAAATGGTAAACTACATGCATGTATAAGAAGTACCACACACTACACACACACACACATGCAGTACAAAATGAATGTAGCCACTTAGTTTCTACAGTCATGTTCCATCAAATCTAGGTAAAAAAAAGTTAAATGCTGTTTTTGTAAGTTTTTGATAGAGAGCATAAAAGTTAATGCCATACAGAGTGAGTTGATGTGGCTGACTGTAGAAGCTAAAGGTGAAATGCAGTGATAAAGTGTATGAACTTGTTAAACACATGCAGTGTTATAAATAAACAAGTGCACAAATTGACAAAAAAAATTAAAATTTTAAAATATCAATGTGATACAAGCCTCCACAAAGAATGTTACCATGTAAAATTTATTAGTATTTTCTATTGCAATTTAAAACATAAGAAAAAAAAATATTTTTACTGTAAGCTGAACACTGTTAAAGTTTGAATATAAAAACTGAAAATAAACCTGTTAGCTTATGAGTAAAATAAAACATTTCCTGATGTATGATAATTACAATAATTTTAATGACAACGTATAAGTATTTTCCAGTTCATGTAGGCAAATAAAAGAAAAAAATATCAAAACGAATTATGGCAACTCAGATAACAGGATAATCCTTTACACTCAATGTTCTTTTCCTTATGACTACACCTTCATAGGGCTATCAAAGAACAGACTAGATATGATTCACGAGCCTTGTCTTTGCATAAAACTCCCCACATATATTTTGCATCAAATTTAAAAAGTTATGTTAATTAGCTTTTGTTAGTTGAAGCCCACAAAAAAAAAAAAATGTAAACATCTGTCATTAAACCTCCACCTAACAAATACAAAAAGCATGCAAAAAAAAAAAGTGAGACAAGCCATAGAGATTGTGACTGGCTGCTGATGTGGTCACCTGGATGGGCAAGATGAACCGGCCATTGACTGGTTGCTGGCTGTACCAGCTGAGAGAGAAGAGAAGCCGCTCTGACACGACTGCAGGCTGGACATGGAGCCTCTGGAACATGAAAAAAACAACTAAGTCAATACAAAGTTTAAGGACTTAAAGTTACCATTTACGACCCGTTGTCCACAGAGCAGATGAAGTAGAGTTTGCCTATTTCAGTGACCTCTGCATTTAAATGGCTAGTGTGATGAGTACTATGCCCAGCCACCTTTACTTTCCCAAACATAAACCACATACCCATCAGAGCTGAGTGGACTCAAAAAAGACACCCTACAGATTCTAACCGAGATCCGAACTCTTGAAATACAGGTCGGCAGTTGTGCAAAGTACCAGCTGACATAGCAGTCCTACTTTAAAGTACTTTACATTCTCATAAAACAAAGGTAGTAGAGCGAGAAACAAAAACCCAATGCTATTCTAATTTTTAAAAATGCTGTGGGTATCCAGCAGTACAAATCTTAAAGCAGCCAATGGCCGTACTACTTAAAAGTTCTTAACATGCTAATAAAACGGTTATAGTGCGAGAAATAAAAACCCAACACTAATCTCATAAAAAAGAATGCTGTGGGTATCCAGCAGTACAAACCTGAAAGTAGCCGATGGTCGATTAACTTTAAAGTACTTAACATGCTAATAAAACGATTATAGAGCGAGAAATAAAAGCCCAAAGTTTATCTCATTCATAAAAATGCTGTGAGTATCCAGCAGTACAAACCTGAAAGCAGCCGAGGGCAACAACTCAGAGTGATACATAACTTTAGACTTGTGCCATGTCAGGGGGAAATCAAAAGATGGCTTCGTTGTATCCAAATATTTCCACTGTAAAATATAATTTCCTGCTTGGGATGTCACATGAGAGCCCTACAAAAAAATAAAACCAGAACATACTTTTAAATACATAGCCACCATATTTCTATAACAAAAAAGGACAAAACAATAACAGTTATCTTTCATGTTTTACAATTCTCTTGTCAAGTGCTAAGATTGTGCAAAAAATAAATGCCAGTAACACCGCTGCCACTTACCTGAACACTATCTCCATCTCTACATATATTAGGGGGCTCCACGATGCTGATGTCTCTGCCAACTACCATATTCTTATCTAAAAATTGCACAGATCCAATGTTGCCTGATGTCCCAGCATTGTGGTGGTGGGGCTGTGGAGAAATAGCTTTCCTGCACAGGAACACGGTGAAGGTGACGTCCCCCTTCAGGATATCAAAGTCCCAGGTAACCACGCTGCCCTTCTCAGGGACCTCCACCAACACCTGTCACATTCAGTTTTAACAAGTTCATTTTGGTACAAAAATATACTACAAGTCTTTTATTACAAAAGCAAATACAATTACCAGTCAGAATTATAAAAAATCTAGTCAAGTTTAAAAATACACTTAAAAAGAGTTTCATAACTGAATATGATTACTGTTCAATAATCAAAATATATTACTTTTAACAGCATATTTAGTATTTTAATAAACTGTAAAAAAAAAAAAACATCACACTAACGAAATTCTTTTTAAACTACAATTTAAAGTTTCAGGTTGTTAAGAAATACATGCCAGTTTAATAAATAAAAAACAGTATCTGGCAAAGAGAAAGCTATTTTATTAATATGAACACATCAGTGGTTGAGTTACCTCATGTGGAAAGTCTTTAGCAAGTGCAGCAGTCTGGTACAAGCTGTCACTGCTCAGTGGCTGATCTTCAGGAGACTTGTCCACAAGTTCTTCTTGGTACAAGGATTTGGGTACCAAGCCTCCTTCATGAACATCACACTTTCAACAGAGAACAAATTTCATCAGACTAGTCATAAAAGGTGCAATCTTTGGGGTCTACATAACAAATAACTAGAAAATTCATGTAAGGCATTATTAACCTGTAAGTTATTGTGGGCATTGATTCTTTGATAAACCGTGGTTCAAAGATTGACATGTAAATAAATATGCTAGTCCAAGAATAAATATAACAGCCCAAATTTTTAAACCTTGGTCAATTTAAGACGTAAGGAAATTTTAGCAGTATCTAAGCAACACAAACCAGAGAAATAAACTAAACATCTCCTGACTGTATATTGACATGTAAATAAATATGCTAGTCCAAGAATAAATATAATAGCCCAAATTTTTAAACCTTGGTCAATTTAAGACGTAAGGAAATTTTAGCAGTATCTAAGCAACACAAACCAGAGAAATAAACTAAACATCTCCTGACTGTATATTGACATGTAAATAAATATGCTAGTCCAAGAATAAATATAATAGCCCAAATTTTTAAACCTTGGTCAATTTAAGACGTAAGGAAATTTTAGCAGTATCTAAGCAACACAAACCAGAGAAATAAACTAAACATCTCCTGACTGTATATTGACATGTAAATAAATATGCTAGTCCAAGAATAAATATAATAGCCCAAATTTTTAAACCTTGGTCAATTTAAGACGTAAGGAAATTTTAGCAGTATCTAAGCAACACAAACCAGAGAAATAAACTAAACATCTCCTGACTGTATATTGACATGTAAATAAATATGCTAGTCCAAGAATAAATATAATAGCCCAAATTTTTAAACCTTGGTCAATTTAAGACGTAAGGAAATTTTAGCAGTATCTAAGCAACACAAACCAGAGAAATAAACTAAACATCTCCTGACTGTATATTGACATGTAAATAAATATGCTAGTCCAAGAATAAATATAATAGCCCAAATTTTTAAACCTTGGTCAATTTAAGACGTAAGGAAATTTTAGCAGTATCTAAGCAACACAAACCAGAGAAATAAACTAAACATCTCCTGACTGTATATTGACATGTAAATAAATATGCTAGTCCAAGAATAAATATAATAGCCCAAATTTTTAAACCTTGGTCAATTTAAGACGTAAGGAAATTTGAGCAGTATCTAAGTAACACAAACCAGAGAAATAAACTAAACATCTCCTAACTGTATAGCTCCTTATCACTAGTTCAATTCAACAAAGTTTAGCTAACAGACCATGCCTACTCACATAACAGTCCCCGCCCAGAAAATCTGGGATGTACTGCTTCTCCATGAACTCCACGAGCCCGCCAGGACCAAGGTAGTCTTTGCCACCGTAGATCATAAACTTGTTGCGGGTGTTTTCATCAATGAAAGGACTGACTAGTGTCCACAGCACAGGAAAGACACGGGGAGCTCTGACTATCAGGAGGCGACCCATTGTCTCTGGGTAGTTAGCTTCAACAGTTTCTATGATCCTTAGCAGAGCTCGTATTCCTGGGCGCCATAAGTGTCTCATGCTTAGACCTTCCAAATCCACAATACAAGTGCAAGCACTGTAAAGCAAATGGTTATACATTTGTATGAAATAAATGTAAAAAAGTAACCAAAATTCAAATTTTGAAGATTAATTTATAAAAATGGCTTAATGAGTAAAAGCAATAAACAATGATGGATACATATTGTGCCAAGATCAAATTGTCAGCCTAACCTAACAGGATATCCACGCCTTTGGGTTGCATCCTCAGCTCTCCTCAGACCTTCTTCGTTAACAGCCAAGACCTGGGGGGGGGGGGGGGGAGAGATATTGAAAAATATGAAATCATACATTACTTTTTAGCATTAGTTTTACTATAAAGTCATGTTCTTAAAAAAAAATTTTTTTTAATTTAGCTTCTCCATATAATATATCTTTTTATTGTGATTTAATGCAAGAGCTACAACCAGTAGGAAAAGCTAGCATAATACACTTACATGTCTAAGTATTGCTTCCTCACCAACAGACCTCATTAAACCTTTAACATCCATTTGTCCAAGTTTTATTATATACAAAGGACGGCCCTCTGGTAGAATGAAATAGATCAATTTTTACACAAGCAGCAAATAGAAAATCATAACTAAAGCATCCCTTAAATTTAATATTAAGTACTTATTTTTTAAACTTACCATTTAAAGTTTAAAATATGAATTATTTGTCAGTCAAAATCATGACCAGCCTTATAAAATACTTTACATTATGTTATTGTATAAAACAACCTAACCTGTTGCAACAGTACTCCCCCCCCCTTACCTGTCATACAGGTGAGACTAACCTCTGTCACAGTAGTGCCATCCACCTGGGTAATAGGTCTCCAGAACTTCAGGTGGTTTGTAGCCATCTAAAATCTTATCAATGTTGTGGAGCTTACGCCAAGCAAGAGAGTGGACCAGCATTTCACGGGCTTTTTCTACATTAAATTCCCTGGCTCGCAGAAACCTCAGTATGTGTGCATCTTTGGGAATCTGATGGTAAACAACAAGTGTTAATAGGTGAGGTGAATCACCAGTAAACAGATAAAAATCTGTTTCTTTTAGGTGCTCAACAACAGCTTCCTAGTTCAAACATTAGGCTTGCAAGGATTTCAATTTGGATGTGCAACATAGCTCTCACATATACCTGAGTGAAGCTAGGAAAGTAATAGCAGCACTTATGGATGTTGGCTATTCATTTAATCTTTTTATATGGTAAAAATAGGAATTTTACTATGTATTTCTGATAAACAATTAGTCAATCTCACCTTTTTTTTAAATCCTTCTTATGAAAAAATATAATTAAAAGGTCCTGCCCCTATATTTGTAATGTTTACCTATCTATAGCAATTATGTAGAAAACAACTGTCCCTATTAATCATATAACATAAATTAATGTGATTCCTATTTAAAAACCTTGGTAGGCTTTTATAATTATTGCAACCAAACAAAATAATATGAAAACCAATAGTTACTTTTCTCTAAAACAGAAATATAAAATAAATACCTACACTGTACCTACTTTGCCCTAAGGATTCAGACACTCACCTTGCCTTTGTGTGTTTTTTGTAGCCACCTTCTCAGCTGAACAAGCTGACTCTCCTCTACCATGGTTAAATGACCCAGAAAACGAGCAATGTAATCATCATCAATCTTATCCGTGCTGGTGTCAGCTTTCCCGGCACCTTCCAATGACAACACAACTGCAACACAGTGACATTCATCTCAGTGTTTAGCACTTCGCCAAAAGTAAAATGTACTTAAAAAAGTAACGTATACGAATCAAAAATAAATTTTAGTAGTTGTATACCTTCAGGCGGGGTTAGAGACTTGCGTTGCATGGAAGCTGCAGTGGCACCCAGGATTAAGCTGTGCTGGCTATGCTGACTTCCAACACTGTCAGAACGGCTTCGAAGGCCACTGTCTTGACTAGGATCTTCCTCTTTATCTGCTTTAGTGACCTCTGCGGGAGCTCCCTCCCAGGGAGGGATGTACGAGACACCTTCAGATATCAGCTCATTGATATAGTACTCAATCACTTCCTTACCCTAAACATGATGAAAAACAAGAGTTCTTCAACTAACCGAATTCTGGCCACTCCAGGAGGTGTAACCCACCATAAGCAATGGTGGTGGGGTGACACCATTAAGTGCCGCACCGGGTGACACCCGACCTCGCTACGCCACTGGGTGTGAATACTGTATTAGGGGTCATCTATAAATGACGTCACACTCGTAGGGGGGTCCGTAATTTTGTGACGATGTGTGATGAGGGGGAGGGGGGGGTTCAGATGTTTCGACGTCACATTTTTGCATTATAAAAAAGCAATGTTAGAAAACGAATTGTAGACGTTATTTCGCGTTTTATATAACTGTTTTAATAAATTGTAATAGTTTAGACAAGATTTTGGAAAAATATCGATGTTTAAAAAAAATTCAACTGGCCACTCCAGGAGGTGTAACCCACCATAAGCAATGCAGGCAGAATATATTAAAAAGTATATCAACTAGAAATAGATTAATTCATAACAACAGTATAAGTAAGTTTACTTTAATAAAATAATCTGTAGATTAAAAATAAAAATAATACTGAACGATGTAACATTTGAACAATAGTTTGCACAAATAAATGATACCTTAATGAACCAATGGAGTAGAAAAAGCAATAAAACTTTTACCTTTTTTACATTAGATGTGTATTGTTTCATGGCAATCTTTTCCACTGTACTTTCAAACCCAAAAAAGTGTTTGATATCCAAACTTGCATCCTGCTCAAAGCATGTCCAGTTTGGGTTTTCTGGATGCACCTGTTCATTATAAACAAAACTTCTCAATACACTTTTAAGCTGCGAGCTCCATAGAATAATAAATATGATAAAAGGAAACAGCAAAATATTTTTTTGAGTTCCGGTAAATAAAAACAAACTTAACTGTAAAAAGTAAAAAAAAAAAAAACTTACTGAGTAATGACAATGTTCATATATAGAGAGCCTAGTTGAAAAACTTTCATTTTGTGCAACAATATCTAAAGTCCTTTCCCGTCTATTCAGATGGTTCTTCTGAATAAATATGACGTGGTCTACACCAACAATCTGTGCAAAAATAATTGAAAATACATTTGAGAAAAGGTGGGGTTTTTTTCTTCCGAGATCTAAAATTCTACCTTAATTGTAACCACAACTACAAACAAGTATTTCATTACGGAATATGTTACAAGATTTCAAAATATGAATTGCCAATATCTATTTAGTAAATTGTAATCTATATCTATTAAACTGATAGAGTGCTAACTAGTCATTTCATTATATAATACCGTCAATTAGGAATTCATTTTATTTAAACTATATCATGAATAAAATGACTATATTTAGCAATTGAACTAGACCTATACCTTATATTCAGATAAACTTGATAAAGATTTCTTTCACAGTATAATAGTTATATGGCACTGTCATGCTTACCTTACGCAACAGATAAGGAGCATCCACATTTAATTTGCAGCGCCTTTCAACTATATGTTCTGCGCCATCTTCCGACTTAAATTCATGAATAATCTCACTACCAAGAAAAACTGGAATCATCTTGCATGTTGGGAATCTCTTTTCGTAAGCCTTATGATTATAAAAAGTTTTTGCAGTTTACTATATACAACATGATCAAAATAGATGTAGTGCTAATTAATCAGGTTTAAGTAGACTATATAAAAGTTTACTCTAGTCAATGTATACAATGTATATATGGAGAGTGAGGAGAGTTTGCAGACAGACAGTTAGTGTGAATAAATAATAAATTAAGTTATTGAATAAGCCTTTTTTTTTCTTTTAATTAATATGTATTATTTTTAGGGGTCATCCATTTATGACGTCCACACAGGGGTAGGGGGCCCAAAAAAAATTGACTTTTGCGGACAAGTATGGACTTTTAAAAGGGAATTAATTGGATTTTTGTGGACAGGGTGGTCGAAGTCCAAAAAATGTGTGGACGTCATAAATGGATAACCCCTTAGGCCTATATTATAGGGCCTATAATGGTAAAATTCTAATTTAGCTTGATGTCATTATTATGACCATTAGGCTATTCTTTATCATTTTTATTGTTGTACTGAGCTGTATATCAACTGGTAAATATTTCATTTGTATTTAGATATTGGGCATTTAGATACACAAGACTAAAGTCACAACAGCATAAAAGTATACATTTTAATACAGTGATGAAACACAAGGAGGTCAAGACACACTTGACTCAAATTATTTGCAATTGGATTTTGTCAGTGTTGACGATAGAACTATTGACAGCAGCCGATGATAGTTCAAATATGACAGCACGACATAAGAGCGAGATAACATGTATTGGTATCTATATATCTCTTGAGTTCAAGACACACATCATGAATCATCATGTCAACACTATTCACGCGCACGTTGATTGTGTATTTATCTGCTGTAAAAAACATACTCTTTTAGATCTATATCGTGGCCCAGTGGTTGGACTTGTGATTCAAGTGACTGTCATTATGGTACTTTGTGTTATTTCTTTCTTAATATTTTAATCGTCTCATACTGACTGACTACAAGCAAAAAAGAAAGTGGTCTTAAAGGCAACAGCCACACTGATTTTCAGTTAATATTCATTAGGCCTCTATTATTATTTTGTTTTTGTGTGAAAATCATAATTTAATAAACATAGGAATAATGAATGGTTTTGTCCTTTGAACACAGTAGTGGTGTTGCTCTAGTAATTTCTTGAACCAATGAAAATATAGGCCTATCTTTTTAATATAGGGCATGTAGGCCTACTAAGTACCAGTAACTGGGCCTTTCAATAGGGATGATTTTAGATACCGATAATAGACTCTTCCATAAAATAGGTGTGTTGGGTTATTAGTAGTATTGTTACTTATTGTAATCTTGACTAATTTTATGATTAGAAATTAGGGTTAGGCATATGGACTGTTTAGTATGGTAGGACTAGGGTTGGGTTAGCATTAACATTAGCCAGCCATGTGTGTATTTTATTTAGTTACTACCAGTAACCTAACACCCCATTTTTAAAGAAGATTGTTTATATTATTGTTTTGAGTTTATATTTAACTCAATGCAACAAGCCCGCCGGTTGGTTGAGGCCACGACCGGGGGACGTTCTGACCGGGATTCAAAGGGACGACTCGAAATATCATCCTTGTTTTTTTTTTAAATTTGTATTTAGTTACCGAAAATATTAAAAACATCAAATACATTCTTTAGTAAAGTCCGAAAAAAACCCAGACAGACAGGATTTTATAAACGTATTTTAAATTAATTTATGGGCCTCTCAAATACCTTTGAGACTTTTCTCGCTAGCGTCCATTAACATAAATTAAAAGTAAAAGCCAGTCATTGAGTCAAGTGACTAGCTGGTACTATCTATCTAGTTACACTAGTAACTCACTAGTTAGTAACTACTAACTACTAGATCTAGACTAGATTCTAGATCCTAAATCTAAATCTAGTAGTAGTAGTATTAGTTTAGTTTGTTAGTTAATAAGTTAGGTAGTAAAAATAGATCTAAATTAAAAATAAGTAGGTAGATCTAGTCAGCAGTGTAGTAAGAAGTAGACTTGAAAGTAGACAGACGATTGAAAATTGAGTCATTGACATTGTTGTTGTTTGTTATTTCATTTGTCAATTTGTAGTAGTTACACTTACTGCCATAACAAGTTCAAAAGGATGTTTGTACACCCTTACGGGTGATTGATAAGTTTGGACCATTTTACTGGTCTGCGTTAAATGTTAGCCTATGACATTATTACAGTATCACAAAATGTTGTATAACATAGATTTGGATCTATCAATGATTTCAGTTTTTAGCTAACTCCATCACTACTACGGAAAATAATATGGGTCATGTATCTTCTAACACACGCTTCGATACCGATGTTAATGTGATATATGCAAAATATCGATACCAAAATGAAATCACCGAACTCTATATATTATCTGTTGGATACCTTTACTAATACTTAGGAAGAGACCCACGCTTTTCTTTATAGATAATTATTTTATATTCAAAGAACTCATTATTATTTGTATATCTAGCCCCAACAAAAGACTACATATACATGATACGTTGTCTACATCTCATTTTGCATCATCGATTACAAAAATCGTGTAAGCATTTTCGAAGCGATACCATTGTCGATACTTTAGATCTCTAAAGCGGAAGTACAAAAAAAGTGCAATTATAGCATTAACTCCCATTGATTTTGTCAGCATTTTTTAAAGATAATGGGATAAATGTACTCAATGAACTATATAATAATTATATAGTATAGATTTTTTTAAACAATTATATTTCTAATACTTAGTTAATAGCTCAATAGCTTAGTTTTTACCATTTTAAAAGTTTAAATCCTAGATTATTCTTTTGAACCATTCTCAAAAAGGCTATATTATTAAATTTTAAATTTATTATTAAAAAATTCTTAAAAGTTAAATTTTTTACTAAAGATGATTTTAAAAGAAAATGACCAACTCCAAAATATGGGGAAAACAGGAATGATATTTATGATTGTTGCAATATTATGTTGCCTTTTAATTATTAAAATATTTGACAATATTTAAAAAATTGAACTAAGCTAGAAGACTGTCATTCACCAGCATTGAGAACACACACACAAGAAAACACCCTCCCCCTCAGACCTTCCCCTCTTGCATCAAATAATAAAGATCATTGGGCTAAATATCTTTTTATTTTAAAAATAAAACTGACTTTGTGTAATTAATTGCACAAACATGTCATTATGTGGGAAAACAAGTTAAAAAAGACTCCCTACTTCCCCTTTCTGTGACTAGGTCTACACAAAACTATCTTCTGTTTATTAATCTGCATTCCTAAATTTAGCACTGGAGAATCATAGAGGTTCAACATTGCAGATGCATAGCACAGTGGTCTACAACTCTGAGAGCCCCCCATAAATTTTTTCTCTGAGTGGGGTGTTGTGCAGTGTTTCTTCCAGACTTTTTTCTCCGGGGGAGGGGAGGGGGCACTTGAAATTTTCGGGGGGGCGGTAGACTTTCTTCGGGGGGGGGGGCGGGGCGGACACTGTTAAAAGTATATATTTTCTATATAAATTATATAAATTTCATTCGGGGGGGGGGGGGGGGCGGTAAAAAAAATTCGGGGGGGGGGGGGCAAAGCCCCCCCGAAGAGATGCCTGGAAGAAACTCTGGTGTTGTGGGACAGAGATTCGACTTCATCTGTCGATACAAAGTGCATTTGTCACTGCTCCTGTTTTAATTTTCTAAAACATATTTTTGAGAGCACTGCCATTTTTCCCTAACAGCGAGTTATCTATAATTAGTTTCATTGTCAGCAGTCAATCTGCAGGAAAGCACACATAATATATATATATATATATATATATATATATATATATATATATATATATATAAGCTTATACCTGTGCTCCGCTAAAAAAAAAATGGCGCAACAGTACACCCTCAGGCAGTGGCGGATTAAGGGGGGTGCTAAGGGGGCTGCAGCCAGGGGCCCCCGATTTTTAGGGGCCCCCAAATTTCCTTTTTCAATCATAGTAAATTTCCCATTAAAGTGAAACCTTTGGGTTTTTTGTTTTTTTTTACTATAAAAGTAAATGCCAATGTTTTAATATCTGAATGACAAGTTTATTTCAATTTTTTATCAAAATATCAAACTCGAGCACACACTTTAGTATAAATACCAGCCCGGACAGCATTTGCTTATAACAATAAATTGGGTTGATTTTAGAGTTAAAAACAAAAACAGCGGTCGAATTCTGACATATAAATGACATGCATCTGGTGTGAATAGGGGCGTAGCGAGGGGGGGGGCGGGGGTGCGGACCGCACCGGGTGACACCATCTAGGGGGGTGACACCAAGGCAAAAAATAGCAAAATATATAGAGAAAAACTTGAGGGGGGGGGTGCAAATCGAAAACTTGAAGGGGGGGGAAAACCGAAAGTTTGAGAGGGGGGGTGCAAATCGAAAATTAATTGAAAGTTTGTCCCCGGGAAGGGTCGCTACGCCTCTGGGGGGTGACACCATTAAGTGCCGCACCGGGTGACACCCGACCTCGCTACGCCACTGGGTGTGAATACAGTATTATTTAAACTTTTAAAAACATTTATAGGCCTTTACTTTTAGTGAACGTTAATATCGGGTTTACAGGCCAGGGATGACGTTCTTTAAATGAACGTCTGTGAAAATCCAACTTTTTGTGGGCCTCATAAATGAATGACACCTAAGAAGATGGAGGTGTGGGTTGTTGTTTTTTACGCTTATACCGTGCTTACTGTTTTAGTTGGGCCTAGTTTAACCTCTGTATGCTATTGATAATTTCCTACATAATGTGGTTTGATATTCTTTGTTTTCTTTTTGCGTCTATAATCAAACAAGTGCCACCAGTCTTTATCGTCTGCTCTGTAACGACATTATAATATTCTCATGGATATTTACGTTTGTTCAAGGTTAGTCTGCATTTCCAGCTTTCTCATGCCCAATATAAAAACTTGAATTACAGTTCAATAACTATCGTGACACGGATATACAGGCTCAGGAGTTTGACTCCCATTAGCCAGGGAGGTCTCGACGTAGTGAACTCCAACTAAATGGAAAATTGTGAACTGAATCAGTCTCACTGAGATGTTGGTTTGAAACACTACATGATGGTCGCTTATCCATCCGTGGCTCTCACCAGGCTTTACTTCCCCCACCACCAGACGCAGGACATCGTCCTACCGTCTGGTACCCGGCTAGATCGCGAGGCAGAGGTCGGAAACTTCTACAAGCCTAAACTAAAGTCATATATTTAGTGCTACTGACGTAGCGGATGGATCTCGCCTGTGTTTTGTTAGTGTGTGTGTCGTGGTAGTGGGTGGGGGCAACATATAATCTTGCTAAAAATGAATACATATTGGTTAGATGTTAGGGTAAAGCTCGTGGATGCTTAACTGAAATGTCTCGAGTTCAAATCAGGGGCGGATTAAGCTTGGGCGGGCCCCCGGGCTGAAACTTTTTGGGGGCCCCTGATTATATATATATATATATATATATATATATATATATATATATATATATATATATATATATATAGTCATAAAAATGTGTTGAAGTGCTGATAATGTAATGTCATAAAAATATTGAATCACTGAAATATCTTGTTTTGAAAAACTATTCATTAAAATGACTGAGAAAAATATTTTAGATATAAAGAAACAAGTAATATATATTGTTTTCATTTTTACCTTCAAACCCAAGTCCAATTCCTTGAGAGATCTTCTCATTTCAGACATTAGCATATATATATATATATATATATATATATATATATATATATATATATATATATATATATATATATATATATATATATATATATCTTAATCAGCATACCATTCAAGATATTAATGGATTATTTATAACTTATAGGATCATTCGACACCGATATTTACAAAACTGCTAATTTAAAAAGCTGTCAATTGTGTTCAATGAGCGGTAAATTGGATACAAACATCTAACCTTCTTCTTCTTCTTCTCTTCTACTTCGATCTTAATTTTAGTGTTGGAAGGGATCCCCTCCAATACAATTAAGTATATACTTGTCAACTGGTAAGCGCCATTGAGACCATTGACTCTGATTTCAGCTTGCGTTTCTTTTTACTTTCTCGTATATACAAAGTATAGAGAAAGTCTTGTAATCGTGCAAAAAAAAATCGAGATTTTTACAAATCTCGACGTTTTACACCTCACTGATACGGAAAAACATAATTTTGCAATCTTGTCTGTGTGTGTGTGTGTGTAAACACGATAACTTGAGTACCGTTACAGCTAGGTTGATGAAATTTTATATATAAGTATCTTATCAAAATCGTAGATCCCTATCAACTTTTAAGCGATTTCCGACAACCAGAAGTGGTACTTTTTCTACTTTGAATTTTTCAAAAGCCTATAACTTGAGTACTATTTCAGATAGATAAATGAAATTTCACACGTAAGTAAAAGATATAATTATCTACCTTCTTTCAAATTTTGAGTAATTTCCGTTGACCGGAAGTAGTAATTTACGCTATTTCCGATTTCGAAACAAACGCATGTAAATTTATAAAGTACTAATAATATTGCGCACTATTATGCACATTTCATTTGGCGTTCACTTGGTGTGCAATCCTTTTTTTCTACGAGATTTTATTCTATTTTAAAAACTTTAAGTATTTAAAATGGAGTTCTTATCCCCTGTTGTTTTATATAAGAATATTCGAGAAAGCTTAGGGGAGATCACTCCCGGTTTATTTTAATGTGTTTCCATAGCCTTTGCCCAACCAAGAACAAACTACAGCAGATGTTTGATTTTGGAGTTGTCTCTCCTAGAAGAGTGGCTATCCCCAGCTAACGAGCCTCATCTGCCCGAGGATTTGAACCAGAGCCGGCGTTAAGGGGTGGCAAACGGGGCGGTCGCCCCAGGCCCCGCGCTTTAAGTGGCCCCGCGCTTCAGCACTGTCATTGTTATCTGAATTAGTTCGTAAACTTTAAAAAACATTGTTGCTTAATTCAATTGGGAAAAACTAAATGGTCGAATGCCGACGTTGTTGATTGTTATAGCTGAGGCCACGGTTGATGTTGGTGAGTTATCACCCACCTGAACTGGACAGGCCGTAATTCTATACAAAAACAGTATCACGCCTACCCTTTGTGTAGGGTACGGTCGCCTGGCATTTACCTGAGCTGACTGGAGATGGCGGTCGAGAATTAGCCCACGACCTGATATAGGATGTAAATTTGGGAAACACGTATGTATGCGGACCGATGAAGACGTCCTTTTAGTGAGCAGACGGGATACCTGTAGTAGACAGTTAGTGACCTGATTAACTCTTGTCCTGACTTTCTTGTTGTAGATATCGTATATGAAGGCCTACTTGTCTATATATGTATATATATATATATATATATATATATATATATATATATATATATATATATATACACATATATATATATATACACATATATATATACACATATATATATATATATATATATATACATATATATACATATATATACATATATATATATATATATATATATATATATATATATATATATATATATATATATATATATATATATATATATATATACAGATATATAAATATATACAGATATATATATATATATACATATATATATACAGATATATATATATATACATATACAGATATATATATGTACATATACATATATATATATATGTACATATATATACATATATATATATATATATATATATATATATATATATATATATATATATATACATATATATATATACATATATATATAGATATGCATATATATATATACACAGATATATATATATATATATATACAGATATAGATATACATATAATATATATACAGATATATATATATATACATATATATACATATATATATATATTTGTATATACCAGTGAGTGGTGGAGTACCCAACTCAACTCAAATGAGAACCTGAATCAAGTAGGGGAGAAGTAAAACAACTGGGCATAGTGATGACCACACAATCGCTTTATATGTCAAAGTAAAAATATGCATTAAACTCTGTACCCTTGACTTAGGGGCTATCCTTTGAAGTTAAAACGAAGTCAATTTGACGATTTTTAAACCCCACCCAATTTTCCTTCTGTAAAACAAAGGGACGTAATCAAGTTACGCTGAATTATTCCCCTTGATTAATGTAATTGATAAAGTAAGTTAATAATGCATTGCTACAGCAACTGTTCACTAGCTAGATCTAGATTAATTAAACAGAAAACAATGCTAAACACCATTAAGCACTGAAAATTTTAGCAAATCCAGGTTTACAGATCAATGTTCTTAATTTTTATTTAAAATGTATTTTAAAATTGTGAATTATAACTGTTGAACTCCAGCTTAAAAAATACCCTTTTTAAATGCAAAAAATGTGTTTTCACAAAATGATAAATGACAATAACAGAAATTTGACCTTAGGGGGCGCCAAAATGGGTTGGAAAAATAATTTGAATGCTTGAGGGGGGGTTGCAAATCTAAAGTTTGTCCCCGGGCACCGGGAAGGGTTGCAACGCCTCTGATAAAGGAGGTCAAAGGAATTCAAGTATTGCCAAATCACTGAAAGTTAACACCATTTTGTTGATCAGATAATTAATAAAATCACTCAGCTTCAACTAATGGGTTTAGCTGGGAAACTAATTTAGTCCCAATAATTGTGCATGTCTTGGTCTTAATACTAGCTTTGTCTATTAGGGATACTACTTTATCATGAAAGAAAACTTCTTACATCTGCCAAAAGTGTATACTGTATACAGCTTTAGTTCTTGAGTATACAGAACAGCATGAATGAGTTAAAACAACTAATTGTTGAAGGGAAAGAAGATTGATCAAGGGTCATCAGGTTATTAAAATACATGAATTTCCATTGTAAAAATAAAACTACTTGTGATGTGAATATTTCCCAAATGATACTGTTTGATCAAAATAATTTAGGATGCTTACATTGCATGTATTAAGTCATTAATGCCCTCACTGTAAGTAAAATACTTGATCAGAATTATGACAAAAAAACATCACAGATGCAAACAGTTTATTTACAATAACACAATAGTTCTAAAATACCATATAAATTATGTTTATGAAAATTTACTAACATATATAAACTGTGAACCTTGATACAGAAAGTTTGCTTTATAATTGCTATCTGTCTGTTTTACTTTTATCATAAGATTTGAGATATATCGGTGTAGCTTGACTCAAAAATGTATTATCTTTCTTGTACTTTTTTGCAACATGTGGAGGAAGCATGTTTTGTGGACTATTGACCTGCAAAGAAGGAAATGATATATTTTAAATGGTTGAAATATAGCTTTAATAGTATTTTTATAAGCAACTGTGACATCAGTTTTGTATAAATTAAGATTATAAGCATGGTTTGATTAAAATATAATTTCTTTTTAGAATAAATAGATAAATTAACTTTAATCATAAATAATACATGTGACTCTAGAATAAATTTAAAATAATTTGTGTAAATAGATTAAAAATAATTTTTCTATTTTTTTTTTATTTTAAAATATTTTAAACAAAGATTTTTAAAATATTTTTTAAAAATGCTTACCATTCTAGGGTAAGGTATGCCGTAATGCTCAGCTAAATTAAAAGAACATTTTAAAATTAGGATGAATGATCAAATTTAATATGCTAGCTCAAACTTTAATGATATATTGTTATAAGTTATATCCAGTATTAATGTCTCAAGTTGAAGTACTGGTTTTTAAAAAACAAATTACAAAATTACTCTACACAAATGACTTGAATATAATGTAAGTAAAAAAGAGAAGAACCAAATATAATTTACATTGCAACATTTTTAATACCTGCTAATCATGTTGCAAAAATTTACATCAAACTGTTTTCATGATTTATTAAAAATATGAGCACAAAAATAGACAGTAGTATTTTAATTCTCTTCTCCTTTTCATAAAAAATGTGGATAGTACAGTCTATATGATGTGTCTATCTTTTATATTGGGATAACCAGCTCAATCAATGTTCTTTGTCCAGGCAGACTGCACAGGATGACCAATTGAGCATTTCTCACATTAATGATTGTCTGCCTAGTTTCTGACAGGTATTTGCTTCCTCCCCAAGTTCATTGCACGACTTGGTTTGGATAAGAAGTGCAGTTAGGGTATCGAGCCCGTACCACACTCATGGCTTTTGGGTTAGCTAAAGCATGCCATCACAAAAGTGGATGAAATCTATCATTGTGGAATAAGATTTAAAGACCTGCCTGTTTATTCATCTTACATTACTGAGTTGCAAACGAAACATCTAACTGAGGGCAAAAGCCAATAATATATATATTATGTTCAACAACTGTCAAAAACTTACCTAATCCTATTCTTGTCTCTGCTTCTCTTATAAATTCTCTGACTGCAACTTCTGATTTTTCCTATTAAACAATAATTTTTGAGGTTATAAGCTGAGCTGGCCTAAAGATCTTAGCAGAGGCATACCATAAAGTAAATTAAGGCCTTATCACTCGTATGAATTTTAAAAGGATTCAGTTTGATTGACACAAACAAGTCATCCCAAGTAAATCCATTCTAATAATAATATAGCTATGATGCCTCTCCTTTTTAAAAACAAAAGTTTTAAGTCAATAAGGCTAAATAAGGCTAATAATTGAAATACATGTAGACCTACTGTATACTATATAGGCATACATCTATATATATAATTCTCTATGTGGGGACAATACAAGACACCACCAAGTTAAGTAAGGACTTAGCCATTCCTTCCCCGCTCTCTAGGCTTATCGCTACCACCCACACCCCACCAGTCTGGTAAGCTGTAGTTCACCCCTAATGTTTACAATGTGACGGCTATTAGGGGCAGATAATTCAGCTTTTAAACTACTTGAAACCAAGTTCTCCTTGATCTTTTCATTGTCGCCTGTAAACTGTCGTCACAGACGGCCGCTTTCATGGAGGGGAGCGGAAGGGAGGGGGGGGGGAGAGGGTAGTGTCGAATTCACAAATTATGAATTACTGAAAAGTAGCAAATAAAACAACTAAATAGCGGCGTATGCTTACGGCGCGGGTCAGCTCGTTATAAAAATATATACCCATTTATTTTGCTTAAAAAGTTGTTGCGCCTCTTTTCTTATGTAAGATCTTTCAGCCAGTGTGTCTTCTTGCAGGCCTGATATTGATGTCCATGACTTTGAGAGCCGAAGAATTTGTTTGTATAAAGAAAGAACTGTACGCCTTGTGCTATTTGCCATCTGTAATTACAAAACACAAAAATTATCAGTCTTAGGGCTAGTGTCTACTAGATCTAGACTAAACTAGGTCTAGTGATTTGAGATTATTTGAATTGTAGGCCTATTGTTACTATACTATAAAGTTAACTATAATGGTATAAATAATAGTATAACTATATTAATGGTTAGAGTATATTAATATATTAATATTTTAATTAAATATTAATAATATAAATATATAGGCCCTATTCCTATTATAAAGTACTAGTACTATAGTATAGACAATTATCGTTTTAGGTACATAAAATCGCCCGCAGCTAGTAATGTACGAAAAAGTTACCGCATTGTCAAGGCTTTAATGGAAGTATATGTGATATATTTGTGTCAAATATTATAGATAAATGAATAATAACCCTAAATCAATGGCTTAATATATCAATATGACAATATAGGCAAGAAATTAACTTTAATCAGCAGTGTTAGTGTTTGCGAGCAGGATTTGTATATAAAAAGCGGCCATCTGTAAGTTAGAGTGGCTTCCCCCTGAATCTCACGCTATAAGTTTACAATAAAAAAATAAACAAGATGGCTGCTATAGTAAATAAGCATGGTTTCATCTGTTGGAAACATTGCTAGTCTTCATTTATTACTGAAAAGTTTTAATTCAATTGTTTAAAAACACGTACATAAATGAAACATTTTTGTATTATTTAAAACATAAATCCTCCTCAAAATGTGAAATAATTATTAAAATTTAAGGAATCGCCTGTTTTTCACATTACTAGTCCCGGGCGATTTTACGTAGGCCTACCTAAAACGAGATTACCAAACTATACTATAGTTAACTGTATGTAAGAGTATGTATAATAATAGTATAGTACTTATATACTAGTATATACTATACTGTTATAGTATAGTATAGTATAAGTCTATAACTATAATAATGTCAATGTAGATATTAAAAAGCGCATCATAATTTTCGAGCATTAAAAGTAAAATAACATAATTTTTAGCATTTTTTTAAGTAACATCAGTCATCATAAATTTAAAACTTAATATCTGGAAACTAGATTCTACCATCAAGGACGAGGGTCAGTTAACAAAACTACTGAGCAGAGTCATTTCTTTCATATTTGGTAGCAGATAGACAGAACAGTTGTAAATATTGCTGGTTGGATTGATTTTAAAAAGTAGATGCTTCCTGGATTAAAAAAAAATATTTAAAAACTTAGACTTTTAAAATACTCTACTAGACTAACTCTAATAATATATTTAGATCTATATATTATGTTCTAATAATTATGCATTTTTATTGTGATAATTAGATCTACAATTTAGAATAGATATTAGTCATTAGATCTATCTAGCTAGCTAATTCTAGATATCTACTATCTAGTTCATCAATCAAATTCAAATCACTTTTTGCCCACTTGACTGTCACTGTGTGTTTGGCGTTTGGACTGCTTCAGTGCTTGCTTGGCTTGGTTACGTTACATTTACAGTTTACACTACACAAGTATTAGAATCTACAAGACGTAACAAGAGTAACAAGAAAATACAACCATTTACAATTTACAACAATAACTTTAATATATTAAGTACCGGCGCCGGTATGAATGTGTTGTGCTGTTCAAGTCCTGTGAATTACGCAAAGAAATCTCTAATTTTAGTATGGAAAAGCGTAAAAGATCGTCAATAAACGTGAAGCCGAAATCGAAGCACTTTTCACCTGGTAGTGGTAGTTACCAAACATCTCAGTTAGATAGAGATCTAGATCTAGAAATTGAAGAAGTAATCAGAACTTCACAGAGGTCAACAACAAAAAATATTCTAACTCCACATCATCACTGTCACAGCCTGAGTCACAGGTAGGTAGATCTAATTCTGTAATTCAACTAATGACTAATTCTAGTCTAGTAATAGTAATACTAATTAATAAATAATTATATATTTAATAAATTGCTAAATTGAAAATTGGTCAGGTAGACTCCAGGTCTTTTAAAACTAGGTGTTTAACAAAAATATTGGCACAGCAGTCACTGTCACAGTAGTACTAGTAGTAGGCACACAAATGCTGGAAGTGGAAGTCATATTCAATGAATATTTTATTAACTCATTGATTCATTATTAATTCAATGAATATTAATTCAATATTAATTTATCGTTCAAGATGTTTTAGCCAATATTGCTTTCAGAGACTGAGTTAATGTTAACTAAGTAAGTCGAGCATTTCCAGCAAGAAACAACCTCATTCAGCTCACTGATATTTCTACTGATAATGTATTGCATTGCTCTATCATTGCTTTTATAACACCCCAAATAAGTTAGGCTAAGTTGAAGAAGGTATGACTAATAACCTAATACAGTGAACATTTAAAATATGAAATTTAAAAATTAAATGAGTAGCACAATCAACTCTATTAACTACTGTTTTACATTTTACACAGTAAAACTATTTTCTTCCTACCCAGGCTCTCTCCTCAAGTGGTACCTTCAGGTTTAACCTCAAGAGAAAAAAGAGACTTCAATGAACAGCTGCATGCATCCTTCTCATCTGATTTAAATGGCAGCATTGAAGAGCTACTATGTGATGAGATAGATGACATGTGAGTTAAAAATTACATCACTTAATTACAAGGATCTAAGCAATGAGAACCTTGTAGTTGTAATTATCAGGAGTCGATGAGCTAGCTCTATGAAATGTATACAGCCAGAAAAATTAACTGAGTTTATACAATAAATAACCTGCAACCCTGTTATTTAAAAAAAATATTTGCCTTTTATCATGCAAAAATGTATATTATAATTCTATAATCTAATTGTAACAACCACAAAACAGATAATTATTAATTGAATAAAAAACCAATTTGTTGTCCGCATAATATCCACTTAAAAATAATTTTGTTTAATTTAGATATTAAAACAAGATTTCAAGCAAATTCAGGTAAATGGAAGGAACGAAATACCATATAGAATTGCTTTTACTTTTCTTTCATTCCAGAATTACAAGAAGATTTTAATGCAAATTTGGAATTTTGGGCTGATTAATATGTTGAAATTATAACATTATTATATACACACAAAAACACAAATATTCTCTTTGTCAATTTGCATTATGAATTGCTTATGTAGCAGCATCGTTTATCAATGTAACTGTAACTATCATTTAGCATGTTCTATTTATCATTGCTTGGTGCTAATTATTAAAAGTGAAATTATTTTTTTAAATTAACTAGAAACAAAAGATATTAACTTTTTTACATATTTGTATAACAATTGAAAACTATTTTTATTATACTAAAGTTGATGATATATTTGCTGTATGTTTTTTAACCCAGATATGATGTTCTTTAACAAAGCTTTGCTGGGGGCTTGCTCAATTTAATGTAAAAAAAAATTTTATGTTTTAAAAACTTTTTTTTAATATGCTTTTTAAAATTGATTTTCTTAGCTTAAAAACTATTTCAATTAATATTAATGTAACTGTCAAATTCTAAATTCTAGGGAGTGTACACATACAAATCGCTATTACTATGTTATGCAAATTGATATTTGTCAAAAGAAGTAGAAATTTTAAGTAGTAATCAGCTTCAAGTCTTGAGGCACAAATGCATTGTGAAATGATGACATAAAAATAGATTTGTCTTCTTTTCACTTTATTACAATCCTGATCCTGCTAGAATATCTGACCATATTTTCTCAACTCTCTACTGTTTTTCTTCAAATTTTATTTCCCCTTAATAAATTTCCTGTACTACAATCCCATTGATGGCTGTATATTAATTCATATTGTATGGCAGTTTTTAGCAAGTTTTCTCCAGAAGTTTAATTATAATCAATCCATTCACCTGCACAGTTTTCTTTTAAAAGTTTTTATTTTGTTTCTGTGGCAGTCACATTTTCCAGAAAAAGTTGTTAACACTACGCTCATCCTTCCTTGATCTTATCCTGTCTGGGTGGAAGGTTATGATGGGTTGAAAGATTGTTCTATAAATATTTTTTAAAAATCTACTATTTTAAAACATTAACTTTGATAATATGTACAAATACTAAACTCAAACCAGCAATATATCTTCAAATTTAAAGCCTATTAATGTAAACAGTTTAAAACGTTGCCTGCACACTAAAACATAATAATTAAATAATAATAATCAATAATTAAAGAAATCTTTTTGTGGTTGACAGTTTTAAATTAAATTTCCAACTTCAATTGTCTCTCAGATTTGTATCTCATTAATATAGTAGTATAAACAAAACAGCATGTTGATCTATTAGTATATTACAGCATAACTAAATATTTTTGAAAGATGTATATCTTTCAAATATATCATTATTAAACCAAATTTAATTTTACTGAAACTGCCTAACACATTTCAATGCCAGTTCTGTTAATTCTCTTAACACGTTTTTTAGTAAAATATTTTCTGTTTTCACATAATGATAATATTTTTTAATGTCTAAAAGTAATTGTTATATTCAATTCTTTACGAATAAGCACACTAATTTTGCCAATAAAACATACAAAGTTACAGTTTTTGAAAGCTAGCTAAACCAGATTATATACAAGTTTTCATAACACAATTTGAAGAAAAATCAAAGAATTGATGCTAGGCATTAAATTACTAGATAGCACACTTACATATTACTATACTGATTGGCATAAATCTTGAATGACATCATAAAAGTGTAATTTTATTGTCCTCTTAAACTCTAATGTAAACAGAAATAACTCAGGTGCTATTCCTTCCTTATTAAATAATGTGATGGAATTGGTGCTAATATTTAAGTTTTTACCCTTGACAGATGTTTGATAAAAGTTGTGCAAGCATTTTTATATACTTTTACTATTTGTGAGTTTAGCAATGCCTGTCTAATTACCTGAACATGTTTTACTTTCGTCCATTAGATTACCAAAAACAGACTATACTTATGTGAGAACGTAAGTCCATTTATCTTTTCTTTGAAATGATAGTACATTATGTATAAATCATAATATTATATATCAAAATAGATTAAATTTAATATTTGGTTGAGTGAATTTAGAATTAAAAGTCATTGTCTTATTTATTTTTTTAAAATAAATTTTAAACAAAATTTATTTAGAGCCACATACAGCCCAAAATACCTAAGCAAAACCAAATACATCAGTCCAAACATGTCACGGCGCAAGATTCGAGCTATGAACACGTCGTTCTTAAGTGAAGATGATGATTCAGACTCGTCAAGTCAGTTTTTTGTGTCAGAGAGTAGCAAAACACATACAGAGGTAATTGCTTTGTTTCTCAATGTACATCTTTCATTATAATATTTTAAATAATTAAAATTTTTAAAATCTTTATCTACTAGTGTAGAAATGAGGTGTGCAGAGACTTTGAACTACTCATGTTATACAGCTGATGGTTCAGTCAAAAAAAAATCTCTTGAACTTTATCACAGGTATTCCTGGAGCAACCGGTGCAACAAAACATGCAACAAAACAGACGATCCAAAAATAAACATTTGATTTTTACCTCAACGCCTATGACACCACATGCTGGTCATCAAATATCAAGTACAAGATGTTCATTACTTTTTCACACACCTTAAACTTATCTTACACTTTATCTTAAACTCTATTGTTGAATTAATTTCATTTATTTAAAAACCTTAATCAGCAATATAAATTGTAATTGCAGAATATATTTCATAAAAATCAAAACTAGATTTACCATTAACACTGTCTATATTACTGTAAGGCTTGTTTTTGCTATTTAATATATACCTTATTATGTATAAAAATTTATTTTGAATCCCTAATCATTATTAAAAAAAGAAATAAATCCTTTTGTTTTCTATCAGCTAATGATCACTACTATGACGGCATGCTCCTGCGCTCTGGGAGTCACATTAAAGGTGTGAAACGCTTAGAAGGCAGACTAGCATCTGAGACACCATCCACTTCTGGTGGAGCCAGTAACATGCTCCGTTCTACTCACCAAATGAAACATTCTGAAGGCAGGCTAGCATCTGAGGTGGCATCCACTTCTAAAGCAGATAGTAATTTCATCCGCTCTGCTCACCAAAGAAAAGGCAGATCTTCTCAAATTGAGCTAGAGGACTTTGAGAATCAAAACACCAACAAAACTGTAACCACTGTTACTACCACCACCACAACCACGTATGAAGAAATTCTAAATGAGGATGCAGCCAAAAAAGGAGAACATGATACAAATAGAAGGTCAGAGGTCATGCATGACTGGGATAAAATCAGTTCACTTGATGCACCATCTACTTCCAAGAGAACCTCAAAAGTGGATAAAAATTACGAGTCCAAACTTAGAGCAGATGAGCTGCAGACTGAAAAGAAACAGAAGCAGCAGTATAAATTAAAGCATTTCTTTGGTAAGTGGTACAGATGATTATATCCTTGTATTTTTTGCTGTAGTTTACTTTTTACTGAATTAGTGGACTCTTATAATAACCTTTTTACCCCCCTCATAATATTGTAATCATATGGAATTTCGTCTTACATGCCAGCACAATAAAGAACTAATTTTTATCATGTGTATCTAAAAAATTTGAATTTGTGGGAGACAACCTCATTAGCAATTTTTTGTAGACGGGTTTGCCAGTGCCTTCCATGAAAGTAAATTAAAGCACTGTCCAGCTCTTTATTTTTTTTTGCCTTAGAATTTTGGGTTTTTTTTAGGTTTTAGTTATTACCACCAAATCGGGTTTTAAAATACAGCTGAATTAAGTTTTAAACTCACTGTAAAAAATTTTTTTTTTAAATGTGATTAACCTGAATTGCTCTGCATAAAACTTGATCTAGGAGAGTGTTGTTAAACTATCTATTACTTCTTTCATACAAATTTTTTTTTTTAAACATTGGTCTTGTTTAGCTAAAAAACAACATCTTACTTGTCAACACCAGTACAACACAATGTTTGAAAAGGTTACATCAAACAGCATTATCTTCTAGAATTCATCCATTTGAGTTGTAAAACAAAAAAATATTGGTGGAGGGATTTGGCTACTTGAAAAGATTAACTTAATAGTAAAGATATAATTATCTTCATACAGATAAGCCTGATAAGCAACTCATCCAATATTTACCTATTTTATTTGATATAAAAGCTACTTTGTATTTGTATTTCTTTGTACTAAGGTCCTGTTAGCCAATTTTTTATCTACAATTTTTTCTAATCTGGATCTTGTCTTCACCTAGAATTTCTATCTTTATTTTTTATTTGAATCTCTGCACTTGTTATCTAATTATGTGTCTTTCAGGTTTGGACTCAGATGAAGATTTCTCAGGTAAATATTAGCATGATATTTTAAAGTGATTTATCAAGTCTATGGACTTATGTAGAGTATTGGTGGATTTATCATGTCTATATGTGTTCTGTATGTATTCTTATATGTCTCTATACCTATGTTAAGGGTGGACTTGAGTATTTAAGTGGCCCTAGAAAATAATAGAAGCAGCCATATATGGCTTAAATTTTCTAATATTACTGCACCATTCTTCATGGATCATCAGGATTCTACCCAGTCCACCCCTGTTTGAGTTCATTTCTTGTGGACATGGGATGTCTATAAATTTGTATAAAACTACTTGTAAACTCCTGTGCAAATGTGTAGTTTTTTTTCCTGTATACTTTTATATAAAATATACACTTGTTTGCAGTATACAATATGTATGGTTTCTTTGTCAATGGACGATATTCAGATTGGTTTACATTTTGTATAGAAATTTAGTATAAATTTTAAAGTAAGGATTACCTTTACTTCATCTAATACGACAAACTAATCCCTGTTTCTTGATTTAAACTTTCTTTTAGTTAAACAATTTTTCTTTTGTAATTGGTCACTTATTCTCTGAATCCTCAATTTCAGATGTGGATTTTACAGACACACACATGAATAAAAGATCCCAGGGGTCACATGTGCAGCAGACGACAACCACACTGACCAACACTTTGAACAACAGAAGATCATGGTGGCTACTCACTTGGTTTTACTCACTCATTTCAAGCGCTGTTACCACAACTGTAACAACAGCAGGCTCCACTGGTGCTAAAACCATCAGCAAGAGCTCTTCTGTATTAGTCGGCGCAGGCAGATGGACAGTAACCAAAATTACAGACCTTTTAACTTGGGTTGTCCATCATGCAGCCACCCTGATTGTGTGGGATATTGAAGCCAAAAGGAGGTCAGTATGTCTTATAATTAGTTTTTTAGTACTCAGAGATATCCAATAATTTTGATCACATACACTTGTTGATGTAACATCTTATTGCTTTCAGTTTTGTTTTGAGTTCTTCTCAAATAAGTAATGAACTACAGTTACAATACAAATGAATTCTAAGAATTAAATTTACTTAGTTTTGTTCATTAATTGTATCCACCATAAAATATCTTATTTCCTTGTCACATTCTGTTTAATTTTTAAATTGTGGTTTATTTCTAGTAAATAATTTTTAGAAAAAATAGTCATCGATTTTTATAAAAGTGTTTTCCCTTAGCTTGTCTATACAGTAGGGTAAAAATGGTTTTGACATAATTTACTAATTAATGATGTTTAGTTTTATTACTTAATTCAAACATTATGTTTTTGGTCCACAGGAGAAATTGGTGTTTCTGCTGCTGTCCCCTGTTATTACTGTTACCATTTTTATTACTTGGAGGTAAGTCATAATAAACAAGGATGAATGCTAATTTCAAATTTTTAGTTTGAACTACAGTTGATAACCTGGGACGGAGTGGTCTAGCAGTAGAGAGCTGGACTGCTAACCCGTAAGTCTCGAGTTCGAATCCAGGTTGAAGTCAGTAGACCATCCCTGAGTCCACCCAACTCTGATGGGTACCTAACTCACGTTAGGGAAAATAAAGGCAGCTGGGCATAGTGCTGACCACACTATCTCTTCATATGCCGAGGTCACAGAAACAAGTGAACAAGTAACACTTGCCCCATAGACCGTCAGGTTAGAAAGGGAAACTTTACTTACTTTTACAGTTGATAACATTTGAATGGACTTGATTCCATGTACCCACAGGCTACTATTCTCATGTGCTGTATGAAGGTGGTAGATCTGATCTTATGCCAATTTTCTGGTCTCATCTCTCAGCAATCTCACCTGGTCAGTCATATCAGGTGAGTTTACTTATCACATAATGTGGTTTGAATTCAGTTACATGCATTATCTAGCTAAGGGATTAAATTTTCAATTTTCTTTTAGACAAGTATATGATATGGATGATTTGCTAATAACTATAACTCATTGGTGAACACAACAGATTCTTATGCATTATCAAAAAGTATTTTCAATTACTCAATTTATGGCTCTATATCCCATAACCACCTTTAAGTATGGCATAATTATGGCAACTGTTTACTGTTATTGTTTTATCCAGCCAGTGGAGCCACCAGTGGTAATTCCAGCCACGACCTCATCTGAGCAGGTCAATATGACTTTTATTACCCAGTACATGCAACAGATGTTTGTCCAAATGGCTGCAAAACAAAAAGATGACAGACCAGTAGGGATGACACAAGAACAAGTTGAAGTTTTAGTCCAGACTTTGCTGGCCAATCAACGGAAAGCCTTTATGGCCGAGTTGGAAGACAGAATCAAATCTCTTAAGGTCTGTGATCCTAATTGTGTTTTTTAAACATACTTGAGTTTTTGTGGCGGTTATAATTTTAGTAATGATTTTTAGAAAATGTTGAAGGAGTTACTTTAGCTTTTTATGTTATTTTTGTTGTTTGAGCAGTTGCTGGTTGAGGGAGATACTAAATCATTAGATGTGAAATTCAGCAATTTGGATGATAAGTTCAGCTCATCTGACAAGTCTCAGCAGGTTTGTTATTACATGTTCATTTTTAACTGTTATTAACTGTTAGATAGCCTACAACTCTATAATAAGACTGTATATAAATGAATTTAGTTCTCTTTTAATTAATCTCACCAAAGAAGCAACAAGATTAAGAAACAACATATAAATTGTAATTGAAAATATTTTTCTGATTCATTCTCCTCTTCATTAAGCTGCGTTCACATTTATGATAGATGAAAACTTGGTAACATTTTTAAAAAAATAAACAAATGAGTAAAAGCCATGGCTGTGGAAACTATCTACTCAAATTAAACAATATAGCAACATACTTATGTTTATTTACTTTTGTTATAAACTAACCTATACTTTCTGATACTTCCTATGTTAATTTTATTCTTTTCTAAATACTATTTCAGTTTTAGATCAATAGAAAATGTGGTCAAGATATTGAGTACATGATTGCTAAACTAAGAGTCTTGGTGTTTTCCCCTTGCAGGTGAACTTTACTTCACATACCCATGGACCGTCAGGTTCGAAAAGGGGATTTAATTTTTAAGCACTGATGGGTACCTAAATTGAATTTAGAAAAGTAAAGATGGCCAAGCATAGTGCTGACCACATAATCCCACCATACACATATTGCTTAAAATTTTGCATTGTGGATCACCAAGTCAGACAGAGGGATGATTTACTTACTTAATTACAAAATTATTGGTGATTTATTTTCATCCATCGAAATTATGAAAAAAGTAAAACTCCTCGAACTATTGATTTTAAATTGTTATGGAATTTCAAAGATTACAAAATAACAAAGATTTATATCATCCTAGGCTCTAAAGGATCAGTTGGACCAACTTTTAGCTACTCTAGAGAGGTAAGTAACCTTTGCTACATTTTGTTTATATTCCTAAAAGGACTATCATATATATGGAACCTTGATTTTAACTTATGCTAGTGTCTGTCTAGATCAATCTATGAATTTTAAGCAGATTATCAAATTGTGTTACTTCCTCTATCAAGATCTAAGATTTTGTATGTTTCATGAGATCTAAGACTTTGTATTCTCCACAACTCCATATTAACTCTGATTAGTTTCTGTATTAAAATCTAAGGCTATATGTTCTATATTTTGTATGGCGCTGATTATTGTTTCTATTAAGTCATAAGATTTTGATCTACATTTCTCACAGCCCTGATTAGTTTCTCTATTGAGATCTAAGACTCTCTTCTTCCTACAGCTCTGGCATGGACTTTAAGAAACAGGAAGCTGGTTGGCTGTCATCACATGAAGCCCTGCGACTGAAACTGCAGGATCTGGCAGAGGAGGTGAAAAGCCTGTCCTCCAAAAATGCTGCGCTGACTGCCATGTTGAGTAGCTGCTGTAAGAACAGTTCACTCATACATGCTGAGGTTATTTCCATCTTATCTCAGGTACTGCTCTAGTCAGTAAAACAAAATTAGTTTTCTAATAATGCAATTTTCAATTCTGTGTTATTAGTAATTTTGGAATTCTGTGAAAAGATATCTGTTGCTCATATTTTGTATCTCTCACAGTCTTTAGTACCTTAGGTCTAATGAGCCATTAGCATAATTCTTTTCGTAAGCCGTTGTCTTTAGCTTTTTAAATTTAAAAAAAAATGTATTCATATTTTATAAACTTGCTATAAAAAACTAAATCATTTGGTTTAAAAATTTTCTAAACAGCTTGGTGCACATGAGAACCAGTTAGCCAGTTTACTTGCAATGATAAATAGAACAGACTTTGTTGAGAGAGCGGAGATGGAACAAGTTACTCAACAGATATTGGAGCAATTGAAAGTACTCTTGGCAGACAGAGATGTTGCTTCTAGCAATGGAATTCCTGTTGAAGTGGATGAAATGGTTTGTTACTTTGTTTTGTTGACATCTTACAATATGTCAGATGGTCCAGAAGTTTTCTTTGAATTTACATTAATCTTTACCTCCTGTTTTTGTAACAGAAAATCAAATCTATAATTGATGATGCTCTCATGAAATTTAGTGCTGATCGTGTTGGAATGCCGGACTTTGCTTTAGAATCTGCTGGTAATGTTTTGTTGCATATAATTTAATAATATACTTTGCTTAAGTCCTTTATATTAGTTGAATAGGTGTGAAAAGTCTATGTAATCATACTAAACATTTTTTTTTAAATCTTTAAAAAAATATGGCGATAAAATTATAGTTATAATTTTAAAAATTAAATTACACTCATTTTCATATTTTTGTATTGAATATAAGTTGTTGAAAAGCCGTTAAGAATTTTCTTATCAATTCGAATATTAAAAAAAACAACCTTGAAGTCATCCAGAGTGGCCAGGGAAAGTTAAATAATGAAAGTCACAACTATTGTTGTCTATGATAAAATACACGAAAGCGGTAAATGTGGTTTATTTATATTAAATAATATAACATCCCCTATAACCACAACACCCTGACTCTACTAATCCAAACTAAAAGTAGTTCTAGCTAAATTACTATTACATTACTAGTAATTATTTGTTTGAACATTTATAGCCTTAATAAAACAAAAAGTCATTTTGTACTTATTTCTCAAATGTATAAAATTAAAATTTTCAATTTTGGTTGAAAAATATGCTTTCTGACATCAACCATTTAGAAACAGCTTTCTAAGCCTATTGACCTAACTCACACAATTTCTAATCCAAATGTTTAGGTGGTAGTGTTTTGAGTGTCAGGTGTTCAGAAACATTTTATAAACAGACAGCTCTAGTCAGCATTTTTGGAATACCGCTTTGGTACACTTCTAATTCACCTCGCACTGTTATTCAGGTTGGTTGAGTGCAAAGCATTTTAATTTATTTATGTTGAAATATATTATTTTGTAGTCAGACTTGGTTTCATATATTTTAAAAGTAAATTAGCCTTAAGCTCAAAGTGAGAAATCTCACACCTTTCCTGTATAAATTATAGAGGTCTGGAATTATTAAGATCATTAGTAATATTTATGTTGTATATTCTAAAATTTCTTACTGTGTATGTAATACATGCAAGTGTCACACACTCTTAATTGTATGCATGAAATAGTAGCTTTGTTTTTTGTTTTTTAATCAATTACACATTGTTTTTTTAACCAATTTTGTTTTTTTAGCCTAATGTTCATCCTGGCGAGTGCTGGGCTTTTAAGGGAAATTCTGGCTACTTGGTCCTGCAGTTGTCCCACCCTATCCAACCAACAGCCTTTACTATGGAGCATATACCTCGCACCTTGGCACCTAAGGGAGACATCAGCAGTGCGCCTAAGGAGTTCACAGTTTTTGTTAGTGTTCATTTTATAAAATAATAAACTAGCTTTTATTGCAATTTTGTTTAATTTATGTTTATAACCTGCTAAAAGAAAGGAACCGTTTAATTTTATTTTTAATATGAATTTAGTGTAATGATTTTTTTTTTTTTTTTAAATTCTATTTTGTTTGCATTGCTTTTGTAGGGCCTAAATTCAGAGAGTGATGTACAAGGTGTAAATTTGGGAAATTACACTTACGAAGACTCAGGGAATCCTATCCAGTTATTTCCTATTCAGGTAATGACAAAAATTTTTGTTTCTACTGTGGTTTGTTTTTTCTTAATATTTTTCTTAAAAATGGGAAATTACTTATTAATATGTCATACAAAATCCTTTATTTCAGAATCTCAATCCTGGAGTATATCAACATATAGAGCTCAGAATCCGCAATAACCATGGCAACAAGGAGTACACTTGCTTGTATAGATTTAGAGTGCATGGAATACCCTGAGCTGGAACTTGAGAAAAAAAAGCTGTTAACTTTCCCTGTTAAATTAATTGAGAGGTTGTGAATACTTACATTTATTACCCTACTATATCTGCATTGAGTCTCTATGCTGTTTAATTGACATTAATACAAGTTGGTTTTTTTTGTGTAGCTTGCTTAAAACATTTCAGTCAATGACTCAATTGTCTCTAATAGTTTGACCTCATATTTGGTAAAAAGTGCACAGAGTGAATCTGTGCATGTATATTCTTGACAGGGTATCTCTGTTGATTTCCTCACTATCTGGGTTCCAGGTAACCTGTTTTCAGGTCGCCTCACCTGTGGAGCTGCTCTACTTCCCTAACTAGGTCAGGGGGTAACTCAATCAGGTTATCTCACCTGTGTATCAGTCTGTCTTCACACCAGCAAAATGATCCCCTGATATTTAATCATCCCACCTCTTCAGGCACTGCCAGGTGCAAGACTAAATATACAAGGAACAATATTACACTATTCATGTTTGATACAGATGTATCCGTATTTATTTATATTAAAACGTTCACTTTTTATATTATTAGTGTTACATTTTGTGGTTACCTATTTGCATATAATCAAATGTTAGACATGTACAAAACTAGAATATGTCAAACAACTTAAGGTAATATGCTTTTATATATTATCAAGTTTTGCTTTTACATTATTACATGCATTGTAATCAAATGGTGTAATAGCTATTCATTTAAGTTTATTTATTTACATTAATCAAGTATTTATCAATCTGCTTGTCATTTTAAACATTTTATTGTATTTACCAATAGTCTTTTTATTTACTCTTCTGTTGTGTTCCAGCAGAAACACTGCCTTACCTACCTCTAAATTTTAGACATCTTTCCAAGGAGAGATAACTTCATGAAATGTTAAATAAATTAGGAACAGAAAACAAACTGGATAAAATTGATAGTGTTAAAATAGGAAACATAAGGCAGCAATTGAAAATTGTGCCTTGATTATGATGTAATCACCATTTTCCCCCTAATAATGCAGGGTTAGTATTAATCAATATTATGCAATCTATCTGCCCTTGGATTTCACTTTTTTTTTTTAAAATCAGCTTTGGTTTTTTCCCCTATACCCAAATAAAAAAACAGAACAAGGATTGTGAACCTTATTTAAATAGTTCTCTGAGTAGAGAAATTAATTGTGCAATCAGAAATATCTTGCTTGAATGTCACAATAATCCTTCCACAGCTAGTTCTTGCCTAAATGTTACAATGTAGGTTGCCTAGTGCTAACATTTTCCCTTGTTTGCACCTCAGTAGTGATAAAGTTAAATATTTTTATTTATTTAAGGCAGCAGTTTGAGCAAGTGGCATGCTATAGCTATGATTGTTAAATGAAATGGTTTTTTGTTCAAGTTTTTAACCTAAACCTAAACCTTTTTACAATTTTAGAACTTGATTTCTCATAGCTCTACCACTTTATCAACTGTAATTTTTAACTGTTGTAATCATTTCTTGGTGCTACCAGTTGAATGCAGCTGTATTACATTTTATTAAAGCAATAAACCACACATTCACTTATTTTGTGTCAGATTGTAAACTTTAATACCTAGATACAACCAACTTCAGGCTAATTCCTAGTTTGTTTTAATTTTACATTAAACACTTAGTAACAATTAAAACATGCCAAACTGGAAAACTAATTGCTTCTGTTTATACACAAATATACATTTCTTAGATGTGTAAAAAAATGCTTAAATTTAAATAATTTAACATTTTTAAAATATATATTTAAATATGTATATACACAAATTTTAAATAACAGCCATGACAGAAACACAATAGGTTTGACAAAAATGGAATTGGTGTTTCTCAATCTTTAGAATCGATTATACCACCACCACTGATTGCAAAGCTGGCTTCATTTTCTGCAAGATCAGGGCTGTAAGAAAATATTAAAAGTTTAGGGTCATTCATGTCTATGATTGCTGTGTTATATAGTCACTGCATTTGCTAGGAAGACTTAAGATTGTACAAACCAGTACACTGGTAAGCAATAAACTATTATGTTATAAATATAAAAAGCATCACTATTATAACATGCATAATTTACCTATCATAGATTTTGGCAATCCTGTTTTCCCCTCGACCTTTCCTCAACATTAACCGAACTGTTGAAGCATGTGCTAATATGTGACCTCCAATTGGTTTTTTTGGATCTGCTTGAAAGCTTAAAATAAAAAACAATCTTGTTAATAACAAGTCCTATATATATTTCTTATATGTGTGTTAAAAAATGCATAAATAATTTAACATTTTTTTAATATATATATATATATATATATATATATATATATATATATACACACACAGACTAGCAATACTGAATGTATTTATATTTCGTTAAGTATATAATTTATTCTGTTATTAGTACACATCAATTGGTTAGGTTGTTCAATAAACACCAAAATACAAAAAGTTATGTCAAGAAAATTACAAAAATAAAATGTGCAAAAAGTAAATAAATTGTGAGAAAGAGAAAAGTTCTCACGTCATGGTGGCACCTGGGTCTGCTGTCATCTGATTGGTTACAAAGCAAGCAACATTGTATTCTATAATTTATAAAATAGAAAATCAATTCTTATTTTTATAAAATGAAAGCATTTTCAATAAACAGTTGCAGTAAAAGTAGCAAAAAGAGTAAATCTAAATGTCATTTTTATCAGACAAGGGATAAAACACATCAACTTTTTTAGTGTAGTATTTTTTCATAACTGTTATTTATATATTTAGCTGCTTCATCTCTAGTAAAGTAAAGTTTCCCTTTCAAACCTGACGGTCTTTGGGGCAAGTGAAGTAGAGTTCACTTGTTTCTGTGACCTCGGCATATGAAGAGATAGTGTGGTCAGCACTGTGCCCAGCTGCATTTACTTTCCCTAACATGAGTTAGGTACCCATCAGAGTTGGGTGGACTCAGGGACGGTCTACTGACTTGAACCTGGATTCGAACTCGAGACTTACGGGTTAGCAGTCCAGCTCTCTACAGCTAGACCACTCTGTCTCTAGCTAACTTAAAAATTCAGATAAACAAGGCTTGTCTGTCAAACTCTACTCATATTTCAATTACCAAAAAAAAATGATTACAAGTTAATAACAGTGACTACTAATCTTTCTTTTTTTACAAGCTTTTTTAGGTTGCAATGTCTAGGAAAGTGAGTTTAGATTAAATCATGTAACTTAAATTTTACCCAATTCTAATATTGATTTTAACTTTCCACATAATATTATATATATTAAAATTAAATTAGTAAATTAAATTAGTAAAAACTAAAAGAAATTTATATTTTATTCTCATTTTTAATGCATTTAAAGGCTTATTTTCATAATGTTTTATACTTGATTGATTTATAAAAAGAAATACCTTCTGAAATTTTCTGCAGCCTTGACAAAAGTTGAGCCAGTTTCTGTTGCCTATCAGCTAATTCTCCTCTTCCACTGAAGTCTACCCGGAAAAGTGCCATAATGGAATCGACTATCTAAAAACATTTAACATTAAGATCAAATGGCTGTACTTTACTAAACATAAATAATAATGTTGTGAGTATATAGCATAATTTTACATAATTATAACAATGTTTAAGATCTTGTAATTGTATTAAATATATAACCTGTTTAATGAGAAAAATAAAACAGAGATCATTGTACCATTATTCAAAATAAGGGTTGTCCATGAATAAAAAAAACATTAACAAAAAAATGTATTTAAATGATAAACTTTGATTCGGTAGAACTGGAGGTAGGAATTTTTAAAAAATAATTAAAGTTTTAACAACTATTGCAAATATCAAATCTGTAAAACTAGTAAAAATCAAATAAATTTTGTAAAACGTAATACAATAAACAGTGAAAAAAAAATGTAAATGTGTGAACAGCAAGGTATTAATCCAAGAAACTAAAGAAATTTGTACTGCAAACAATAATGATGAACCATAATGCTCACATATTTCACACTCACCAGCATTTTAAACACTCCAGGCTCTTCATAAAATTTGGCTGCTACAAAATCTAATAGCTCATACTGATGTTCACCTGATAATTTGGTACATGTTACCTTTATTGTATTAGATAGCCTTGAGGCACTTCACACTGCTGTGCTTATCCATTTGTATTCACACAATGCATTTTTTCTTGCAGGTATGTTATAATTGTAAAAAGTACACATAACGTATTTTTCAAAGCAATTTATTTTATAATAATTGCTTTCATGATAAAAACTAAAAACTGTCTGCTTTATAGGAAATAACCATTAAAATTAAGTTAAAACACCATAGGTTATTTTGTTACAAGTACTTACTTGTATAAGCTCTGGCATATAAAACATTGTCCAACACAGCGGACTGATCAACATTGAATCTATCTGCAATGCTCCTTAATCTGTCTGGACGACTACGAGTTTGGTTATGGTAAATTTATTTAACGTTAAAAAACATGACAATGTAGTGAGTTTATGGCAAGTTTTTTTTAAATAGTCTATCACTAATTTTTTTTTACCCATTACAAAGGATACAAAGTGTTCTCTGTGTCAATAAAAACTACTTTTCCACCAGAGTACCCATTAGCACCAGGTATCTGAGTTGTCACTGAAATCAAAAAATATTATTTCACAGCTAAAGCAATATTAAAAGCTAAATGCTACATTGTGTTTTTTTTTGCTAAGAATATGTATCACCTGGTGCTTAATCCAACTTTATTTTAAGAAGATAAGGTTATTAGAAAATTATATTAGTAATTAAATTAAATTATGAAGCAAACATTGTTAACAAAAACTTATTGATTCCTTCACAAAGGGTTTGAGTAGGCAACTTAACAGTTGTAAAAAAAATACTGACCACACAATGTATGTGAAAGCTGTGTTTTTCCAGTTCTAAATTCACCAAAAGCTTCAGTTATAGCCATACTTTCAATACCACCTCCTAGTAGCTTGCTGGAATTAAAGTATTCAAAACAAACTTATTATAAAAATAAAAAAAGATTGAATGATTTCTCACTGAAAGAAATTGATAAATATATAACTTTTTAACAGTGAGATGAAGGGTTGACATTGAATTCAGCTAGGTTTTTACTGCTTCATAAAAAACATTTCATGAGGCTACTAGAAAATAAAACAATAATATTCAGGATTATATTTGATTAAAGTACAGTTTATATCAGCAATATCAATCTTCAATAACTGCTGAAATTATTTCACATGAAATCAAATTATTTTAGCCTAATAAATGCAAAAATTTCTTATCTTAAAATCTGCTATTTTTAATTAAAAACATTAGTAGGCCTATATATTCTTATTTCATTATTGTTCAAGCTGACATGCTTACATTTGTTTACTAGATCTACATCCTAACATTAACAGTTGAAAGACCGATAATAAGAACATCTTACTCTAACTCCTGGCTTCCTGTAGACACTTTAAAAACTTGCTTTCTTTTAACTGAATATTCCAGAGCAGTAAGGAATGCTGAATCCTAAGTTGTCCCATTTGTATTTCATTTGAAATTAGAAAAATGTATTAATGTGACTTGTATATTTGAAAATAATTTATTTTGATTAAAATTGATTTATAATTTATAAATCTGACACACTTTTTAAAAAGTTGTATTACATGTATATAAAAATTAAATATAAAATTATTAACTATTATAAACTAAACATTTGAGAAGTTAATTATTTTTTAATGTATCAAACTCTTGCAAAATAAAATCAAGATTAATAAAAATATTTATTCAATTCTGTTCAATTTAAGATGAAAGAAAAATAACTAAATATGTGAAACAAAATCAAACTAACCCCACAAAGTTTAGCAGCAGCTTCTTTAATCTTTTCCATTTTGGCCTCAGAGATTCCTTTAATGGCACATAATTTTTTTCTTGTGTTCATTTGTATTCCCTAGAAGCAACATACAAAAGAAAATCTTTATTAAGACAATTGTGCATTATTTTTTAATGTCTGATTATTTTTTAAATGCAATTTAGTCAAAAATATAATAAACTTGTGCATGTTAAATATTAAAACAATATTTACCTATAATGTATGAAAAACTAACAATTTATTGAAAAATAATGCAAGTAAAGAAAGTTTAAAATAGATAGCATCATTTATTCATTTGAGTCAACTACCTTAATTGTACAAATTCCAGACTGTTTCAGCTTTTTTATATCTGCAACATTCTGAAAAAAAAAGTTAGTTTCTTAATCATTTGAAATTTTATATTTATTATTATCTAGTATCAGAAGAAAATCATGAAAGATTAAAGTGATAAAATGCATTGCTATAAAGGAAAACCTAAATTTTCAAAGGACGAACTATTTCATGTGCCTATTGTTTTCAATAAATTATTTAAGTATTTCACAACTTAATTTGTTTCATTTGAAAACAAGCTGTTGTTAAAATTTGATTTTTTTTTTTACTAAAATGCATTTTATAATCTATATTTCATAAATGAATTTATTTATTTTGTAAATAAAAAATAATAACATAAAATCTTGAGTTAAAAACTTACAATGCCATGATTCTGTAATAAGTCAATATCTTGAAAAAAAGACTCCTGCAAAAATACACCAAAAATATATTTAGTTGCTTCTTTATTATTTTATAATAAGAACTGAATGAATTATTATTTGAATATATTTAACAAATTTTTTTTTAATTACAAGAAAAAAATAAGGGATAAAAATATATTTAAAATGATATCATAGCATTTATGAATATATATATAAGGTTTTAATTTCTTCTTAGGTAAACAAATTTTTAAAAATGACTAGGCCTACATACTACATATATGATAAAAAAATATGGATATGTACTATCACTAAAAAGTTGTAACTTGCCTCATCATCATCTTCAATATCAGCTAAGCGCTCTTCAACTACTTGGTCTTCCATCTGTGTATAGTATAATTTAAAACATAAAACTAATATACCAGACTAAAGGTGAGTATTTTACATAATACAGTTTTTTTTTCTTTTAGTCAATAAAAGTAATGCATTTTATACCCTTTTTCTTATTAACATTATAGATTCTGTGGGGTTTTTTTTATTTTCAAAAGAGGAACAAAGATATTTGCTAAAATTTGTTTATAGTTATAATATAGATCTAAATCTAGTAATAATAATTGACAGCAAAAATTTAAATGCACTATACTGTAACATCTAATATGCCTAATATATTAATAACAGTCAATATTGAAATAGGCCAAACTAAATAATTTAGGGTGTCACTCTTTTAGAGGGAAGGTGTATTCAGCGATGTAACCAATCTCTGAATACACCTTCCCTCTTTTTTACAGGGTGTAGGGGGTGTAAAGTGTTGCAGTGATGGCAGCAAAAAATTCAAGTGTTTTCAAGTTTTTTTTTAATAAGTTAAAAGACCATTATATCTAAGCCCTGATCAATCGAGTAAACTCACCATAGTATTAGTAAGCCTACATCAGTATTTTGTATCAAAAGTTAAGGCGCAGATCGAGTGGTTTTTTTTTTTTTATTTAGTAAAAAACTAAAAATAACCATGTTAAAATAAGATATTTAAAAGGTCTCGTAGAATGTGTTTGTACTGTCTTGCATCATAGGCCTAGTGGTCAGCACAACCATGAATCATTGAGTCTAGGTCAGCGCAAAAGCTTTCTGTCGGTTTTTGTTTTAAGGAAAAAGCTGAGTTCCATAAATATGGAAAAGTTACATCTCTATTGAGGGGTCGGCGTGGTTGAGTCAGTAAAGCTCATGGTTGCTAAACCGAAAAGTCTCGAGTTCAAACCCTCGGGCAGATGAGGCTCGTTAGCTGGGGACAGCCACTCTTCTAGGAGAGGCAACTCCAAAATTAAACAACTGCTGCCTTGTAGTTTAATCTTGGTTGGACAAAGGCTATGGAAGCAAATCCAAAAAGAAAAGCAGGCTGAAATCGGAGTCAATGGCCTCAGTGGTGCAAAACCAGTTGACACGTAATGCTTAATTGTGTTGGAGGCGTGGTCGAATCGGCAAAAAGCTCATGGTTGATAAATTCCAACAAAAAGTCTCGAGTTCAAACCCACCGGCAGATAAATCTCAATCCCCTTCAACACTAATAATTAAGAACGAAGAATAAGAAGACATCTCTATTGGAGATGATCCTATAAAGAACCACAATGGTAAAGTTATATATAAGGCACAGCCAAGGGGTCGTACATAAATTACATCATATAAATATTATAAACGAGATGAATTTTACCGAACCACTATCGTCATTAATAGCTAGACAGTCACACTACAAATGACATCAAAAAGATCAGTCTACAGACCCACCCACCTCTCAAATACAAAAATTTGACACAAATATAATGAGTATAGAATCTACTTCTAGATCTATTAAAATAATTAAAGCCTTGACATGAGGTAACTTTTTCGTACATTACTTAATACTAGCCAATTTTACGTTTTTGTCATAAATCTAGATTCTAGATCTAGAGTCTAGAGTAGTCAGTCTAGATCTATTCTAATCTAGAGTTACTAAAGTTTGTAAGTGTAACTAACTAACTAACTAACTTACTAAACTAAAGCGATAGATTACCAAATTTTCATATCTCATACATTTTTTAAAGTCTTAAAAAGTAGGGTAATCTATCGTTTTGGGTACGTAAAATCGCCCCCGGCTATTAATGTACGAAAACGTTACCTCATTGTCAAGGCTGTAATAGAAGTATATTGTGTTATGTTTGTGTCAAATATTATAGATAAATAAATAATAAACCTAAATCAATGGCTAAATATATCAATATAGGCCAGAAATTAACTTTAAACAGCAGTGTCTGCAAGCAAGATTTGCTATATAAACAGCAGCCATTTGTAAAATAGAGTGACTTCCGCCTGAATCTCGCGCAATAAGTCTTATAAAAATAAAACTTTAACAAGATGGCTGCTATAGTAAATGAGCATGGTCGCATCTGTTGGAAACATCGCTGGTGTTCATTTATTACTGAAAAGTTTTAATTCAATTGTTTAAAAACAGGTACATAAATGAAACAAGGAAACATTTTTGTATTTTTCAAAACATAAATCCTCCTCAAAATGTGAAATAATTATTAAAATGTAAGGAGTCACCTGTTTTTCACATTACTAGTCGCGGGCGATTTTACGTACCTAAAACGATAGATTACCAAAAGTAGAATCTACTCTTAAAAATTCAATGGAGACAAGCGAGTTGACGAGATTCCTTCCATAGTGTTGTTGTCATGGAATAAAAACGTGCTTTTTAGATTTAGACCGTAAAAAAAAATAAAAAATAAAAACTTAAGCCTAAAATTAATTTAGAAATTTTATATTTTTAGAATAAATGCTATAAAAGTTGCAAATCCAGAGAACTAGAAAATAATTTGTTGAGTTTAAGGCTACATTTCTATTTATTTTCATCAAGCCTAAGTTATAACCGGATGTTTCACTTTCGTAAGACAAATATTGATTGGCTGTACAGTAACTTAGTGATCGATAACTATTTGTTTACAAAACTTTGCAGATCAAGTTTTTAAATAACAATGCAAATTAAAAACCCCATGACCTAGTTTTCTATTTTTAGCTTACAATGTGTACAATAAAATGTTTGTCGGCCTATCCAATAGCAGGATGCCATTGTTTATGTCGCCATTACACGTGAAAACCAAATTGTTTTTGCTTTTTTTAAAATTTTTATTTAGTTACCGAAAATATTAAAAACATCAAATACGTCCAATCTTTAGTAAAGTCCGAAAAAAACCAGACAGACAGGATTTTATATTTTATAACCATATTAATTGTAACTACGTCGTGCAAGAATTTTAAATTAATTTATACACTATACACTATACACCTCTCAAATACCTTTGTTTGAGACTTTTCTCGCTTGTGTCCATTAGTGAATTAGATTCTAATTCATCATTTTTTTTTTAAATATAAGTGTCTCACTCTCAAGTCTCAATAATCAATTGTCTCACTCAATCACTATCCATTCAAAGCTTTGGCGAACAATGCATAGATTTTCTAATACTATTTTTAATTTTTAACAATTTTGTCGTCTGTTGTGGGCTAAACTAAATTTCAAATTAGAGTTATGTAACTTACGCGATGCTTTTTTTTTACTGCTTAGACCTAGCATAATTTAGCATGCAAAAATGAAAAACCTGTTTCATTACCGCTTTTAAAAGGATGTATCTAGTCTAGCATCTCTCGTACTAGTTCTAGATGTCTAGTATTATTAATTACGAGAAAAATGGCCCGTTGAGGAAGGATACACCGGGCGCTAGGTTGATAGTGCTGTCTCTTTTCTCTAAACTAAAACCAACCCACCCCCCCACACACACACACCACCCCCCCCACCCCCACCACCCCACCCCACCCCCACCCCACTCACCACCACCCCCCCCCCCCACCCCCCAACCCCTCCCCCACCCCACCCCCACCCCCCAAAAAAACATGTCTACCGTCCCATTCAACGAAATATAATTATATACTTTTTCCAGTGTCCGCCCCCTCCCCGAAAATTTTACCCCCGCCCCCGAAAATTTCAAGTACCCCCACCGCTCTCCGGGGAGGAAAAAGTCTGAAAGAAACACTGGTGTCGCGCTTAGCCACTACGCGAAGAATTGCATTAAAGAAATTGCGAGAAAACCACTTTTTAGATTAGACACATTAATTAGGCGGTAATTTTATTATAGAGTATCGATGAGGAAACCACCGCCCCACCCCCCCCCCCCCCACCCCCACCACTCCCCACCCCCCACCCCCCCCCCCACCCCCACTCCCAAAAAAACATGTCTACCGTCCCATTCAACGAAATATAATTATATACTTTTTCCAGTGTCCGCCCACCCCCCCCCCTCCCCGAAAATTCTACCCCCGCCCCCGAAAATTTCAATTACCCCCACCCCTCTCCGGGGAGGAAAAAGTCTGAAAGAAACACTGGTGTCGCGCTTAGCCACTACCCGAAGAATTGCATTAAAGAAATTGCAAGAAAACCACTTTTTAGATTAGACACATTAATTAGGCGGTAATTTTATTATAGAGTATCGATGAAGAAATTTCTTTTGAGTTGTGGAGGGGGGGGGGCTCAGACGTTCTTACGCGGGGGGTGGGGCTTCGCCCCTACCCGAAGAATTGTATGCAAGAAACTCTTCACGCAAACCATTAAGATTAGACAACATTTCCTTTTTATTCAATGTTTACGCGATAATCAATGACGTCATATAACTGTGAGCACTCTCTGGGTTTGAGATTATTTTCTACTCTGTGCTAAATGTGTCGACGTCATACTTCGTTTTTCGAAATACTGTGCATGTTTTTAAATTCCTTGTGTTTTCTCTAGAGCGTTCTTGTCAGACAGATAGATACATAGAGAGACAGCGAAACTGTTATTATAGATTTAATGTTTTTAAAAAAGTACTATTAACTATTAATGATCGTGGGGTGCAGAGCGGGGGGTGGGGGGGGGCAGTATGATTTTGGCCCCTTTTTGCCTAGGTAACTAAAGCTAAAGTTCTAACTTTTTGATCTGAGATGCAGAAATCGTTGAATTAACTCATTAATTAATAGTACTACTATGTGCGAGAAGGGATCGTCCATGAATGACATCACACTCATAGGAGTCCTTAATTTTGTGAATGTGTGTGATGAGCAGTAGCGCAGCGTGGGGGCGGGGGGGGGGGGACATATGTCCCCGGGCGCCGATCTTAGGGGGCGTCAAAATGGGTTGGAAAAATAAATTGAAAGGTTGAGGGGGGTGCAAATCGAAAGTTTGAGGGGGGGTGCAAATCAAAATCTCGAGGGGGGTGCAAATGGAAAGGTTGTCCCCGGGCGCCGGGAAGGGTCGCTACGCCTCTGGTGATGAGGGGAGGGGGGGTTCAGATGGTGTGACGTTACACTTTAGCATTATTAAAAAAATAATGTTAGAAAACGAGTTTTAGCCGTCATATTGCGTTTTAGAAAACGGTTTTAATAAATTGTAATAGGAATTTATCAAAATACTCTATGTTGACAGAGTTCTAACAACATTTTGAAAAAATATCGATGTTTTAAGAAAAATTCAACAGCAATTTTGAGGGGGGTGGGGGTTGTATGTGTGACGTCATTTTAGGAGGGGGGGATCTGGCTTTTTGTGTCGACGTGATGTGCAACTAAAAATAACTAAAAATAAAAGCTTGTATCGCTTCTTAAAGTTTTAGTGAGGCATTCGATATATACTGAGCCACCAGTGTTTCTTCCAGACTTTTTTTCTCGGGGGGGGGGGGCACTTTCTTCGGGGGGGGGGGGGGGGCACACACATCAAGCGACGCATGGGTCGACCCAGGAAGACATGGAGACATAGCGATGCTGAAGGAGGCCTAAAGAATAAGAAAGAATTTTAGAGACCTGAAAATAGTGTCAGGAGACTTTGGGGAAGTCAAAAGTTTTGACAGAGGCCAAATATTTTGCAAGGAACGAAAAGGAAAAATGATGATGAGTGCATACTTATATAAAAGATCGTTATAATAAGTTTTTATTCTTTGTTTTTTTTAGTTTGAAGACAATTTATTCAATTTATAGTTTATAGGCCTTCACATTTTGCCACCCTCCCCTCCTGTCACAAAAAATTGTCACAGGCTCCAAAGGAGCTCACCAGACAGATGGCACTTTCAACAACTTTTATAAAGCTAAAAATTAAAATAGGTCTACTTAAAAAAACAAACATTTTAGATCTACTTCTAATTATAATTTATTCAGTCTAGCATCTTTCCGGATCTATTTGTTGTTTAAAAACGTTTCGACTTCAATAAAAAAGCGTTCGGCTTTTGACCTATCGAAATACAACAGTAACAGTTTAAAATATTTAAAGTGCTTACTGTATCATGCTACACCACCAACTTTTCACCAACCGATTACAAAACTACGCACGTGTGTTTACCCACACTAGATCTCAGTTACAATCTATCCCTCCGTGAAGCGAACGTTATTCGCAGAGAGGTAGATTCTAGACATTCAAATTATTTTAATCTGAGAAAGAAAAGCTAACAGAATAATTATGGTAAGCTGTCTTAAGTAATATATTAGACATTAATTAGACACAAGAGCTAAGCCTACATAAAAACAATTATAATTTATAATCTAGATCTAGGCCTCTACTCTCTAGCTATTTCAACGGCCGTTTTTTAGCAAACTTGTGGCGTGGGCTAAAAATGGCACTTTCTTTAATTTTAATCTTTAGCAAAGTTAAGTTTAGTGTTAGACTTCAGCACATTGACACAATTGAAACGAAAATTGGGGAGAAATAGTAGGCCGGATTGTTGCTTATATGGCTGGATTGACCTCTGACCCTGAAACGTCACGCGTCGTTTTCTGACGGTTTTTACGTTTATTTTAGGGGTCCTATACACGACAAATGAAAAAACTGCTAATCTCGCTAATTCTCATCATTATTTTAATGAGACATGCTATATAAATGGACGCCATGCCTGAAAATGGCCGAAAAAATAGCCAGATATGTGGTTTTAATTAATACATGCTATTCTTGTCGAGTACTCTTGGGAAAAACTGAACTGTCGCTTTGAACGGCCCAGCACTCGGTCGAAACCCCCCGGCACAGAAGTAGTAATATATAATTGAGATATTTATAATGAGTAATTACAGTTATGTTGATTCGCCTATTTTATATCGAATTTCCATATGAGGTACCCATGCAGACATTTCTGTCCGCTTTGTTTACTATCGTGACGTCATTGTTACGCTAGTTACCTCACAGAAACAACTCGTTTTTGTTTTTTGCGGAATGAACTGTTAAGTCTAGTATTTTAATTATAATTCAATTGTAGCGTGTGCAGAAAAAGTAAAATTATGGAAATTATTTTTGTATTAGTAATTTTATTAGTATATTGATTTTTTCTTCACTGTGGGCCGACAGTAGCTGCATTGAATTTAATTCGTGACCGGTGGTTAACCTCGTCAACGCTGCGTGGCCTATTCGTTTATATAATTAGTGATGCTCGTTCAGTGGCCTTTTTCAGAGCTAGGCCTAATTACGGGCGTTTTTTAGACTTAATTGATCGGCCGTTAGCCCTTTTCATTGCTGCGTATTTTAAAAAATGCTCGTTCAGCGGCCTTTTTTTTTTTTTTTGGCGCTAAATAATCTGTTTACGGGCATTTTAAGCGTTTATTTATTTTTTTAAGCTAGACGTAGATCTAGTTTAAAAAATATTTTTTAATACAGCTGGCTGCAGGGGGGGGGGTGCAAATCGAAAGTTTGAGGGGGGGCGGTGCAAATCGAAAACTTGAGGGGGGGTGCAAATCGCCTTTGGGGGGGGGGGGGCTGACACCATTAAGTGCCGCACCGGGTGACACCCGACCTCGCTACGCCACTGGCTGGCTGTCTTGCATGCCTGATATGTGAACTTAAAAAAAAAATGACCGAAATTTAAAAAAAATGACCAGAAGTAGGGAAGTAGGTCTGTTTTTCAATTGGCTAGAGGGAGGGGGGGGGGAAGAGAGAGAGAAGTGAAGACACCGACCATCTCGTGTACGCGTGTTCATGCTATGACGTGTACTATAGGCCTGCTGAACTCACGGTGACCCGCGACCGTGGTGGGATTTTTCATCCACAGGATAGTAAACGTAAGCAAGCAATCACGCGAGTGACGATGTTTGGAGATTTTTAAAAAAAATCACATACGTCATGTTTTCAAGATGAAAAAAAATGTAATGTAAAAAAAAAAAAAATACCATGTATGAACCTCAGCTGCCACACTGTTGACTCAATATAATGTGAATTGAGTGTAAAATGTATTTGTATTTATAAACAATCATAACTGTTACTATCATATTATTTTAAGCATATTTATTATTTATTATTTAAAATTAGAATTTGAAATAAAAATATTTATTATGGTCATTTGATTTATGCAGGTGTTCATTACTTCATAAAATGGTATGAATAACATGTAGAGTAGAATTTAATAAATAATAAAATAACTAGATCTAGTTTTATTATCAACCAGTTGCTTTTTGTTATTTTCCGGTGAGTAAATTACCTAAGCTGACGCAATTACCATGGCGGGAATTAAAAGCTCGTGTACACAAGTCGACGACGTCATGTTATGCCAAGAACGCTGTTTTGTCATTCATTTTCAATTTTGATTAATTTTCAAATTCTCTCTTTTCTCGTCAACCGAGTAAGCTAGATATTTAAATGTGGTGTCAAATGTTCTCTTAAGGGGTAAGGAACTTAATGGTGTATTTGAAATAACAGAATATTTTATTTTAAAAAATCCATAATTTAACCTAAGAAATAGGCTTCCATTTTATAGCTAAAATAGATGGATGGGCTTAATACTTAATCTAAATTTAGATTCTCAATCCAACTTGAAGTTAAAATGTGCTAAATTCATCATCATCATCACTCCTTTAAGGCCCCTGGGGAGCAAAGGGCTGCAACCACACATCTCCAGCTGACTCGGTTTTGGGCTGCTCCTCTAATCTGTGCCCATTAGAGCCCAGCTGTTTTTGCCTCTTCCTCAACCGTTCTTTTCCATGTTTTCTTTGGCCGGCCCACCCTCCTTTTCCCCTGGGGATTCCAGTCCAATCCATGTTTTGCGATTTTTTCTTTTCTTAACGTGTGTCCGATCCATCCCCATTTTCGGGCCTTAATATCTTTCTCTATTGGCTGTTGCTTTAAAATTTGCCACAGGTCTTTGTTTGATATTTTGTCTGGCCGTCTTATTTTGAGTATATGTCGTAGGCATTTGTTTACGAACGCCTGTAGCCTATCAGTATTTGTCTTCGTAACCCTCCAGGTCTCCGAGCCATAGAGTAGCACTGCCTTATCATTTGTGTTGAAAATCCCAATTTTGCTCCGGAGTGACAGGGCCGTGGACCTCCACATCGAGCGCGAGTTGAAGGCACATCTAGCCTTGTTGATACGGCATTTTATGTCCTCGTCTGCTCCCCCGTCCTTATTGATCACGCTTCCCAGATATGTGAATGTGTTTGCTTCTCGTAAATCTTCTCCATTTAGCTGTATCGGCAGGTCCTGGCTGTTATTGATTCTGATGACCGCTGTTTTGTTTTTATTGATTTTTAGTCCAATTTGGGAGGCTTCTTCAGACAGCCGATTTAGTTTGGCTTGCGTGTGTTGATGCTTATGAGATAGTAGCAGATGTCATCGACGAAATCAAGATACTCCAACCTTTTTGTGAAACTCCACTGGATTCCTGTGTCGTTTTTTGTGGCCCTCATCATGATCCAGTCGATTACCATCAAGAATATCATTGGCGGTGCTAGATCTAGATTCTAGATATAAATGTTAGTCTGGCTCGTTGCTTAGATGGTAGGATTGACCTCTGACCCTGAAACATCACGTATCGTTTTCTGACGGTTTTTACGTTTATTTTAGGGGTCCCATCCACGACAAATGAAAAAACTGTTTATATCGCAAATTCTCATCATTATTTTAATGCAAAATGCTAATAAAATGGATAATATGTCTAGTGGAGCACTCTCCGTAAAAACTGAACCGCCGTCAAAAACGACTAACGGGGAAAACGGCTCGACTAACTGTTAATTAATATATAATTGATACATTTATCATGTATATTTACAGTATTTTTTATTACTTTTTCCAAAATCTTCCTCGAAGATGAGGTACCCATGCTGAGATTTCTATCCGCTATTTTTAGTATCATGACGTCATTGTTACGCTAGTTACCTCACAGAAACTACTAGTTTTTGTTTTTTGCGATATGAACTGTTAGTCTAGTATTACAATTCAATTGTAACATGTGCGGAAATAGTAAAATTATGGACATTATTATTGTATTAGTAATTTTATTAGTATATTGATTTTTTTTCTTCACTGTGGGCCGACAGTTGCTGCATTCATGACCGGTGGTTTACCTCGTCAACGTCTAGATCTATATAATTATAATGTGTATCAAATGTTGTATAGTATTTCTAACGATGCTCGTTCAGTGGCCTTTTTCAGAGCTAGGCCTAATTACGGGCGACTCTTAGACTTTATTGATCAGCTGTTAGCCTGCATATTTTAAACAATGCTCGTTCGAGGGCTTTTTTTTTTGGCGCTATAATGTTAGCTGGCATTTTTAGCGTAATTATTATTTATTTATTTTTTTAGCTAGGCCTAGATTCAGTTTAAAATTTTGTTTACATGAGCATCGTTTTCGATAAGTAGTATTTCTCGCTAACCCGGAGGCGTGGCTGGTTGCTAACAACAATATGGCGTACGGACCGGATGCATGACTTCCGACAATTTTTTGTCTTATTTTCCAGAGACCTTCTTAGAATTACTTTTAAAAATGTTTATCACCAGTAAAATGGCGGGTTTTCACGTTATAAAAACATGCTATAGGTGGCAAGGCTAAATATGCCAGAAAAGCATTTTAAAATTTGCTTTGGAGAATGAAGGTTAAATTTAAAAGTTGGTCTCATTAAAATTAATAAAACTTCTAAAATATCAGCCCGGAGGTCACAAAAATGAATTGGAGGTTGTAGAACTATTAGGTTTATCATTATATGAACAAATGAATCAAATATTGCATACGCTTTTAAAATAAGACATGACTTTTGAATGACAACCAAATTTTTTTTTTTTTAAACCACGTGACCGCTATTTGATGATCACTAGTGGGGAACTCTGGGTACATGGCCACTTAAAAAGTCTAACCTATTTGTGGTTTTCTTTACGTTCAAGTTTAAGAAGAGGTGTGTTGGCCATGGCAGTGAGTGTCAATAAATATTAAATTAAGTAATTTAGTTTAAAACGAACTAAAAACTTCAAAATTAGTGCCTAATGGATTAAATATGGATGTCTATCATTCAGTAGTTATGCTTAATTTGAAATTAGGGTAAATTCTAGATTTAGTAAGAAAAACTAGTATAAGTACACGGTCGTTTTTTTTTTTTTTCGTGACAGATTTTATCAAGATAGATCTATTTCAAGTTGAAATTGAATAACGTTTTTAAATTAGTCTTAGCTTTGTATCCATTCGGCTCTGCTCTGTTATAATTTTAAAAACTTATTAATTAGTTTAGGCCGCATTTGCACGGTCGCTTCGCGGTGCGCTAAATCTTTACCCCAGGTAACACGCGATCTTAAAAAAAAAATCAAACTGCTCTTTACTAAATTGTTTTTACAGCTATCTAGCATGTGTGATAGTAGATCTAAGTCTATATTTTTTTTTTAAAGCCTATGTGAGTTTTAAAAAAATGACCAGTAGTAGGGAAGTAGGTCTATTTTTTAAATTGCTTGAAGGAGGGGGGAGTAAAGACACCAACGATGTCGTGTACGCGTGTTCATTCTATGACGTGTACTATTGGCCTGCAGAACTCACTGTGACCCCGCGGCCGTGTAAACGTAAGCAAGCAATCACGCGAGTGACGATGTTTTAAAACTAAGTGGAGTTTACTTTAATGGAGGGGGGGTATCGTCCTTAATCAGCTGTTTGCAAATCAAGTGTTATTCGGCTGCTGAACGAGGATGGTTGGATAGGAGAATGCTTGCTTGCTAACCAGAAAGACCACCCTTGAAGGTGCTCTTGCCGTTGGTTGAACTAAAAGCTATGGATGGAAGCACATCTATTGAGTAAATGTGAAAAAAAGGCAGATTAACAGGCCTAGTGTAGCCTACATTACTATGGAATATGTGTTCAGGTCAAATCAAGCTAGCCTAATATTTGCATGTTTTACCATACAAACTACAAGCTTGTTTTAGACCAATAGATCTGTTGTAGGCATATTTTGACTTAAGTTACTTTTGGTATGGTATGGATGGGAAACAAATTTTCACAGCTGAGGTTGAGTGAGTAGCATATGCCTTATAGTTATTAAAGAGGAAGTTTTGTTAGCATGTAAGCCAACTATCCCACATATCCTTCCACAGGCTGAAGAAGTAAACAGCAAAGCTTACCCTTTGGCAGATCAAAAACTCACAGAGCAAATTCTTGAGCTTGTTCAGCAAGCTTCCAACTATAAGCAGCTTAAAAAGGGGGCTAATGAAGGTAAAAATACTTTTTTGTCAATAAGTAGGATAGCTAATATAGGTTGAAAAAAAAAGTAAAATGTACCATATATTAGTAAACTTAGTGGTTGGACAGTTAAACGCATGTTTACTAGCTTGAAAGTCCATAGTTGGAATCCTCCTGGCAGATGAGCCTTAGTGGCTTAGTTGGGGACAGCAAACCATCTAGGATAGGAGAGAAAACTCCTAAATGGAACTGGGGTTGAGCCCCCTTATGCATTAGGCAAACTCCTTTTTTGGAGCTGGAAGGGTGGAGCTGATAAATGGACGTCTGGCTCTTATCATTTTTCTGCCCAGACATTGTGCTTGGATTTCCAATGGTCTATTAGACTATGGAGCCACTTATGTATACATATATATTTTCTACCACACCTTGTTTTAGTTTCTTTTGGTAGGCTACACAAATTTTTTTTACCATTTTTAGCTACAAAGACATTGAACAGAGGGCTTTCTGAGTTTATTGTGCTGACTGCAGATGCTGAGCCAATTGAAATTCTTCTCCATTTGCCTCTGCTGTGTGAAGACAAGGTAACTCATTTGTAACATTTAATGAGATTGGTCAACCCTACTTAACCCACCTAATCCCAAGAGCAGTTGTTCTGTGGCGTCAAGCCATTTTAAGTTTTCGATTATGCCTACCATTCCACCAAAAGTGGAATGGTACAGCTAAATTACAAAAAAAAACTCTTTCTGGCAATCAGATTTTGTCTAAGTTTGTTATGCTTTTATTTTTACTTAAAACTTAGACTACATGTCGATAGTCTGAAAAATGTCAGCTTCCAAGATTGCTGGAGAGATATTCAGAGGAAAGAATGACTTATAGAAAAAAAAAACTCAGGATTTGTAATCTTTGTGTATTAGGCAGTAGATACAACTTTTATTAAAAACATTTTAGTTACTAGCTTTTCAAGTGACCTTTTTTTGTAGACATTTTTCATTTATGTCATTCATGAATGCCTAGTCATGTCTTTATTTTCTCACTGGAATAAATCTATTAAAGAGTTTATCTTCTAGTCAACGTCTTCAGAGATATTCAAAGTAAAAATGTTGAAAAAAATATTCACTACCCTTTTTTATAATGAAAATCAAAGCTCATGTACACATATAAAGTAACCCAGTCCCTTACGGAAATTCATTTTTTATATATATTTCCCCATAACCAGCACATGTATTCATTCACATTTGTATTGACGATTTGAATATCTGCCAATTTATTTGTCTGTAACACCACGGAAAGGGGATGCTTTGCTGTTAAATTTGGTCTGCCATTTCATCTTTTTATCAGTTGTGTAGTTCAGCATTACCAGTGCTATCTGTACATTTACTTTATTTTCTTCCCCAGAATGTCCCATACATTTTTGTCAGGTCTAAACAAGGTCAGTTATTTAATTCCATTACTATTTTGTGTTGCTAAACTGAAGCTATAGCTGCAGTTCATGATTTTGTGAAGATCTTTTGTTTTTTACGATTAACAAAAAGCTAATCTGTTCTCTATTTTTCACTAGCCTTGGGTCGTGCTTGTGGTGTTTCAAGGCCTGTAATTGCCTGTTCTGTCATCCAGAAAGAAGGTTCTCAGCTGAGGAATCAAATTCAAGCCATTCAGCGCAGCATTGAGCGTTTGCTCATCTAATGTTTGTTGTCACTCATTTTTATCATTTACATTGTATTATATTTGAGACCCATTTTTATTTTCATTCAATATTAAACTGCTATTTAAGCCTTGTTTGTTTTCTGTTAATTTTTCTTAGTTCATGATGCGTTAGATATAAGATGATTTCTACTTTTCATGAGTAATATGAGAGAGATTAAACTTTCAAGCTGCATTATCAAATCAATATTTTAATCGTAAAAGTCACTCAAACTAGTGTTATGGCTATAGATGATTGCACTATTATTATTAGTCTTATTTTCTAACAAAGGTTGATAATTCAGGAAGCAATTTTAAATGGGCATCATCATATTTTATGATGCAAGTTGCTATGTTAAGAACTGCAAATTCCAAGATAGTGAATAACAAATTTGTTCATGCATCTCAAGTACGGTACCAAAAAAAAAGTTAGGTTTTTTTAATTTGTTTTCAACTTTGACAACTTGAAAGTGAAATATTTTTTGATGAGTTGATTAAATTGTAACTGAGTGAAAATGCCGTTTTGAACTCTACACTCTACGTGTACACTAAGAATAAACATTTTTTCAAACCTCAAAAATAAGTACATCATTGGAGATGGCTTTTCATTTTGGTAAAATTAATAATGGGGTAGAAAAAACTGCAAGTAAAAGCCCAAACTAATTTCTGTTAGAACAGCGTAAATAATAGAATTCTAGCTGTTAATGTAGGGGAACTTTTTTAAAAAAAAGACTCTAGTATTACACCTACTTAAATCAGGAGAATGTGAGTTCACTTAGTATCTAGGGGGGTCTTCCATAGATGACGTCACATTTGGGGGAGGGGGGCTCAATCCTACTTTTGCATTACTTTTTTAAAGTTAAAAACTGAATTTTATATATTTCACGTTTAGTAAATTGTAATAGAAACTAATTAAAATCCCTATATTGACTGGACTGGGTAAATAGAAAGAGAAACTCCAATGCAATTTGAGGGGGGGGGGTAAAAATCGTTTATGGACGCCAGCATAGCAATTTATGACGTATTTTTTATTGAGGTTGAAAATTGGTCATCAAACAATACTAAACTGTAAGCCATTTTGAAATGGCTCAACCTTTTTAGTATATCTTATGGTATATAACTGAGTGGTAGGTTATTTTAAAAGTGCTGATGTATCAACCGTTTTAAACTTTTATTTTACGAAAGAAGAGTGTGCTGTCACCTAGTTGTTAGTTCTTGTAAGTGTATCAAAATAGTATCATTGACAGTATGAAACAAGTTAATAAAAAGTCCAGTGACAATTTAATCGCAATTTCCTTATGTTATCCATAACAATTTTAAATCGAGATAAATCATATAGTCAGCAAATTTTTTGTGACCGAACGAAAGGATATTTTTGAAAACTTTCTTCGGCAATATTGTTCTAAATTATGGCAGGAATTGATTGGTAAATGTTTCAAGTCGCTAAGTGGTCTGGTTGCCGACTTAAAGATGCGGACACACATCCATCCAGAATTAACGAATTAATAATCGCAATTGTCAGTATGGAAATTGCTCTAAAAAAAAACTTTACTTGTTTCTTCGATATTATACGTCGTATAGGAGAGGACTGAACTTGCCCTAACTTTAAAAAAATTTAAATCATTATTAGATCTATTTTTAGCGCAATCTTATATATATATATATATATATATATATATATATAGGGGTCAGTAGCGTAGCGAGGGGGGGGGACATATGTCCCCGGGCGCCGACCTTAGGGGGGACGCCAATTTGAAAGTTTGAGGGGGGGTGCAAATGAAAAGTTTGAGGGGGGGGGGGGGGTGCAAAACGAAAGTTTGAGGGGGGGGGTGCAAATGAAAAGTTCGAGGAGGGGGTGCAAATCGAAAGATTGAGGGGGGGGGTGCAAATGAAAAGTTCGAGGGGGGGGGGTGCAAATCGAAAATTTGCTCCCAAGGGGCCGCCAAATTGAAAGTATGTCCCCGGGCGCCGGGAAGGGTCGCTACGCCTCTGATAGGGGTTCATGGGAGGGGTTATAACCCCCCCCCCCCTTGCCTACGCCACTGAATACAGTGAGGTAATGTTAAAGCTGAAAGTATTAATTCTTTTTAAAATACTTAATGTAAATGTAGGTATTTCTTGCAGACATGACGACACACGTGAGAATAACATTATATTTAGTATACTATGCAAATTATTTAACCTGTTAGCACTATGCCCAGACCTTTAATTTTCCTGGTATATTTAATTGTAGCCTATATGATGGATTTAACGGATGTCATCTCTCACAAAGGAATATAAATGTCAGATTTTTAATAGTAAAGACTCCAATAGATTATTAAATTGCGTGTTTTGCTGTTAGCGAAGAGGATGTTGAAATAGGCGTGCGGCGTCAAAACGGTCCCGTCAAAACGACCCCGACATAAGAGCCCCGTCAAATTGACCCCGTCAAAAGGGCCAGCGACATATGGACCCCGTCATAAAGGCTCCCGATAAATAGGCTCCCGTCATTAGGGCTCCCTCCTGGCAAATAGGCTCCCGTCATTACGACTCCCGACAAATAGGCTCCCGCCATTTAGTTTCTCCACGAAACGGGCCCGGTCATTACGACTCCCGACAAATAGGCTAGCGTCATTTTGTCTCACGACAAAATGGCTCCTGTCAATTTGGCTCCAGACAAAAGGACCACTGACAATACCGTTTCTGTAGAGACTAAGTCTCCCGGCAAAGCGGTCTCATTGAATATGACACCTGCCAGTGGGACCCCTTCATCAATATTCTTTAGAGTTAGCTTATCCAACACTCTTAAGTAATACAACGTATGCATCTCTTGTTCGACAGGCCTTATTTTTATGTTAGTTTATCTATTATAAAATATAGTATGTTATAATTTAAGGGTAATCTATGACTTCCATAAGTGAGTCGGTTATAGGCTGTTCCAACTCAGTGTGTGGGGAGAAGGGTCCACGCTGTACCTTCCTACCTGCAGCATGCTTGTAGGTTATCAAAACAAAATGTCGTTATCCTGTAAATACAATGTATATCGTACATTTTCACCTCTGTGCTCGCTTTTATGAAACAGATCTTTACTGTTGTAAATTAAACATTATCAAAATTTTAGAATTGGTAGATTTTAGCTGTTAAGAGCTTGATTTGTTTGTGAATTGATGTTTTTTCATGAAAAAGCAATTTCATTCAGGCATTTAAAAGAGGTTATAGTAGTAGTGGAGATAGGACAAAATGGTTACTTTTATGCCAATAGTGGTCATACAATTCATTTGTCTGGAGCCAATATGTCGGGAGTCATTTTGTCGGTAGCCAATATGTCGGGAGCCAATATGTCGGGAGCCCATTTGTCGGGAGCCTAAATGTTGCGAGTCAATATAACGGGAGCCCATTTGACGGGAGCCAATAAGTCGGGGCCCTTTTGACGGGGCTATTTTGACTATTTTGTCGGGGCTCGATTTGACGGGGCCGATTTGTCCCGGGCCGTTTTGACAGGGCACCTGAAATAGGACAAGAAATACTCTCACACTAGTCACACTGACTTAAATCTAAGCAAATTTTATAGAAATTTTATTAATATAACGATTAAATAATAATATCAGTAACAGGTTATACTTATAACTTAACCGACCATATCTATATACATTCATATTTCTAAATCTTAGCAAGATCATTAACCGAAGTATTAAAAAAAAAACAACTACTTACAACAGTATTAACATGGCAATCCTCCATTAAAAGTTGTGATTTTTAAGTTTATTCATTCTCCCATGGAGAATTAAAATGTTCCTTCATTGTATACACATTTACACAGGGACGGAATTGATTTTTCCCCCCGTATGGAATGGGAATTCCCTTTACATCAAGGTCTTCCTCTTCTATCCAATCTACACTCTCACCATTAATTTCATTGGCAGTTATAACCATCAGTTCACGTTGGCGACGTGCAGCAACTCTCAGAGGCCTGTGATGCTCTGTAATGGCACAATTGATTATTCCTGTTTGTGAGTTAAGGAATGATTGCGCAGCATAACCAATGAAGAGAAGTATGAGTGACACTTTTTACAAGCTTTTATTACACTCACTTCCTCGTCGGTCTGTCTGTCTAGATCGAAACGCCCGTGTGAAATTGCAGGCACCTCTAACTAAAAGATACGGTTCGTAGTTGGTACGTGGGTCAAGACATGAAGACAATGCATCGTGACATTCAATTTGACTTAATTGGTCGCCTAATTAATTTTTTATGAATTAATTAAAATTTTGACCGAATTAGTAGGCAGTTCTATCATCACGGCCGTGTTGGGCGTGGAGCGAGGGGGGGGGCGCTCTACTACAAAAGCGCGTCATCACGTTCAACAGGCACGCGATGGTTTTTAGTCAGGTCAGCAGTCTAGTTCTTTACCACTAGACTACGCCATCCCATAATACTTTACTGAAACTTTAGCTATAACCTTGACAATGGTTTTAGTCAAGTAACTATTGTAAATAAAACATGTAAAGTATTGAATTTTTTTTTCATAAAACACCGTTTTAATAACAAGCTTTTATGCACTAAAAAGTAGAAAAATAAATTATACACTACCATTTAAATAACTAAAAAGAAAAGCGTGGGTCACTTTAGTATCTATTGGATACCTTTACTAATATTTAGGAAGAGACCCACGCTTTTCTTTATAGTAATTTAAATAGTAGTAGCTAATATTTAGGAAGAGACCCAGGCTTTTCTTTATAGTTATTTAAATGGTAGTGTATAATTTATTTTTCTACTTTTTAGTGCATTATTACATAAAAACTTGTTATTAAAACGTTTTTTAAAATGAATTTTTACAAACCCTGTCGCTGATCCCGAATTGAACAGACGGACAATACAAACCATAAGGGATTGTGCGATAAGGATGTGAAGAGCGGGGGAGGATTTCATGCACTTTTATACACTGAGCAGAAAAAAGAGATGGAAATTTATGTGAAGAGCCATCTGTTGAACGCTCAGGTATTTTTAGTCCACAGTTTGTTTGGGCGACTGATAAAGGTGGAGGAAGAAATCTATCAGTTTTTAAGCTGAAATACGAGCTTCCTGGATTTGAGCAACATTTACCATCCATGCATTTAACGATCTGAGTCAAATACTGGCTAGTTCTCACAGAGAGCAGAGAAGTTTTAAGGAGTTCAGACTCTTCTGGATCTAGATCTATGTATTCATATTGTTTCGTTAATTTGAAAAATAAATGCGTTTGTTTGTTGTGTGGTAGTAGCATTGCAGTGCCGAAAAAACATAACGTTGAACGACACTTTCAGACAAATCATGGCACTTTTAATGTGAATTATCCTCTTAAATCTGAAGTAAGAAAGAAAAACAAGTTAATAAAAAGTCTAGTGACAATTTAAGCGCAATTTCCTTATGTTATCCATAACAATTTTAATTTTTTTGTGACCGAACGAAAGGATATTTTTTGCGCTAAAAAAAAAGACAATTATATTAACCTATATCAACGGAAATAGTTTTATTTTAACGAGTAGGCCTACACGATGCTCAGTTTAAAAAAGTAGTAAATATCATCCTAGGCCTACACGATGCTCAGTTTAAATGTTGTTAATTAATTTTTTGTGACCGAACGAAAGGATATTTTTTAAAACTTTCTTCGGCAATATTGTTCTAAATTATGGCAGGAATCGATTGGTAAATGTTTCAAGTCGCTAAGTGGTCTGGTTGCCGAGATATGGACAAAAAACTGTATTTGTTCGAGGTTTTTTGGCTTTTCCGGTAAATACAGGAAGGAATTCCGGGAATTTTTTTGGCCCACAATCATCCTCGGAACTTGCTTAACATATTTGCTTTTGGAACTGTCCTCAATATTGCTTCGTTGAGGAGGAGATACGACTTAAAGCTGGGGACACACATCCTTCCAGAAATGACGAGTTAATGATCACAATGGTCCGTATGGAAATTGCGCTAAAAATTGTAATCTAAAATCAAGTCTAACAGCACAACAGACTGTTTTCACTAGACATGTGTAAAATTCTAAAAAGGCCCCTATTGCTTCTTTCAAAATATCTCACATGCTCGCAAAAAAAAGAAGAAACCTTTCATTGATGGTGATTTGTTTAAGGAACTATTTTTGACTGGTGCCGATTAATTAAATGTTTTCTTTGTGTTTTCTTTGTATTTATGTGTTTTGTTTACTTTCTTTACGTTTTGTAAACACATTACTCTGTGTGTATGCAATTAAATAATTTTATTATTTTGAAACATTTTTGTTTATTATTTTTTAATACATTATGACTATACGAAAATAAGAAAAAAAATTATGGGAAAATGACAAGTTATGGAAGGAGTTTGTCGATTTAAAATAGGTGGTGCCCGCCACCCTACCGATATTTTAGAATGTGCTCTAGAGTAAAATAAACCGGGAGTGATCTCCCCTAAACTTTCTCGAATATTCTTATATAACTTGGAATATAGACATGATTTTTAATTACTTAAACTTTTAAAAATACAATAGAATCTCATAGAAAAAAGAATTGCGAACGCCAAAACAAAATGTGCATAATAGTGCGCAATATTATTAGTACTTTATAAATTTACATGCGTTTTTTGAGAAATCGGAAATAGCTTAAATTAGTACTTTCGGTCAACGGAAATTACTCAAAATTTGACATAAGGTAGAGAATTAGATCTTTTACTTACATGTGAAATTTCATTTATCTATCTGAAATTGTACTCAAGTTATAGGCTTTTGAAAAATTCAAAGTAGAAAAAGTACTACTTCCGGTTATCGGAAATCGCTCAAAAGTTGACCAGGATCTACGATTTTGATAAAATACTTATATATGAAATTTCATCAACCTAGCTGTAACGGTACTCAAGTTATCGTGTTTACACACAGACAGACACACACACAGACATACACACAGACATACGGACAAGATTGCAAAATTATGTTTTTCCGTATCAGTGAGGTGTAAAACGTCGAGATTTGTAAAAATCTCGATTTTTTTTTCACGATTACAAGACTTTCTCTATACTTCGTTTATACGAGAAAGTAAAAAGGTTGGGAACCCTTGCTCTAGATCGTTCAACAAGCATGAGCTATACCGGCATGGACACCATGATGTAAGGGAGACAAGGCATGTCATCAAGGGCAAGAGTCGCAGCCCTAAGTGTGAACATAAGTTCTGTAAATAGTTTTTAAATAAAATATTCGGGAATCGGGGTTTCAAAGAATAGCAAGCATTACACTGATACCCCTGCCTTACTCTCACATGACATGCTTCCGACCTTTAGTCAAATAGCACCATTGACAAATTTGCAAATACGGCAGTCTACTACACAACATACATCGTCAAATTATAGGGCAATTTAATTAGAACAACAAAGATTTCACAATCTTTTGACAACTTACACAATAGTATACATTTTGTTAGAAGTATCGCAACCAATGTAAAAAAAAATATTTAGTAGGCCTATTTAGTAAGTTTATTTTTCTAAAAACTAAACAAAAAATGCATGTTAATCGATTCGTGGAATTAAGACAACGTGACGTTACACTGTCTCTACCCCCCTTTCGTCACACAACGTCACAAAAGTCTGAACCCCCCTCCCCCCCCCCCCCCCCCCCCCCTAGGCGTGGGACGTCATTTATCGACGACCCCTTAGATCTATAATTATATTAAATTATATTATAATTAATTATAGTAGCTTAGTAATGAAATTATAAGGGTGAACAGACAACTGAATATTATAATTTTAACATTAATAAATAATACATGACATAACAAAGGGTAATCGGAAATGCATTCGTGGGGATTTTTTTTTTGGTACATTACTTTACATTACGGTCGTTAGTATTTACTTTCATTGTATTTTATTATTTACTACACATTTAGTTAGGCCTAAACCCCTAAATCTACACTACAGTGTTCTACAGACTTCAAAATGTTTAAAGTGCATTTTGCTTTCTTACATAGCGGCTTACTACTTATGTAACAGTAGTAGATCTAGTAAGTATCTAGTTGATCTAGATCTAGTATCTAACACTACTACACTCAGTACACTCAACCACTGAAAGTCTGAAGTCTGAAGAAAGTGAAACACAGCTAACTTCACTCAACTTAAGCTTCCTTCACTAAACTAAACTTCACTTCTTCACACTTGACTTAGTCTCAGTCAAGTGACTTTGTGACTTAGTGTTAGTGTTAGACAGTGTTAGTAGTACTTAGTAGTAGTTAGTTAGTTATAAATAATTAATATTAATTTAGTTAGTAGCCTTAGTAGTAGGTTAGGTAGTACTTAGACCGAGTAGTAAAGTAGTTAGTGTCAACTTAAGTCCTAAGTTTTGTAATAGTAATAGACTGACTTACTTATTATTACTTAATGCTTACTTAATAATACTAAGTATATTAATAATATATACTATACATACTACATACTTATATATATACTTATACTAAAAGTTATGGTATACAATTCGAATTGTCCCTAGAGGATTTCATAGTGTCAGCCGCCAACCAATCAAACGTACGCTTTCTCCGCATTTTGGTTGGCGGCTGATGTCACGATGATGTCACGCGGCGCCATTTTGGAGCTAAAAAAGGGCAGAAAAAGCCATTTTTTTACGTTTTCAAAATGGGCCCAAAAATGACACTTTTTAAAATTAGACTTAGCCATTTTTCCAAACAATTTTTTCGAAAAAAGGCAGTTTTGGATGATTTTTGGATGTACACAACGGCCTAGGTCAGCAGGTGTCAAACCACGTGAAGGCACCCAATTGACGATTTCAGTCACGCATGAGTGGTTTTCATACGTTCTCGTGAACTAAATACCAGTTTCCTGACAACAAAATGGAAAACGACAATTTCATGAAAATAACGACCCTAGAGGAATGGCTTTTGAAGATTATTAAATAAAAATCGGTGTATTGGCTACTTGTGTTGATTCTAAAGTTGTCTATAATTGACTAGTAGGGCATGCTGAAATAACGGACTGAGGGCGCAGTGTAGTGTGTAATTTCGATAAATGTAAATTAATCAGCCCGGCCGCAGATCAATCGCAAACTGTTACATTGGTTAAATGTGAAAAGCATACTACTTACAAAGGAGATTGTTTATATTATTGTTTTGAGTTTATATTTAACTCAATGCAACAAGCCCGCCTGTTGGTTGAGGCCACGACAGGGGGACGTTCTGACCGGGATTCAAAGGGACGACTCAAAATATCATCCTATATTATATATAATTATAATATTCTTATGAATAATGTTTTGACATATTCTTATTTATACTTTACTTAAGGCTGGTATTAGTAGTGTCATGGAGTTTAAGTCTGAGTTGGCCTACTCTCTCTTAGTGACTTCAGAGAGTCTAGAGTCAGACTGCTTTATCTCTTCTCTCTAGACTAGGCTTGACTAGACAGCTGGGGAGAATGTTTACACTGGTGTCCGATAATGGAATCTTTTTTAAAAAAGGGGTGTTAGGTTACTGTTTATGGTAGTTAACAAAATGGATACACACAGGGCCGGCTAATGTCAATGCTAACCCTGTCCCTAACTGGTAACCCCAACCCTGGTCCTACCATACGCCTAACCCTAATTTCTAACCATAAAATTAGTCGAGACTACAATACTAGTAACAACCCAACACCCCTTTTTACATTCTCGAATATACGTAGTATAGAGAAAGTATTGTAATCGTGCAAAAAAAAAAATCGAGATTTTTACAAATCTCGACGTTTTACACCTCACTGATACGGAAAAACATAATTTTGCAATCTTGTCCGTATGTCTGTGTGTGTGTGTGTGTCTGTGTGTAAACACGATAACTTGAGTACCGTTACAGCTAGGTTGATGAAATTTCATATATAAGTATTATATCAAAATCGTAGATCCGTATCAACTTTTGAGCGATTTCCGACAACCGGAAGTGGTACTTTTTCTACTTTGAATTTTTCAAAAGCCTATAACTTGAGTACTATTTCAGATAGATAAATGAAATTTCACATGTAAGTAAAAGATCTAATTCTCTACCTTCTGTTAAATTTTGAGTAATTTCCGTTTATCGGAAGTACTTATTTACGCTACTTCCGATTTCTCAAAAACGCATGTAAATTTATAAAGTACTAATAATATTGCGCACTATTATGCACATCTTTATTTAGCGTTCACTTGGTGTGCATTTCTTTTTTCTACGAGATTATATTCTATTTTAAAAAATTTGAGTATTTAAAATGGATTAAAAATCATGTCTAGAAGTCTATATCCCGAGTTGCCATCCCCCGTAGTGTTATATTAGAATATTCGAGAAAGTTTAGGGGAGATCACTCCCGGTTTATTTTAAAGAAGATTCCATTATCGGACACCGTTATCTATAATCATCCACATTTTCTTGTCAGCTGGAGAAAAATCCTGACACGTATTTCAAGCAATTTTGATATAGATCTAGGTATTCAGTTCAGTCGACAAAGCAGAAATAAAAATAAGTTGTTTACTCATTGACACATTTTGAGTGCAGTAAAAATTGGAACATCAGATTCATTGGACTTAAAATAACTCTTTGGCAAGCAGTTACATTAAAACAAAACAAACGTAAATTAAGTGATAATGTTTAAAGTTCTGGTTCTCTAAAATTAGTCTAGGACCTGGGTTTGATTCAACACGATAATGTACTGGAGTCTAACAATGGCAACATAGGAGTCATTGATATTTGATTCTATATAGATATAATAGAGGATTGATTGAACTGGCCATGTCTGTATGAAAAAAATAAGAGAAATAAGAGAAATAACTCTTTAAGTTAACAAGAAAACAAGACATTTTAGTGATTAATAACAATTGATATGAGTAAGCAATTTTGTTTCTGCTACATTTTTAACTAACTTTTTAAAAAACTTTACCACAGAATTGACCAAGGTAGATATTTATGATATGCCAAACCTCTGAATTCCAACTGCATTACCAACATTTTATTATTACACCAATCTCAGGTGTCTACAACAATGCAGGTATGTAATAAGTCATAAATTTAAGTTTAAATAATAATTCAAATGATATTTCTTCATTCTTGATAAGCCATATCTACTTCTTTGTATAGATGGTACTACACTTATGATAGATACAACCATGCAGGTTATGTTTAGCATTATAGCTGAGTTTAGAGCTAATGTTATTGTTGAGTTCTGGGATCAAAGTTAACTATACCAATATGTAGGAATGACACTTACCAAAAATAAAGACGCATACACATTTTTTAATTCCACCATTAAAAATTATCACATGTTAATTTCAAACCTAAAATCGGACACTAATTATTGTGAATCCACCCATGTGTTTTGTATGCAGATTATAATGAAATGTCTATGTTGATTCATGTTTTGAATGCTCATGATTATTCATTTCTTGATAATATTGCTGCTCATGTCTTATATAAAAGTCAATAGCAGTTAGCAGATTATTGTTGGCTTCTAAAGTTTTCATCATTCACATTTATAGGATCCTGCTCTAAGCTGGACTGATGACTTACCAGTTTGTCATTTTTCTGGAGTTGGCTTGTCAACCAATCAAATCTATCGTGAAGATGGTAACAGACGAGAAGCACATGACAATGAAGACAGAAATTTCCATTTCAGGTGATTAACATTGTCATCTTTTATATATATTTCCTTTTTTCAAAAAGTTTCTGATGTAGTATAAAAAAAAAATCCAGTTTTAGTGAATGCAACTTGTTTGAAATTATCAATAGCATATAAATATTTCCATTGATATTCATAGCACAAGAACGATTTCTTTGAATGATTGTTTCTAATTGTATTAGACGAGTTAAGAATTTATACAATCAACTTCAGTGTGCCTTTCCATACTTACTTCTTAACACTCATAACATTTAAAGATAAAAAATAACTTCATGCAAATGAGTGAGTAACTTTGTGTTCTGATTCCCTTTTTTACCAGACATGACAGCTGTTTTCTCTATGGTGTCTTTGATGGCCACAATGGTACACGTGTGGCAGAATTTGCTGCTCAGAGAATTCCTGCAGAGCTTTTATTAGGTCAGTTACAGCCTAACTTTGCAGATGAACAAGTGAAAGAAGCCTTGAGACAAGTAAGTTTTTTTTTTTACTTCTTTACTTTAAGCCATCAGATTTCTAAGTTTATATCGACAAAACAGGGAAACATTTTCATTAATATTTCAAAATGCACGGAGGCTGCTTAAGTAAAATAGACATAATTTGATAACCACACAGAAATATGACCTTGACAAAGCAATGAAAAGCAAATGTCAATTAGGAGGATTTTTAAACATTTTTTATTTTACTTTGAAATTATCAGGCTTTTATTGGCGTGGAGAAAGGTTATTTTGAGTCAATGGATGGGTTGTTGGCTGAGAGAACAACATGTCAGGACAGACTGCCAGATGTAAGTGGATGATGAATGCTGCATCTAAGATTGCTATTTTTAGACCAGAGCTACAGTTACATTTGTAATTAAGAGCTCATCATTTTTGTAGCCTATGGCTTTATAATATATAAAAAATAAATGAAAATTAAGTACCTACCTATCAAATTAAAAAAATTACACTTTTTGTATATATGTTATATACACCTAATACAATAACAATTCATTTTTTAGGGCATTAGTCAGTATGAGGCCTATCAAAAATATCCTGACATCATTAGCAAACTTCAAGAGTTGGACAAAAATATTTCTGGTGGCACTACAGCAACTGTTGTTCTTATTTATAACAACAAACTCTATGTAGCCAATGTTGGTAAGGTAACTCTTATTAAACTTAAAGCTATACATAAAAACTATAACTATCTTAATACATTACTATTTCTTTTTACCGATTTTATGGTGCCCACCTCTGTAGCTATAAACATTATTTAGACCGTATCAACAAATATAGGTCTTACTAAAGGAACTGATCAAGCTCATAACCTAGAAAATGTAAGAAATAAACCGGGAGTGATCTCCCCTAAACTTTCTCGAATATTCTTATATAAAATAACAGGGGATGGAAACTCGGGCTATAGACATGATTTTTAATCCATTTTAAATACTTAAAGTTTTAAAAATAGAATAAAATCTCGTAGACAAATTAATTGCACACCAAGTGAACGCAAATAAAAAAAGCGCATAATAGTGCGCAATATTATTAGTACTTTTAAAATTTACATTAGTTTTTTGAGAAATCGGAAGTAGCGTAAATTACTACTTCCAGTCAACGGAAATTACTCAAAATTTAACAGAAGGTAGAGAATTAGATCTTTTACTTACATGTGAAATTTCATTTATCTATCTGAAATAGTACTCAAGTTATAGGCTTTTAAAAAATTCAAAGTAGGAAAAGTACCACTTCCGGTTGTCGGAAATCGCTCAAAAGTTGATACGGATCTACGATTTTGATAAAATACTTATATATGAAATTTCATCAACCTAGCTGTAACGGTACTCAAGTTATCGTGTTTACACACGGACAGACACACACACAGACACACACACACACAGACATACGGACAAGATTGCAAAATTATGTTTTTCCGTATCAGTGAGGTGTAAAACGTCGAGATTTGTAAAAATCTCGATTTTTTTTTTTGCACGATTACAATACTTTCTCTATACTACGTATATACGAGAAAGTAAAAAGAAACAAAATTAAAATAAAAGACTCGCAAATTTTATTAATTGTTTATTGAAAGTTGTATTAAAAAAATACATCTGCTTTTAAATTAACTTTGGCATTGAAATGATGCTTGATGTCTACATTGCTACTTGTAAATTATATACCTCCAGGTGATACAAGAGCGTTTTTATGTAAAACAAACCCTGAAGGTGTCCTCCGAGTGATACAGCTTTCATACGACCACACTATTGCTGATCCTGGTGAGCAAGCCAGGCTTGAGCAAGTGGGGGTGGATGTTAACAAACTAAAAATTCTGAGAAGAGTCGGAAACTCCGACTGTACACGCTGTATTGGGGATTACCATGTTAAAGGGGGCTACAAGGACATTGATATTCTAAGGTTTTTATCAACTTTTTTCTTTAATTTAACAATTACGTCAAGGCAATGATAAAATTAAATTAGTATCTTTGACAGTTTGAGACCAACCCCTGCATCACTACACAAGATGCATCTTCATTAATTAATAAAACAAATTTATTAGTAAAATGCCATCACATCACCATCTTAATTTTAGTTTCCAGACTGTGTAAATAAAATTTTATGTGTCAAGTGATGAGAGAGAGAAAAAAGTATTAATCTGTTTTTAGATTAACAAGAAGCTTAGTGATTCCATTTTTATATATAGTATAGTTAGATAAAAAAATTGATTGATACATTTTAATGGATTATTGTGTTTCTTGTCTGATAGTTGGCAAATCTAAGTGAATTGTCTTTGTTTTTTTTTCTAGTGCTGCTAAAGTGGAACCTGTGATTGCCGATCCATTTGTTGATGGCGGTATAGAAATTGACAGCACTTGTGCTTTCATGGTTATTATGTCTGATGGCCTGTATCAGGCACTAACCGATGCCACAGGGACCGAAACTGTGAACGGAGACATAGCTAAAATGGTGGCGCAGGAGTTTGGCCAGCAGACCACGTTGACTGGGGTGGCGCAGGCTGTGGTTGACCGAGTGGTCAGAATCCACCATGACACTTTCATGACCCAGAGCGGGGACAAAAAAGACTTGTGCCGAAAACGGGACGACATCACCTTACTGGTGCGGAACTTCCATTTCCCCCTGTCGGTGCAGCAGCGCAACATGCAGTCGCCCTCTCACCCACCCCATCACCTGTCTGGGTTCCCAGCCAATGTGTACAAGTCACCCAGCCTGGACACTAGCCGGCAAAGCTCTTCCACCGATTCTCCCATCACCCCCACAAACTATCTTTTATCTGGGCCAAATCTCCTGGGAAACACCACAGAGGTGCAAACCAACGGGAGTAGCAACTACAGCACCAGCTCTAGTGGGGAGATGCAACTTTTTTCACATAGACACTCAGAGAATTCTAACCTAGAACTTGATGCTGAAGGCAAAGTGAGTACCTTTGTTTACCAGATATAAAAATCACATTTGGATGATTGAGCAATAACTTGAATTTCAATGTTTTCAAGTTTTAACTTAATTTAACAAAAGTTTATATTTTTACATTCAAGATGAAATTATGTTTACTTTTTTGCTTTATTAAATTATTTTTTATAACTGAGCAGTATATTATTTAAACCCAGGAAACGAATGGATAAAAAAACTTTACAAGTTTTTTGAAAATAAGTTCTCATTTGTGTCTTCCAGGTAATAAGATAATTGATTTTTTGCAGGTCAAAGCATATGTTGACTTCTCTGAATGGTATACAGCTCTTGATAAAATGGGAGAAGAACAGCGAGAAGCTCTGTACCAGGAACTGATGCCAAAATCTATTTATGATCCCATTCAGGAGGAGCCGTCTATAGAATAACCATTTTAATGTTTATATTTAGCATGGATACATTGTCATCACACTATTTCTTGTCATAAAATGTAAAACAAAAACACTGTATGCCATATTAATCACAAAGCATGATATAACAGACTACTACTGTTATTTCCAGATACTTAAATAATGTATTATCTGCTTGTCATTTCTGTAATTAATACACTAATTTAACAGAGTAATAAATATTTGTAATGCCCTGTTATTTCTTGTTTGTCACTATCCAATTAAAATCAAGTATCTTTCAAGAATGGAACAGTTATGGGACAGGTAGTTTGTAATTCAACTTCAATTCAGTGTATACTTTTTCTCTTCAATTTTTCTACCCTGGCTTAAAATAGTATCTTTAGTCTTCTGACCCTCTGCATGAAGGGGCCAAACTTTGTTTTCATCGACTCGGAAACCTACCAAGTGGATTTAATATTATCCTACAAACCCAAGTCCTGAATTAGTGACTTATAGGTTGTTAATCATCTTCCCTAACAAATAACCATTACCTGATACTACCTCTCATAAACCAGTGTGAGTTGTTACTATTATACCAAATAAGTGGGGAGAAGTTAAAAATGATTAGCAGTAAATACTAAATAACTATGCAGCTAGTGATGAGATACAGTAACAATCTCAACTAAACAAAAATACATTGTCATTTTATGCTTCTTGTGTCACCTAGTTATGTCAACCCAATAGTAAGTAACATCACAGTTGAATGACTTGACTTAGTCCTCGTACCTCCTTATGGAACATAGGGCCTCTAACATTTCCTTCCATTTTATCCAATCCCCGGCTAATAATTTTGAAGTCTCCCAAGACATCCCTGTTGGCTTCATTTCTTCGAGAAGACTCCGCCTCCAGGTTTGTCTTGGGTGCCATCTCTTCCGCTTTCCCTAAGGGTTCCACTCACTTGGCCTGTCACATTTGGGTGAGCCTTTTGAGGCATGTGTCCCACCCATGGCCTCTTTCTCCTTTGCACTGTCGTAGGCTCCTTCCTTGCTTTTATCCATAATTCTGTTTGGCACTTTGTCCTGCCATCTCAATTTTCAGAGTTTAATGAGCAAGTAGTTATCTTGTGGGTTCTTGGTCAGAGGTTACGAGACTAATAATAATCATAGTTTTTTTCAACACAGGTCAATTAGCTTGAAGTAAACTATACCATTTATATTGAAAAAAAAAAACAACATAAAAAGTCAAACAGCATGTCATAAAATGTTTTATTTGCATTTTAAAATCTGCAGTACAGAATGTATTGAAAGGACACATTTTTTCATTTGATTATAAAACTGTTTTTGAGCTAGATCTAGAATAAATCTAGGTGCCAAGTGTAAATATTAACTGTTTAAAAATAGTTTCTAAAATAACATTCATATTTAAATTTAAGTAATGGGATAAACACGCACATATTTAAAATGTAAGTAATGGGATAAACCAAATGTTCAACACACTGGAAGCTTAAAAAGGGGTCACAAAAAGCCAACTTTAAAAAAAATATCTTTCATTAAGATTTTAAAAATAATTAAAAAAAAATTATCTTAAAGTATTAAAGACTTGCATTTAAATAATAATGTAGCTTTAGTTTTAATTTAAAAAAAACACAAGTTCACATAAGTCTGCCACCATTCACATTAGAAAAATATTGCATAGAAAAAACCATATTTGTTTCTATAAATAAAACCCAGGCCCAGTTAGAGAGAATTGTAGGAGCAATGTAATACTTTAGAGGTTAAATTGTTTTGCACCAAAATGGGTGTACTTCTAATTAACATATGCTTATTGCTAAAATGTTCTTCATTTTTGTAAACCACAATTCAACCTATTTGTTTTTTATTGTCTTATTGCAACACATGCTGAGCTTTTAAAAAAATTAGAAACTGGAAATGAATTTCAAAACAAAGCACTGTCATTATCTTGGGTTACTTTTGTATATATCAAAAGCACATATCAGGTACATACCTTTTATAGCATTGAACTAGTATCAATGTAGGCGCATGGACTTTTAAAAAATTCATTTGAAAAACATTTTTGATTCACAATGCATAACAATACATGCGTCCATAAAAAATACACAGTATTTTGCCATATGTATCAGACAAGTTTTAAAGTTGAGGACTGTTATAGAAAAATTTAGTTTGTTATGACATTATGTAACAATGTCACAGATTTTGAAATGATATAAAATACAGTTTGTCATGATGTTTGTGGACAAGCAGGAATGTAATGAGATTGCACTTTATAAAAAAGAAAAAAAAGCAGAATGAAAAGCAGAATATTATTAGTGTAGTGAATATGATAATACCACCACACATTTCTTTTAACAAAAGGTACATTGAAAAATTCTCCATAATACTTTTTTTTGTAAGAAAACTTAATATTGTTTAATAAATTTTTTATTATTATAAGTAATACAGTAAAAATGAGGATCATAGTTGAACAAATCCTTTTACTTTGTTTAAAAAAAAAGGGTGAATTGAAAGTTGTTTTCAGCGTACAAGTTTATTATAAAGAGCAATAGAGGCTTGTATTGGACTGATGTAAAGTGCGCCATAAAAAAAAACATCACAGATAAGGCTTGGAACTATAGGCCAGAGAACCATAAAAATAAAAGCTGATATCAGATGCCGAAACCAAGCCTTCAAATGTGGAAGTGATTGTCTGAAAAATATAACAAACATCATTAAAGTAACTCTTTACAACTTACGTTAAATGATTTCCAAATACTTAAATAAAAAGCAGTATTCTATCACTTGCTGGATGAATACAACCTCTTGTTACACATTCTTTATAGTTGAAGTGTAAGCAACCTTTTCAAATGGAACTACATATATTGTAATTGTAGATTTGTGCATTCACATATACACATCTTTCTTATTACATTTTTGTTGGCAGAAAAATATTGGTCATGTAGGCCTACCCTTGTTTTAATCCCTAATGCTTTTAGTGGTGTATTAAATTCTGATATAAAATTAATGAAAAATTAATATTTTTTGTCTGCAGAACAGTCATTTTCATAGATGTCTTCACTTTACATTTTTTTGTAACCATATGGTAAAAAAAGAAACTAGTGTTTTGGCTTTTCCCTTCAAATATTGCTTTGTTATCTGATTATTCATAACATCTAATGCCTTAATACAAACATATACAATCAAATTTTAATAATCGTATTTGTTTAAAACAAAAACTATCAAAAAATTTTAAGTCACCGTTAAATTAAAAACTGTTTTTTTTTACGAAGTGACTACTCTGAATAAGATTTTTCTCCCCAACGTCTCCACTTAGTCGGCAAAAGATAGCTCTGCGCATGCGCAGTGACGTATAGCTCGGGTTAGGGCTAGAATGAGGGTTGGGGCTAGGATTAGGGTTAGGGATAGGATTAGGGTTAGGGATAGGATTAGGGATAGGATTAGGGTTGGTGATAGGGTTCTGCGGTTGTAAACACACGCATGCGCAGTACCATCGAAAACATCACCGCGAAGGCAAGTCGTAGTTTCTCTCCATTGCGCATGCGTATCTTATTCCGGCTAGCATCGGCCTTTTTTTATGCCATATAACTATTTGATGACATATAAAATGTGACAAAACCAACAAAAAGTTACCTCCATTCATGCTTGGAAAAGAATTGAGTCCATGTAAAGTACTCCAAGACTTGATACAAGATAGCAGTGACCAAAACAAACAGTGGTGTAAAAGAATGATGGGCAAACATCTGCCAGGCAAAATAAACCACCAGCAATTCTGGCATGACAAAAGCAGTGAAGGCAAACTTCATCCAATCAGATGTGTTCACTTCTTCTGTCTGAACATGATTTTGTAAAGTCAATTAAATAGTGAAGATAGATAAGCTAAAACTTAAGTCTTTTACTTAAAAAAATGTTAGAACTATTCAAAATATTTTACTTTCGAACCTGATATTATATGGCTTAAAAAGTGGAACTTTAGCACAACTGCTGTCTTAAGGCAAAAAACTTACTTCTGCAATTATGGTAAGATTTACATCAGTTGGTCCAATTATTGCCTTGACAAATGGCAGAAACATATCATCATAAAAATATAGCCATAGATAAAGCATTGTGGTACGGGGAAAATCCTTCATGCCGTAGACTAGGAACAGACATCGACCAGGGTACAGTGTCTAAAAAACAATAGCACAAGCATTTTTATAATTTTCAGCAAATATCATTACTGCTAACATCTAAATAACTATGCTCTATTTAAAATTAATGACAGTGTGGTTTTATCTTACAGATTATATACATTATATACATATTGCGTAACATATTATTTTGAATTTTATATCTATTAACAGAAAATAGATTATGGCTGACTATTTAAAAAGTTGTATTTGGGAATATTCTTTTACTTTATATTCCCATAATGTTGTAGGCATTTTAAGGCCATGCACTTTAAGCATTTCAATGGCTAACAGCAGGGCATGTTCATGAGTTGTATCTGTCACATTCAGCAATTGCTTCACTGATTCATTGGTTAGTGAAAGTAACACATTGCCATCTGTTGATAAGATGTTGATCTAAATCAATCAGTTGGTCTAATCATGAAAATGTGTTTCTTTATACAACTGTCAGAATGTTGCTCAAATTATTTAACTCTTTTTATACAGGAGTTGATGTGGTTTTTGAATTTTTAATGTATGATATAGTGTTGATGTTTGAGTTAGGTTGTAATAGTAATACCCTAGAAATGTGTGTGGGATGTGTTGGGCAATCTTTACCGGTGAGTGTTCATGATAATATAAATTATGTAGGGAGAAATTAGAGGTAAGGCAGCTATGAGTATTAATAAATGTTAAGATACTGAGGATTTGGGAAAGAATGCATTCAGGTTTTGAGCTGGACATTGTCCATTACACAGTTGAAGATACACTGGGACCCTAGCATTTCTGTCACCACAGGAATAAATATTTCAACTTCAATCAGCTCCTGTTTACAAAATGCATTCAAAGGGACAAGATTTCTTATGCTGTAACATTTCATCACCTACCTATTTTATGTTCCATTGCCAAAGGTACATACTGACTGGCCCAACTCATCTGGTCTAACCAAGCTGCAACATCCTTCTGCCTCCAAGTCTGTACAGGTTTCAGCACCAGCATGTTGGCATCACTAGATTGCCAGTACCAAGCTAAATATGCAACCTACAGATTCAGTGGCAGCATGTAAGATAACAGCAAGTGGTGAAAAAATTAAAAAGGCAGAAAGAATTACAGAGGAGGAATGTTATAAAGACAAATGAAAATATATAATTACCGAAAAGAAGCACAATAAGAAAAGTTAATACTAAACCCAAGTAATTTAAAACTCTAAGATGAAAAATTTTTGGGTTGTAATTTTAAGATTGAAAAAAGATTTTAACTTTAAGAAATTAATCAATGCAATATTTCGTGAGTGAAAATTGTAACTTACAACAAATATACAAACAGCTATAACAATTCCAGCACAGAATGATGCGAAGTCAGACTTTTTTGTCTTGACTTTGGCCAGGGCTTCATCAAACTTTTTAACCACATCACTATTTTCATTATTTTCCGCCAGCTCTTTTTCACGTTCTGCCACATCATTAGGCATTAACTTTAGAATCATATTTCTGAAAGTTCCATCAAGGTTTTATAAACATTCTTAAAAAGGTTAATAGGTCAATAAATATGTAAATATATAAAACTGAAAACTCTACTGATAATAAATAAAATAATTTGTGGTCTTTAACAAAAGACGAAAATAAGCAAAAGCAAGTATCATATTTAAAACTGCTAACTAAAGATTTTTTTTATACATAATTTGTTTACTTCATTTGGTAATTTGTTTTTGGGTGTCCTTCATAAGGCTGGCGGCACATGGGACATTCCTTTTTTTTTGAGTTAAAAAACCATTGAGCAAGGCAGATTCGACAAGACGTGTGACCACATGTCAGTGTAGTTGGGTCAACTGCAAGTCGAAGGCACACAGCGCACAAGAAATCTTCTACTAAATCTGAAGCTGTTAGGATACAAATTAGCTTATGTAAGTAAACTTGAGTTAATTAAACAAAAATATGCATAATTTAGTAAATAAAACAAGTCATAACAAATTGTCAATTATTAAGAAAAATGCAGTGAAATGTACTTTGCCGAACTCTTAAAATTTAATTGAATAGTAAATTTAAAAAGACTGATGCTCTTTCAAGTTTTTGTGTTTGTATTTACCTCTTGTCACTACAGTAAAATTATCATTTAAAAAAACACTCAAATAATTATCAAACAATTTATTTTTTTAAATCCTACCTCCAATCCTCCTGTGCACACTAGAGTTACTAGAACTGTCTGCTTCCGATACTTCCATGATGTTGGTTCTTTTTTAATTTGAAATAAAATTTTATTGTCAAATTATAAGCATAAATAACTACAATGTGTAGTTTTCAGAAAATCTATACAGCCAATCAAAATTTGTTTTACTAAATTAATTTTTTTTTTCATTCTTATCCATTACACAGCACCTATCCAGCAGGGGGAGGGGGGGGGGCAATAAAGTCAAGGCAGAACGAAGATCTAAAATCTAGATTTTGATCAAAGCTATTATGAATTTAAATAGGCCTATACTTACTCCCTATACTATAGTAAGTAGTACTAGATCTAGTAAAATCTAGACTAGTGAATAGATAGTAAAATAGACATGACCGAGTTAACAAGAATCTTTCCATCATTACTATTTACATGGATAAGAACTTGCTTTTTTAGATTTTGGAATCAAAGCGACAGTAAAAATAATAAAAACCTAGGCCTAAGCCTGAAAATAATTCAGAAATTTAATATTTTTAGAATCAATGTTATAGTAGTATTGTTATAGAGAACTTGAAAATAATTATTTTAGTTTAAGGCTACATTTCAATTTATTTTCATCAAGCCTAAGAGTGAGTAAGTTATAATAACCGAAAGTTTTATTTTCATTAAGGCACGACACACAACACTATGCATGCGTGGTATGTAGCCTAACCGACCGAAAGGAGATTGTTTATATTATTGTTTTGAGTTTATATTTAACTCAATGCAACGGGCCCGCCAGTTGGTTGAGGCCACGCCGGGGGGACGATCTGTCCGGGATTCAAAGGGTCGATTCTAAATATCATCCTAGAATTCTAATTGTTTTAAGATTTTTTTTTTTGCTTTGTTACCAAAAATAATAAAAACATCACAATAACAATTAGCCTATATACTAGTCTATTCTATATTTCTGGCTCTAGTAGAATACTCTAAGATTTAAGATTGTCTAGATTCTAGATCTACATCCAACCTTTTAGTAAGTCGTCTAACTCTAAGTCTACAGTAAAGAAAAGTCCAACAAAAATCAAACAGTCGGATTTTTGTAGGCCCTAATCATATTTATTTTAATAACATCAAAGATCGGTAATCCCTTAGTTTAGCGTCGGAAATTATCGGGTAATGTTTGTTGAGTTTCGGTAAATAGAGTTACGGTAAACTATCGTTTATTTGACCATTGAAATATAAATAAATTGAAAGTCGATTGTAGTAAATTAATGTTTTAATTTTTTTTAAGTTTAATCGAAAAAAGGAAACAAGAATAAATATAATAGTAGATTTAAATTAATAGATCTAAACATTAAAAAAACAACATATATTAATATAAATATAAATAAAATAATGAAGTCAAAAGTCAAATGTTTTATGTATTTCAAGTATTTGGCTTGCAGCGGATTTGCGACCATTAATTAATTCTAGATCTAGCTAGATATCTAGCTGTTAGGCCAAGTAAAAAAATCTAGATTACGAAAATAGTAAAAATGATTACAAAATGTAAAAATGATTACAAAAATAAATCTATCCAAATTTTAAATATTCTGTATAAAAATAAAAGATGACGCCAAATAAAGTATGGTTTACAGTACTTCCGGTGAATTCCGGAAGTGTGTGACAGACTTTGACATTGTTTTACTGTTTTTTACTGCTATACGATTCCGGAATAATAACCGACGCTAAACTAAGGGATTACCCAAAGATCTAAATGATTTTTAAAATATTATTCTAAATTTAATGGGTCTGTAAAATAATTTTGGGAAAATTCTAATCTGAGTATTCACGGTTGTGTCCCTTTGGCAGTTTCAAAACAAATAAGTTTTTGTCACTGACACTGTTGTTAGTAAAGTAGTTGTATTATAAGTTGTTTATTATTACTATTTAGAAGCTCAACTCACTAGATTAGCCTTAGTCTACTGAGTTGGATCTAGACCTTCTAGATCTAGACTAGCTAGATAGATCTAGATTCTAGATCTATAGACTAACTAAACTAAATAATCTGCTTGCTTGGTTTTCCGTTTTCGATGAAAAAAAGTTGACGTCAGATCTAACTACACTTCCTGTTACTGATCCTTTTTATACTTATTGTTAAACGAGCTCTTGTTATTATTACATTTTCTTCAATCGGGTGAGAAGTAATGAAGTACACTTACAAAATCTAAACAATAATAAATAAAATAGTCCAAAATAGAATACCAGACTCAAGGCAGCCCACTAAGTAGTGCTGTCTAGTCTACTAGATTAACTAGATTTTTAGATCTAGATCAGTAGCTCTAGATCTAGATATCTAGATCTCTGATCTACTTCAAGTTCTACTAAAAAAATCAAAATGAAAATTTTAAATACTAGATCTAGGAGGCACTACAGACAGTTAAATACAGAAAACAGTGTCACTACTGACAACTACTGTCAGTGTCAACTGGGGCCCAGACAGCGCAGTTGACACTGTACTGTTTTCTGTGTATTTGATTGTTGATACACTTTTTGGCTTGGTATCAGAGGCGTAGCGACCCCTCCCGACGCCCGGAGACAAACTTTCGATTTGCACCCCCCTCAAGATTTTGATTTGCACCCCCCCTCAAACTTTCCATTTGCACCCCCCTCAACCTTTCAATTTATTTTTCCAACATATGTGGTCCCCCCCCCCCTCCCCTATCACTACTCCTCTGCTTGGTATACATTTCCAGCTGTCCCTAGGGAAAATTACTTTGAAACACCCTAGTAGGCTACTAGGGTGTTTCAAAGTAATTTTCTGGATAGTGTGTTGGCCACCAATTAGGCAATTAATCAAACATGTGCTTTGTCTACATGTACATTAGCAGCTGATGTTAAGCAACACATAAATTTACTGTTTTCTGAGCCAAAAAGGGTTAAAAAGTTCCCTTTCAAACCTGACGGTCTATAGGGCAAGTGAAGTAGAGTTCACTTGTTTCTGTGACCTCGGCATATGAAGAGATAGTGTGGTCAGCACTATGCCCAGCCACCTTTACTTTCCCTAACGTAAGAGTTGGGTGGACGGTCTACTGACTTGAACCCAGATTCGAACTTGAGACTTACAGGTTAGCAGTCCAGCTCTCTACCGCTAGACCACTTCTTCCCCTTTTAGAACCAGTATTTATCTATAAAAAATATTTTAAATACATAACAACCTAGAATGCTTTTAAGAAAAGACAGTGCTTGTTCCTATTTTAGGGGATTGTGTGATTGAGTTTACGCAGCTATAAGTGGATACCTAAAAATAGTCATGGATAATTAAAAGTGGCTGACCTATTAATTCTATTATACACCAAGTTTACAAAAATTGTATATTTTATAATTTATTTCCTATCTAATAGACTAAATTATGTGTGCGAGCAGTCTTTTAATAGAGTGTTAATTTAAACTTTTTTAACCATAATTTATGTTTGAAGCTATTGTGTAAAACAAGCTATAAGGAAAACTACATTATTATTTTTCAATAATGTTTTATGTATAAAAAATACACCATTTTATTAAACAGGAATTTAACCATCATTGTGCTGTTATGTTTTTATGTTGAAAATTTGCTTCAGAAAAATGTCTACCCAAATGCAATTTGGAGGGATGAATCAGCAATTAGGACAAGCTGCAGCCACCTCACTGTTTAGGTATAGAACCACAGCTTATAAAGTTGGGTTGCTTCTCTTACTGGCATCTTTTGGTTTGTTTATTCTCGGATACTCTACTCATCACTGGGTCACCTTCAGAGAGCGCTTCAGTGATTACGGTATTTCAGTAGGATTGTGGAATGGATTCCATCATTTTGGGAATTATGGTAAGAATCATTCAGTTCAAACTAATTTCTGCTTTTGGTTTTTCCCCCCCTAACTTAACCCTTATCCCTTCATTTCGCAAATATTGTTAATATCTTTCAGTTTTAAAATATCTATTTTTTCCAAAGATCTGCATGTCTTGTGTTTGTGTTTAGCAGTGGTATGAACCTGATTTCCCATGTGTGAAACATCATCTGATACGGTACATTTGTTCTGAGTTTTTTTCTTTTAAACCATCTTTTCAAGTATCACTAATGCTGAACCACAAAAATGTGATTACTTGATCTTGTTATGTTTTTATTATAAAATTAAGTTTGGATTGGATTAGGCAGAGTAGATATGCAGAGTTTACTATTTTTTCCTGTATACACATACTTAAAGGGGCAGCAGACTTCACAGAGATTTGTAAAAGTGTCACTGCATATAAATTTATTACTTATAGTTCTAAAATAATTAAAGTAAGATTTCGTGCACCATTAACTTACATTATAAAAGTAAAAAAGTAAAGTTCCCTGAAGGTCTGTGGGGCAAATGAAGTAGAGTTCACATGTTTCTTTTACCTCAGTATATAAACGGTTGAAGAAGAGGCGAAAACAGCTGGGCTCACATGGGCACAGATAGAGGGGGCAGCCCAAAACCGAGTCCGCTGGAGATTTGTGGTTGCAGCCCTTTGCTCCCCAGGGGCCACAAAGGAATGATGACGATAGTGTGGTCAGCACTATGCCCATCCACCTAGTTAGGTATCCATCAGAGCTCGATGGACTCAAGGACATTCTATTGACTTGAACCCTGAGTCAAACCCAAGGCTTACAGATTAGCAGTCTAGCGCTGTACTGCTAGGCCCCTATGTCGCCATCATACGTTATACAGTATGAAAATGCAGCGTGACTGACCTTTAGACACAGCACTATACTGCAACTTCTTATTTATGTTAGGATATTAAAACTCCAACAATGCATCAACACACAATTCCTTATGTTGACATACAATTTTAATAATATGCAGAATACCACCTTTTTTGTTACCACCTTTACTTTAAGAGGACTGATTCTATTTTTAACACACAACCTTGCTACTCTGTAATCAGATATGATATTTAGATACTAGTTCATAAATTCTCATAATATAAAACATAGTGCTTTTTGTTCAAAATATTTTGTTAGCATTACAGACAGTACTGTGAATTTTGTTTGTAACAATACCTTATAAATATCCAATACCCTATCTAAGGTTTCATGGTGGCCATGATCATTTTCTCAATACATTTGGCTGGCTACTTTGTCTGCATTGGAGTCACCCTATTTGAAAACTTAAGAAAAGTTAACCCCTTGATGTATTACAGTAGGAGGCTGGAGATCTGTATCCTTATTACAGGTAAATAGCATTGTCAACAGTAAGTAATCTAGTATGGTTTAACTTTTTAATTTAGATAGGCCAAATATACTCTTTTATTTTAGCCTGCTGTAATTTATAAATGCATCTAAACAGTGGTAGATATTGAGTTCTCTAGAATTCACATGTCATGACTTTAATCTAATAAACCACTCAAATTTAAATAGTAATTAAATCAATACATTTCTGGTTTGAAACACACAAAAATTCAGTCACATCCACAATTTTTCAGAATTATCATCTTAACGTAACATTATTTTTAACAAGTACTTCTCAAAAACACAATTCTTTTTTTTTAATAGCTATTTTAGGTACAGCTGGGCTAATAGCATTTGTTCTGGTGATCGGGATTGGTGGCAGAGATTACAGGTATAACTGGTCCATGATCCTGACATCTCTTACAGTCAGTGGACTTTATGTCACATTATTTTTGATCATTGTGGGGAACAAGAAACCACCAGCACTGCAGGTAGGTCCAAATTTGTTATGATCCTCATTGATAATTTATATGTATTTCATTGGATTGAAGTAATGGCACTGGCTGATGGGGCAGGTAAAGTAGAGCACCTGTTTCTGTGACCTCAGCATATAAAGGGATAGTGTGGTCAGCACTATGCCCAGCTGCCTTTACTTTCCCTAACCTAGGTCAAGTACCCATCAGAGTTGGGTTGACTTAGGAATGTGCTACAACTTTTGGGTTAGTAGTCTAATGCATTACTATTCGACCACGCTGTCCAATAACTTCCAAGGGGAAATTAAATTGAAACAAAAGCTTAAGTGCTGTTACTAAATTACATGTAATAAATAATTTATTGTGTTTTTTTTTTGTTCCTACAAATTGGATATTTTTGTTTTTATTAATATATACAATAACCATTTAAAAAATGATGAAATGGCATTTTTTCTGCGACATTATAATATATACAAACTAGTTCATGCTCACATTCTGTTCTATTAATTATAAGAACTTACTAAAAATTGTTTTTTAAGCTCTAAATGTATATGTAAACAGAAATGTAGCCTCAAAGTTAAAGTAAAAAAATATTTTGTGCTTTGTAAATGATTCACACCTGAAGTAAAAGGAAAAATGCAATTATCTCTGCTTGTGGAAATGTCAGTCTGACATTCTCTTTCTGCAAAATGATGCCACCAAAATTAAATGTGCCAAACGTTTAAACTATATATCATATTCTACATTCACCCCCCCCCCCCCCCTCACATGCTTGACATTGTTTCAACTCTCTAATGTACTTTTTTCTACTTTTATTAAACTAATTTTCCTAAACTTTCTATTTACCAGATTAAGGGGTAACTTTAAAAAAATGTATTTTAAACATTTTTCTAACCTCTTTTTTCAGCCTTTAGGTATATATACAGGAGCACCTACCAGTATTACCTATAGCACACAACCAGTTCACAGCTCCACCATAATACAAGCCCACGGACCGCATGTTGTCTACCAGTACGGACCACACAGTCAACCTCTGCTGAGCCCCCAGCCAACTTATGCCTATCCACCACCGCCTCCTCCATATTCTTACCCTCCTACCTACCCCATGTATACCACAACTCAATATCAGCCTGTCCAGCAGTATGATTTCCACAGCGCCGCACCGCCACAAAGCAGTGCAGCAATGCAGGCTAGTGCACCACCTATGGAAGACAATACCCAGCAAGGAAATGTTCTTGGCTCTAAGCATAATGAAGTTCCTTGAATTTTTTTTTATACCGTTCTTCATTGTATCTGAAATAATGCTTCAGTGCTTTCATTAAAACTGTAGAACTAGACTAGACAAAATTATAACATCTGATTAAAAATTGTGTAATTTTACATGGGTGAAATGTATAAGTCAGCATTACACCCATAAATTATTACTTCTCTCAGATGTTTGAGTTTCAATAATGTAAAGACAATGGGACAGTTGATGGCCACGGTGAGACAATTGATGGCCAGAAATAATATAACTTCTCGGAAAAAAGTGGGTACATAGTTTAGGCTCTCATTGCTGAATAAAAAATGCTTATGTATTACCTGTATTGTTATTGTTATAGCAATTCATTGTAAACAAAAGCTTTAAAGTGTAAGCTGTCTTCACTGTAAAAAGTGTGATCATTTTTTTGCCTGCTGTGTTGTGGCGATACAGTTTAGTTGACAACCTATTTGGTAATCAAAAGCTTTTAAAGGCCAAACATAATTGCTGGTGCTACTACACACGTAAGGACCAAAGATACTTGCCACTATTACACACTTAATCTCCACATATTTGTTGTTGTGATTTTATGTCTTTCATATTTCTTTTATCCAATGAGATTTTCGCTTCAGTACCCAGCCAGTACAAATTGTAAAATAAAGATGGTTGCTCCATGTAAGCTTCCAATTTGATGTAATGTTCGGTACAACACTAATTTAAAATAAACTTTCATCCAAATAATGGTGTTGCTTTTGTTTATGAATGATAATAGACAACATGTTAGGAAATATGTGCATCAGCATAAGCAACAAGAAACATTAAATACCATAGTTAGCTAATTGAAAAGATAGTCTGATAATGGTATGTTTATGTTACTGTATCTGGTAAGGTGGAAAGACTAAAGTCTCATTGAATGAAACAAACAAAAAATGGTGATTAGCCATCTATATTGGGTTTGTCCATGAATGATGGCACATTAGTTCCCCCCCCCCCTTGTTTTAATATCTCTTCTTCCCCCCCCCCCCCCCATGGTATTTTTTTTTTTTTTTTTTAAACAAGAGTATATTACTAAAAAAAAAATAACAGAGCTTGGAGAAGATCATATCTTGGGAAAACAATTACAATTGACAAAAATGCTTAAAAATTGCTCGAATTTTTATTTTTAAAAAAATTTAAAATGCAAACATTATATCAAAGTTTTGAACCCTTCCCACCCTGTAATGACTGTTAACAAGGAGGGTAGGTTTAAATAGCAGTAAAAGTAAAATAAAAACAAATAGTTTAGGCTAATTTTTAAATTATTAAGTGTGTATTAGAGTTTTACTTACATCATATAACAATAAGCTGATAAAATAGTTTAAAAAAAAAACGAAACAAACAACTGTTTAATTGCTTAACCCTTTATCTACTGACGGTACTTAGAAGTACCACTTTAATTAAATGCCTGTATTATTTTTAATTTAATACGAATTTTAAAAATTATTGAAGTAATTAATAGTTCTATCTCCCCTGAGTCGCCGGTAGTCGGAGGTATCATTGTTTTTTGAAAATTACTGGTGTGGCGCCATTTTCAATGTCTTGCTATATCGGTAGTTCACAATTTGTCTGTACATTTCTCACATACGTTCTTGATTTCCCTTTGTTTTACCTTATTTTTCAAGTTTTCAACCCCAAATATTTTTTATTGGCAACTTCAATAGTCAGGCAAACGCATTTAACTTCTAGTTATACAATTTTAATCAAATTGTCTTTGTATTAGATCGATGTTTACAAGTGGACTTATAAGTACCGTCAGGGCACACGGTCATTTTTTAAAGATTTTTAGAAAATGGCAGATTTTTCTTATGTGGAGTTACATAAATATTGTCTTGATAATTAATTATCGAAATGTACTCAAAAAATGATATTTACAAATTTATAAGAAGTTTAGCTTACGGTTTACCTAAGAAATATTGTAATTACATGTTAATTTCTAGTAGTAAAAAATTAACAAGAATAAAGGTATCAGTTGCGGGCTCGTTTACAAGGTTTAGTTTGCTTCATTTGTATACCAAAGCCTAGTTCTAGTTGTAAGATTTAATTTGTTAGTTTTATTTACTGCACTAAACTGTCTTGCCTACAACAACTAGCATTTACGTAATGTATACATGTAGGCTAGTAATAGTCCATACTTCTGCATATAGTATTGATCTATATGGTAAATTTTAATCAGTAAACAAAAAAGGAGTATGCCACTACGGCTATCCTAAACACATTGAGCTCACTTCTATTTATGAACTTTGCACTGTAGTGTAGACTTGTCATAACATTCTAGTTGGCTACAATTATACTAGTATTACTTGTAGTTGCGTGCTGAATGACTAGGCTTTTGTTTGTTAATGCGGCTCATTGTACTAGCTATTGGAAGCTTCCAACAAAAGCATGTTCATTCCGGGAACCGTTGCTACACTAGAAAGACCACAGACAAGATTGAGGGAGCGTGACATGTCGACTACTTCAGCTGTGTTTGAGGTCTAAGATGTGTTCCAGTAAAAATCGTACTCAAAATATACTTGTGTGCTGTATTTATGTGTGAAAATTACAAAAATTGATTGTTATAATGATTGCCATGTTATTAGTTAATAAATTGTATCGTTTGTTCCTGTTTTGTAAAAAAAAAAATTTGAAAAAAAATTTCCTAGTTTACTGACGGTACTTATAAGTACCAATATCTGTTTGGGCCATTAAAAATTTATGAAACGAAATTTCCTTCGATATATGCTTTGAATGTGCCAAAAGCAATATAGTAACACATTGTTTAAGTAAAAATCTCATTCAGAACATAATTCCGTAAATAAAGGGTTAAGTTATTCTCCTATTATTGAAGTTTTCGGTGTTTAGTGTATGCAGAAGTTACTTCCTACTCCTAGTCAACATCTCAGAGGCTGAGAGTAGGCTTAGATCTAGAGATGTAGATGTACACCAACATTGGTGTTTAACATTGTAATGGCAATATGCAATAATCATTATGACCGACAGCCAAAATATAATATACAGATCTAGAGATCTACTCTAGTAACTCTGATTACTCTGGTACTACTAGGTTACTAGAGACTTTAGTAATTACTACTAATTAGTAAGTTAGGACTAGGAGGAAGACTAAGAAAGAGTTGAAATTGAAGACACTGACAACGACAAGGTCCCAGAAAAGTACGGTTATTGTCGGTTATTCATGAGTGTTGAAATGAGTCAATTAATCTGTCACACAATCACAATGTCATCATTCATCATAGATCTAGTAAAATCACAGCCTAATAGGCCTAATTACTAATTAATAATATTAAATAAAATGGTGAAGGGTAGCAAAGCAATTGGCTTAAATTATTCAAATTACTAATTTCAATTTGAGCCCATGCCCATTGCTTTGTTCAGCTCTAAAAATTACAATAAATTTAAATGAAATTTACTAGGGCCTATAGAATCTAGATCTAGTATAGAAGGATGATTTGAGCCCATTGCACAGATTAAATTATATGAAGGATGAACCCATTGCACAGTTATTTAATATTTAATTTATTTATTACTAAGTAAAAGTAGGCTACTAATAACTAAATCTAGAGATGCAGTGTAGTCTTGAGTCTGTCTCAGTAGCTTCGAAGGGGGGGGGGGGGGGAGAAGGAAGGTAGTTATCACTAGGCAACACAATTATAATTTATACATGTGCTTGGTATGTCACTATCATCATGTGACCTGACCTATTTAAATGAGATTTTTTAATATGGTTTTGAGTATATTTAACACACTGCAACAAGCACATCAGTCTGTGCAGGCCACGCCCAGGGGGTTGGTTCTGTTAGGATTATAAAGGATCGACACAAATATGAACCATATTGTTTAATAAAATAACATAGGCCTATGTTATTTTATTTGATTATACAAAGAGCCAAACTGGTTTTATAAAGTGTATTTATGTTGAAAATCAGCTGACTTGAGCTTACAGAAAATACTGGTGGAGTTGTAGGCACAATGTGTAGGGTGGAGGAGATAGGCAGAGCGTAACCTTCACTGAACATAATTGAACCTAATTGCTATAATATAATGTTTCGTTACTTTTGCTTAATTTTTGCCACTGCTTTTCTCTCACTGGTCTATGCTTATTTAAACATATCTAACTCTATCTTTTTTCCTTTGTGTTTAGGTCAAATCATGCCTATGGAAACTTCACTGCTCTTAAAATTACGACGTCAGTGGATTTCAATCAAAATGTCAATATTATATAGAAGATGGACACCGAAAAGACTTGTGATGGCATCATGTACAGCATTATTTGCTGGTTTAGCATTTTTATTTCTTTGTAGGTCACTTTTGAATACTTCATAATAACTGTTTCATCCACTTTGTAAAATACATTTTAAATTATAGATAAGAAATACAAAAGAGATTGATGTTGCATTAGGGCTTTTTAAAAATTAAATTGCTTTTTTATTTCTATGGGATTTATCAAGGGTGTATTAATAGTGTTCAAGCCACCCCCCCCCCATCTCCCATACATCCCTTTACCATGCCCTTATTAGCACTACATGGTTTTATATTACACTTTCAGTTGGACAATTTTAAAGTATTTCTCTTTGTTCTCATTTTAAAATTCCTTAAATACTTTGTTACTTTCAGTTCTATGCTATTTAACTATCTTTAGATTATGCCTAATATTTAAAAAATGTTTATTTTACACAGATCATCTGATATTTACATTAGAAATATTGCCATGGAATCCTTCAGTTGTATGTATTTTTAAATCTATTTAAGAAACGTACCATTTTTGAATTGATCAAACTAAGCAATCTCATAGGATAGCATATTATTGTTTTATTAGATTATTAAGAAAAAAAATGCACCATCCTACAATCTTGAAGCATAGTTTAAGTATAGCTCATTTCTAAAATAATATTGAATATCAGACATTTAAAGTCTTTTAAGCAACTTATTTTTATTAAAAGCATATTTTAAGTTAGAAAAAAATCATATCTCTAGTTATAGTCAAGGCTGTTATTATGATTCCAGGTCAAATGGTGTGACTATGAAAGTGCTCCAGATTATGTCTTTCAACCCGCCCCAGATGAAATAACAGTGGTCACCATGTTCATTGATCTGGGAGTGTTCAAGAAAGGTGAACAGCCATTGGCTTATCACTCTCCATACAAGTACAAGAGGTGGATGCGTATTTTTGGCAAAATGACAAATAGAGTGGTGGCTTACATAGAAAAAGATGAAGATATAGAATATTTCAAGTAAGTTTACTACCACTGGCTATCATTTAAATGTGATCATTTAGTATAAGTAACTTTAAGAAATTGATGTTAACAAGCAGGCTGATTATTATAACATCACAAATATAATTTCTTATTTTAGCTAGAATATTCCTTTAAGCTTGGTTTTTCAAAATAATAAAAACAGTTATTATCCATCATCAAAAGAATGTATTAACTCTCTTGACTTAAATGCATGTTTTGTTTACATTTTAAAAATGTAATCATTGTAGTATACATTGTTCTAACTATAAAAATTTAAGTTATTTAAATAACTTAAAAAATATGGTTTAAAAAGGGTTTGTTATGAATTCCATAATTAGGTTATCTAAGTCTAAAATTATTTTAATTTTATTTTAAAATGTTATCTAATTGGTATATAGCCTTTTATTGAATGTTGAATATCTTTAATCTAGGCCTAATTGATAAAGTCTACGCTAACTTTTCGGTGACTCCTAACATGATTGATTTTATTCATTAACTTAAAACTTAGATTATGCATGATTGATAAATAAAACTTGAGTAACAAATGTTTTTTCTTTCTGTAGGGAAGTTCGCTCCTGCATGCCTCCTAGTCACACTAAAGTTATCAAAATTAACAGACATGAACTACCATCTTTTAAACACCTTCCACAAATTCGAAGCATTTATCGCCAGCCATCTTACCCCAAATACCACCCAAACACAGTTTACCCAGAGTACTCATGTGCTATGCATGCCAAATATGATGTGCTTGAAAGATCTTGCATTATGGACTATTTTAACACTCCTTATTTTGCCTGGGTTGATGTTGGTCTGTTTCGTAGCTTAGATGGCACAGACTATCCATTGTTTAAACTTGTGCCACCAGACAAATTTAACCCCGAAAGAGTTGGATTCTCCCAAGCATGGCCACAAGATCCTGTCTTAACACCAGATTTTATTATGAAAAACAAGATGGTGTGGGTTTCAGGAAGCATAGTTTTAGCTGCTAAAGAGGTAGGTAACTGGTTGTCTACTTTTTTGGTTAGGTCAGCTAATATCATGTATGAAAAAAAAGCACTTAAAGACTAAATTTTAAACGTCTTAATAATTAATTATTTTAAGTTTATTTAAATACACATTTCATTAGTTAAGAAATATACCACTTATAATTATTGTTAAAATATGCATTTGAACACAAATTTCGAATTGAGACTTATTTTTATATTGCTTACATAAATAAAAAAAATGATCAGGCTTATTGTTGCGAGTTTTTGACATTTACTTCCACAAATGGTTAAAACAAAGTGTTGGTAGTTCTACCGCCTTGGTTCAAAATTAATTTTTTTGTTGCAAAGTATAGTAACAATTGTGCATGTTTGAATAGTTTTTTTTTTTATGTTTGCGCAGTATATGCTGAATTTTACCAGAGACTATAAGCTTGCAGTCAAAGAGCTCCTTGACCAGGGACTATCCAATACTGACCAGGAAGTCATCTATGCCATGTACTCAGCAAAGATGCGTAAGCCACATTATGTCAAGGTCAAGCCTTATCTCTGTCACCAAGGTCAGCTGGGCTTGTATGGTCCAGCAGCTCGTTATTTTTGTCTGGGGTATGTGTGTAAAAATGCTTGGGAGAAACGAGTTCCTCACATCAAAGATAAACATGTGACATGATTTTTTATAAATAACTTCAAACATTTGACATATGTTCCCTCCATCTCTGTTGAAAACATTCCTATAAAACTGTGGTTATCTTTTTGAATTATCTTATGTTTGCCAAGTGTAATGTTTTTCAAGTTTCTGTATATTTGAAAGTGATTCCTGTATATTTGGTGTTAAAATAGTAAATTTGTTGAGTTTAACTTAAGCATGTATCTAAACAGTATGTTTAGATGTTTTATTACCCAATAAATAACACTATTTTACATGTAAGACTGATCAAGTATTAAATGGGTATTACATTTTAGTAACGTTTGTATTAGTACTGGTTTTGACTAGTTTAAAAAATAAAGTAATTATAAATGTGAGAACCTCTACATTAATAAGACAAATTAACAGTTTACCATTTAGATCAAACAAAAAAAGACAAGATGTTTTTTTTTAAGGAGTGATTAAATTGTCAGGTTTTTTAAAATTCTTTCTTCTTCTTCGTTCTTAATTATTAGTGTTGAAGGGGATCGAGATTTATCTGCCAGTGGGTTTCAACTCGAGACTTTGTTCGAATTTATCAACCATGAACTTTTTGCCGACTCGACCACGCCTCCAACACAATTAAGCGTTACGTGTCAACTGGTTATGCGCCATTGAGGCCATTGACTCCGATTTCAGCCTGCTTTTCTTTTTTGGATTTGCTTCCATAGCCTTTGTCCAACCAAGAACAAACTACAAGGCAGCAGTTATTTAATTTTGGAGTAGTCTCTCCTAGAAGAGTGGCTGTTCCCAGCTAACGAGCCTCATCTGTCCGAGGGTTCGAACTCGAGACTTTTCGGTTTGGCAACCATGAGCTATACCGACTCGACCACGCCGACCCCTTTTTAAAATTAATTTTAAACTGGTAAATTTATGACTAAATCTATGTTTGTGGTCAAGAACTTTACATTCTTGTATTTGATTGTATATTGAATTTAAAAATCCATAATTGTTTTTTTACTTATCTAATGTAATTAAAATTATCTTAAATTTGGTGAGTGGAATCTTTTCCTTTGTCTGGTAAAAAAGTACCTTTTTTTGTGGTTGAATCATTTTAAAATTGTATGTCAATTGGCAAACTGAAATCAAGATTAACACAAGCAAATAATATGCACAAAAAGAACACCAAAAGAAACGGAATGCACATGTTTACTGAAGAAATAGTTCAAGCTAGATATTCATCTAAAGTAGAACACAACTGGGATGATCTCTCAAACAATTTCAAGTGATTTAGTTTTTTAATAACTGACCTGACTATTGTGCTTGTACATTAAAAATATTTACATGAATAAATGACTTAGGTGGTATTCATAGCGGCCATCTACTAGATTTATGCCAAGACTGTTGAAGACATTTCTGTACATAAATAAGTCGTCTGCTTATATCTATATTCAATTAAAACACCTTTGACCACAAACATAATAGATCCTCAACCAATACAACACAATACATGATTAAAAAGCATTCACAATAAAAAAATTGGAATTAAAAGGATATTGCACAAACTGAGGTAAACAAAAATAATCTTTGGTTCACTCAAATAAGTTGAGCAGAGTGTGGAACAAAGATTTCAATACTAGCAATGGATTGGTCCATTATGGTTAAAACAAGGTGTTTGTGGTACCAGTTGCTATCATCAAATTATGTGTATCACAGGACATCATCACCACACAGTGGAATCAATTTAAAAAAAAGAAAAAAAAGATGTAAAACAATTTTAAAAATACCAACAAAAAATTGGAAGTGACTATAATGAATAGAATTTATCTCATTAATAAAGTGACCAACTCAAAAAATTATTTAAAAATAAAACTTTGGTCTAGAAACGGTGTAAATGCATTTGATGATTCAGTTCAATTATTGCACATATGTAAATATTGTAATATATAATACAGGGGTGTAAACTCCTGATCTGAGCTTGATTTCCTGATATATCAGCAACTTCACTGGTCATCATAGATAGGAGAACTTGGTGTGCTGTTATACGAACAAACTTCTTCGCCAAGATGCCCAATGCACTCTACAGTAGGAACATGGCCACTGTCCCACATGCCAGCATTTACTTGGGAACACAGACCATGGAGTGTGCAAGGAATCTTCACACGTTTCCTAAATTCATGAAGTAATCCTCTTGCCTGAAAAACAAAACAGAACTTAAATCTCCACCTAAGTAAATTTTGCTCTAAATGTTTGATTTTAATTAGCAACTATTCCCAAAAAATTAAACCATTTCCATTGTTGCTGCCTCCTCTATTGTCAGGAACATAAAAGGAAACTCAAAATATAATTTGTGTGATGATGTAAGAAATAGGCCAAGGAGAAGAAAGATCTAGAATAGTGAATAATTTAAGTAGATAGCCATAGGTCAAGCAGGTAGGAACCAATAGAATAGCCTGACCAAATGGAAGCAAGATGACTAGTAACAGACCAATGAGTAGGAGGTTTAAGGAGTAGATCATTAACCCTTTGAGCCCGCCAGGCCGGTAAACCGGCTTCAACATTAGGCATATATGTCCGAAAAGCCGGTTTTCCGGCCCGATGATCTAGCGTCATATTCCATGCGGCCGGTATACCGTCTAATTAAATATAATTAGCGGAAGACTGACTAAAACTGCGCATATGTCTTTTGAGTGCGGGAGTATGATTTTAAAAATTGATTTCAAGTACGTTCTGATGCACGTGGTGTCAAGGACAAAGACTTGCCGAAACGAAAAAAAAAAGTTTACTGGTGCAAAACATGCTAATTTTTTCTTTGCATCGGGTCCGGCAGTGATAACTGTTTTGTAAGTTATCACACGAAAGTGGACTTCTGGCGATGAACTAGTATGGGCAGATATAAAAAATAACAAAACAATTACTAAATGTAAATTGGTTTCTTCTATGTTTTATCAAAACAATAATTATACGTTCGTTTTATACACATTGTTCTGTTCAAACATTGTAAAAAAAATAAAGAATTTCAGAATCTTGCTGCATTGTTGTTTGATCCTGAGTCTGGATACCAAATTTGGTCTGATTATCTCAAACGGTTCAAAAGTTATGGGCAAAGTTAGAAGCAGATAAGTGAAAATCGGTTTGGGCCTGGGAGCTCAGGAAATAGGAGAAATTAGGTCAGGGAGGCCAGGGCTCAAAGGGTTAAGTAGTAGGAAGTCATAGTTGAACAGTGAGGTAGCAGTTAAGTATATAGTAAAGAGTAGTTGTAAATTAAATTTTTTAATCTTAAAAAAAAAAAAAAACAACAACAAAAACTATAAGTAATTTACCTTTCTAAGAACAAGCCTGCCATTCATGTGCATAGCTAAACTAGAAAAATGGAGAAGAATTTCATCAGCTGGAAGTCTTTGTTCGACCACATCATCTCCGTAGATAGCTACAATGGCCACACACACAAAGAGATGGAAGTAGTCAGTCTGGTAGCGGGCCCAGCATGTCTCCCATATGCGCAGGGCATCACTCTCACAGAACTCACGCTTGAAGCACAGAAGGATCCACCTGTTGATCAAATGTCAATTCTCTGTATAAGGGACATTCTTGCAATCAGTATATTCAAGAGCAATTATAAGAAATGTGAATTACCTGTGGCAAAACAGCAGTTCCAAGGCATCCTGACCTAGAAGTTTCAGGTGGTAATGAAACTTGGGTAGTGTCACTCTTAACAGTTCCCTCAAATAGTTCTGTAAACAAAGTCTTTATGTTTAAGTAAGAACACAAAATGACAAGTTGTTTTTACTTGCTAAATTAAGTTAAATAACGAACTAAGTAACGTTTAGAACCTTATCCATGGGGCAAGTGAATAAGAGTTCACCTGTTTCAGTGACCTCTGGATAATAAGCGATAGGTCTATGTCCATCGCCTTCACTTTCCCTACCGTGAGTCAGGTAACCACCAGAGCTGGCAGGACTCAGGTACATCTTTGAGATTTAAGACTTTCGGGTTAACAGTCAAAATCTTTACCATTCGATCTTGCCTTCCTTTTCTATACTGAGGTGGCAAACTAAATGTTTCCTTAACATAAACAAACACAATCTCACCAACTGTTTATCCATGTCGCTATCCTTTGGGGAGCTAACAAAAATGGTCCTAGTCATAAGCCCAGAAAAACACCAGTAAGCTTCAGATTCCTGTTGAATGGCAGCTAAAACAGGGGCTAACAGATCTGACATTCCTTGTGTATATCCCATCAGTGGATTTGCCACAGCATAGTTGACAAGTATATTTCTAGAAACATAAAACACCATCATACAATTTCATAGTAAGAGACTTACTCATTGAAAGAAATATGAAAAACATTAGCAATACTTTGATTAAGATGATATTAAGCTTAACCTGATGAGATAAATAACCTACTTGAGCACCTCTATGTTTGGGTTATTGTCACCCTTGAAATAGGGATGTGATCTGTCAGTGCGCACTACATCTTTCTCAACAATGCACTGGATATTCCTCCAGAACTGTTGCTGGGTCTCAGGATCCATTGATTCTCTTAAGATATAAAACAAACAATAATAGACATGAATATTTTTTAAATGTCACAAAATAGACCACAACTAATGATTAATGCTCAGAAAAAGTTGCAAAAGAAAAGGCAAGCTGAGGTGGAAGCTGCGAGGAACATGTTTCAGATTAGACCATGTAAGAAAAAATGATTTAAAAAGGTACCTGAGCTTCCTGATATTTTGATATTCAATGTACTTGTCATTACGAATCTGTTCTCTTTCTTCAAAAGTTGATGTAAATGGGAAGTAATGTAGAAGAAATGGCCATACTTCATGTCTGATGCTTGCGTCTAGGCCACCAAAAAATATGGCCTGTAGCAGTCAAAGTTGAAAGAGATAGAAAAGTTGGACATCTACTAATAAAAAAAGATCAACTAAAATGTGACCAAAGAAGTGACTTTTCATATTTTATAAGGATTCAAAGAGCATATTAGATTTGCTGAAGTGCTTAACACAAACAAAACTGAATTAATTTTAAAACAAAAAAATAACAGAACATATTATAATTATATTAGTTTTAAAAACAAGCAAAAGATTATCATGTTTAAATCTATTCACAATGCAGTGCTCTCTCAAGTATATACCCTATAGCAGAGGTTTCAAAACCGTAAGGCAGACATGGCCTAAAGCTATGGGAAGTGAAAACTTAATACATTATTGTTCACTTCGTATTAATATGTCCACAAAACCCAGAACAAAGAGGTGCCAAGACTTTAGAAGGATGTGGAATGAAAAAACGTTTGGAAACTGCAGCTGTGTTAAGGCATTAGTGATTATACATTTTCTAGATCTGTTTACTTTTTTTAAGACAGTCATAATTGATCATAGCCATCACATTAAGTGTACAGATACACACCTTACGCAATTGGAAGACATCTTCAATGCTGCCGTCAGCTGCCATGTGTTCCTGCCAGACCTCATTGGTTACTTTAGCAAACAAATGTTCTTCAGGGTGACACTGATCATCAGATAAGTGGGGCTTCACCACAAGGAACTGTCTGTAAGGCTTGTCACCTTCACCCTGCTTCAAACAAACACTGCATAAGATCAAGTTACGATGTTTCATTTAAACATCTAGACATCAAAACAATATAAACATTAACTTTGGACCATAACCAATTGAATTTGAGAGCCCCCCGCACAGTAAAATAAAAAGTCAAATTTAAGTTTTTATGTTAAGTCTAATAAGCAAAATGGTAAACTACAAGTAAAGGCTTTCAGATGTTTTTATCCATATAGCTGGAGAATTCAGGTGTATTTCAAAACCTGCAGCTCTTTGGACTAACTATTTTCATGCTTACCATACCAGGAAAATAATATTTTATAAATTAAAAAAGATTTTTTATTCAAACAAAAATGAAGCAATCCTCCAGAACATAAAGACTGCCAGCTGACAACAGTATACACATCAATTAGCCTACCTCATCTATATTATGTGCAAACAAACTCCAGTCCTCAAATATTTCAGCCAGTTTGTCGAGACCTCCATTATGAAAGTGTAGAATCTTGTACTGACTTTCTCTGCTGGCTATAACAACTTGGCCTTGCGTACAAGCTCTGTCATTGTAAAATAGTCGCAGAGATCGCATCTGACCTGATGACATTCAAAGTTAGAAATTTACGACTTTAGATAAGTTTTCAATGTTTATTAAATAAAAGTACAAATGGTCCACATGATTCCCATCCAAGTCTACATGGTAGAACCCAAACAAATAGACACCAATTCCTACCTAAGTCTACAGAGAAGACCCCACACAACTGATCTCTGGCACTTCTCTTTTGGCCAGGACTGGCAGCAGATGTTGTCATTGCATTTTCTGGGAAGGTCAGGTTGTGGTAGCCAACAGAACTCCCTGGAGACTCAGGCCATTCTTGACCAGGTGAGTTTGGGGCTAGAAGTATAAAATAATTACAGTGTAATAAGATGCACTCAACATGAATGGTAACCTACCCAAATCCACATCTGATGTGCTAGTTGTGAATGAAAAAAATTCAATTCTAGTCTGATATAGATGTATGACAGAAAACCGACCTGAATCCCCTTCTAATGTGCAAGGTGTGAATGAAATAAATTCACTTCTAGTAAGATATAAATGCTGACCTGAATCCCCATCTGATGTGCAAGGTGTGAATGAAATAAATCCACTTCTAGTAAGATATAAATGCTGACCTGAATCCCCATCTGATGTGCAAGGTGTGAATGAAATAAATCCACTTCTAGTAAGATATAAATGCTGACCTGAATCCCCATCTGATGTGCAAGGTGTGAATGAAATAAATCCACTTCTAGTAAGATATAAATGCTGACCTGAATCCCCATCTGATGTGCAAGGTGTGAATGAAATAAATTCACTTCTAGTAAGATATAAATGCTGCCCTGAATCCCCATCTGATGTGCAAGGTGTGAATGAAATAAATTCACTTCTAGTAAGATATAAATGCTGACCTGAATCCCCATCTGATGTGCAAGGTGTGAATGAAATAAATTCACTTCTAGTAAGATATAAATGCTGACCTGAATCCCCATCTAATGTGCAAGGTGTGAATGAAATAAATTCACTTCTAGTAAGATATAAATGCTGACCTGAATCCCCATCTGATGTGCAAGGTGTGAATGAAATAAATTCACTTCTAGTAAGATATAAATGCTGACCTGAATCCCCATCTGATGTGCAAGGTGTGAATGAAATAAATTCACTTCTAGTAAGATATAAATGCTGCCCTGAATCCCCATCTAATGTGCAAGGTGTGAATGAAATAAATTCACTTCTAGTAAGATATAAATGCTGACCTGAATCCCCATCTGATGTGCAAGGTGTGACTGGACAAGAATCTGGACCTGATGTGGTTGATGAGGAGGAGGATGATCGCGACCTACTTTTAGTAATGTTGATGTCTGGTGTAATAGCTGGAGTATTTGGAGGTGGCCCTATACTTGCTGCCAGCTCAAGTTCTAGGCATGTCTAAAATTTAAATAAAAAAATACTAACATGAAAAATTATAAAACTACTTCAAAAATAGCCCTTGCTCATGACCTTTTTCAGATCTTATATGTAAAGTTGAAAAAAAAAAAAAACTATGTGTTCTTAAGTATAAATAAAACCCTAAGCTAACCATACCCTTGAAATGCCAGTAGGGGGAACAGGAAGACCATCGGAGCTATTGATCCCATCCAGCACTGTGTGGGCAGCCCCGAGCCCCAGGTTGGATGGACTGTTGGAGTCAGAGCTCAGGCTCTGCGTGTCAATATCTGTGGAGCTGCTCGTGTCAAACTTGCTTTCATTTCTGTTGATGTTGTTCTCTGTGATATTTTTACACCTTTCTTCTTCTTGCTCCGTGACCACCACAAGTTTGTCTCCCTGCAGCTCTATACTCACTGCCTTAACAGCTGTGAAAAATAAAAGTCTTAATGCTAAACTCTGTAAGCATATGGATGTAACTCAAATTATAAAAACTCACCTAAAAGAAAAGGAGCTTCATGCACAACTAAAGATAAATTATAAAGGTGCTCATAAAAAATGCTTTAGTTTAACAATACAAAGTATATCAACCATTAAAACTCATTTCCATTTAAAATTCACAACAACAAGTAGTTACTTGACATACAAAGAAAGCATAACAATCACTCCACCTTCATCCAAAAACAGCCTACAAATACTTACTTGTATCTCCTCCATCTTTAATCTTGGCATGAAGCTTATTTCTGTTGAGCATAGCAACAAGCTGTTCCTCAGAAGTAAGCTCATCTCTGTTAGGATCACTGCAGGCTCCAATGTTTTTTCTTTCTGCACCATTGAGATCATTGACGTGAATGCCCACCCTCGAGGGTTTCAGCCCATGCTGTAAATACTTTTCATTGTTCTGGAGATGGGTTTCATCTGTTCCAATACCTGAGTCAGTTTGTGATCTGTAGCTAGAGCTGTGCCTGCTTCCGCTTTCCTTTGAGACATCTTCTCCAACATTGGAACTGTCCAAACTAGGAGAGTCGTCTCTTGAATATACTGAGGTATCAGAGCAGATGCTTGTAGTGTCTGTGCTTAGTTTTTTACAACGCTGGCTTGAGTCTTGTGTGCTAGGGGAAGGGGAGGGAGTCAAAGTCACAGACTCATCTGATTTAGCAAATTCTTGTTTAGGGTTTCGACGTGGACTAGCTTTAGGGGTGCCAGATTTAATCGGGCTACTCTCAATACTTTGTGGATTTTTTTTCAATGTGGTGTTTGGTATCCATGTTAAAAGGAGAGTTGGTCGACATGACTGAAATGGTGATATCATCGGGTCAATATTAGTAATTTGTGACACCTGATAAAACAAATGTAACGTTTCTAAAATTACAGCTAACAAGATGTAATTCATAGGGCAATCAATTAATTTATTAACAAAGCACTACCTGACTTTGTTGAGCACGCAAGGTTAAATAACCAGGATGGTGTTCTGTCTCTAGCAGCAGTGATGCCGGGGGATGAACACAAACATTGTTCTTGCAATAGATGATTTCCCCATCTAATGGAGGAGGACGCAAACTGTCAGTTCCTCCAATACCTAATAAATTGCTAGCCTTTTTGAAGATATTACTGAAAGCCATTAAGGAAAGTGTCACATAGTCCTTCTTGCATTATGAAATCTGTGAAAATAAAAACAATTTAAAATGCTTGATCTAGTAAAGAGTATCTGTGCCATGAAATTTAGAATGCTTGACTATAAATAAATGAATCATCTGCCTTCCTATGCCAGAAATTTTTTTTTAAAACTAAACAGCTGGCTCAATTTCGAGCGCAATTCAAAGTTGCTGTAATATATAACTTACATGTTTATAACATTTATTTGCAAACTTATTCCTTGCTTTTGCCAAATTTAGCTTAACTCACATAACTGTGGTAACATTATATTTTAAGATTAATGACATCTTATTCTGTAGGCCTATCATTTATATTTTTATACTAAGCAATTTAAAAAGCATTTGTTCGTTTGCATTATTATTTAAATAATTCATGTTAAACAATAGAATAGGATATTGCTGAAAATTAAAATGATTTGAGTAGTATTAAATAATAGTAAAAAGAAATGGCATAAAACAAACAAAAGCATTCATAAGTTACCTTAAGAGAGATATGCTAGTATAGTTATAAGTATAGTAGTATTACTCGCTAACCCGGAGGCATGGTCGGTGCTAACAACAATTTGGCGTACACACCGGATGCATGATTTCCGATGATTTTTGGTCTTAGTTCCAGTGACCTTTTTAGAATTACTGTTTAAAATGTTTACCACAAGCAAAATGGCGGGGTTATAAAAACAAACCATAGGTGGCAGAGATATATATGCCAGAAAAGCATTTTAAAATTTGGTTTTGAGAATGGAGGCTAAATTCAAAAGTTGATTTCATTAAACTTATTAGAACTTTTAAAATATCAACGGTGTAGGCACAAAAATGAGCGAGAACGTAAAGCATTATTAGTTTTATCAGTCTAGGAAAAAATAAATAAAATATTGTGAACCTTTTTTTTACATAAGACAGCTATAAAACAACCTATTTTCTTTTCTTTTAAAAACCATGTGACCGCTATTTGGCTCATCACTATTGAGGAACTCTGGTGCATAGCCAATTTAAAAGTCGAACCAATTCATGGTTTGCCGTGGCCTCAAACGTAAGAGTGATGAACGTGTTGTCATGGAGAGGTGTGTTTGTCATGGCAGTGAGTGACAATAAATATTTAATTACATAATTTAGTTTAACAAACTTTTACTTCAAAATTAGTGCCTAATGGATTAAATATGGATGTCTATTATCCAGTTGTCATGTTTACATTGAAAATTGAGTAAATTTTAGATTTAGTGAGAAAATCTTAAGCATGCCAAATTTGTCCAAGAACACTTTCTTGATTTCACTGCGATTAAATGAGTTTTTAAAAAAAAAATGATAATTTGAAAATTATTTCAGTCCCTAGAATTACCTTGGAATTAGGCAAGATCTTTGGTAATCTGTCGTTTTATATACGTAAAATCGGCCGAGACTATTATGTGAAAAAAGGTGACTCATTACATGTTAGTAGGCCTAATTATTTCATTCATGTCTCTGTTTTTAAACAACTGTATTAAAACTTTTCAGTAATAAATAAAGACTAGCTATGTTTTCATCAGAAGCAACCAAACTTATTTACCTTAGCAGCCATCTTATTCATGTTTTTTTGGTACAATTATAGTTTGAGATTCAGGGGAAACCACTCTAATTTACAGATGGCCGCTGTTTATAGGCCTATAGCAAATCTTGCTTGCAAATGCTGCTGTTTTAAGTTAATTTCTGGCCTATATTGATATATTTAGCCATTGATTTTGGTTTACTTTTCAGTTAGGCCTATCTATTATATTTGACACAAATATATCACAAATATACTTCTATTAAAGCCTTAACAACGAGGCAACTTTTTCTCACATTACTAGCCTCTGTCGATTTTACGCACCTAAAACCATAGATTACCAGATTTTTACAATCTTATATTTAACTCACTTCCTCTGTCTGTCGTCAGTCTGTTTAGATCAAAACGGCCAAGCAAAATTGCAGGAACTTCTAGCTGACAAATACGGTTCGTAATTGGTACATGGGTCAAGACATGAAGACAATACATCATGACATTCAATTTGACTTAATTGGTCGCCTGATTAATTTTTTATAAATTAATAAAAAATTTGAACAGATTAGTAGGCAGTCTTATCCAACTACTCCACACATGAGACATCACGTTCAATAGGTGCGCAATGGTTTTTAGTCATGTAACTCTATTGTAAATAAAAACATGTAAAGTACTAAATAAAAATTTCATAAAAAACATTTTAATAACAAGCTTTTATGTAAAAATGCACTAAAAAGGAGAAAATAAATTATACAATACTATTTAAATAACTATAATTAGTATATTAGTAAAGGTATCCAATAGATACTAAAATACTATAGTGAACCACGCTTTTCTTTATAGTTTTTAGTGCATTATTACATAAAAGCTTGTTATTAAAACGTTTTTTTGTGAAATTTTTTTTTAAACTTCAAAATAAGTCAGTTGTCCGTATGTCAAGTTTTTGCCTTGATTTTTTAGTTTTGTTAGGTTAAAAATGAAAGGCCGATGCTAGCTGGAATAAAATACGCATGCGCAATGGAGAGAAAATACGACTTGCCTTCGCGGCGATGTTTTCGATGGTTTACAACCGCAAAACCCTAACCCTAATCACCTAATCCTATGGGGGCTATCCCTAACCATAACCCTCATTCTAGCCCTAACCCTAGCCATAGGTCACTGCACATGCGCAGAGCTATCTTTTGCCGACTAAGTGGAGACGTTGGGGAGAAAAATCTTCCGAGTAGTCACTTCGAAATTAAAATAAAATAGATCTAGATCTAGATGTCAAATAAGGAATACTTTAAAATAATTGAAAATTTCTAGAGTTCTAAATATTTAGAATTTAGATATAGAATCTAGATCTAGATCTAATAGTTAAGTAAATCTTTTTCTGGTTCAGAAAATTTTTCTGTTGTCACTGGCTGGCTTGCTGGATCAACGTTGCCAACTAGGATGGATGATGATTTTTTTTATTTACAACATAAAACCCCGACACTACTACACAGATCGCCATGTGGGGAGAATATACAAGCTTTTCCGTGCCACCATATTAATTAATATTTGGGTATGTTTCTGCAAAACGAGATTATTTCTAAAAAAAAATATTATAAATTCACCTAATCAATGAACAGAGGCCATCTTGATCTAAACAATGCACTGAATAATAAGCTGAATTTCAATTGGCTAAAATTCATTTCCTTTTCTTTTTCTATTTAATTTTCTATTCTGAAGTTAATAAATAACTCGCCGTCCCTTGGTAGTTTTACACCGTGTAAGCCCTCACATAGCAACAAATCAACAGCTTGAAAATGGCGGACGATCCAAACAGGTTAGTACATTTTTCTTTGTAGATATATAGATCTAGTATTGTTGTTATTGAATTAGAAACATGATATCATTTCGAGTCAGAAACTTAAGCTGCACATATTTTGAACAGATGTGCAGATAATGAATAGGCAAAGTTGTTATTAATTATTATAGAATAGTAGAGTATAGTATGAAACTTGACAGTGACAGAACAACAGAAATGTCTGACTCTGTGTCTATCAAGCAGCAAGAATAAAAAAAAAAAGTATTAAATTAAACAATAATTTACCAACTAGCAAGCTAGTAAACTTATAATAATTAATATTTAGTATTATGCTGATTTATTAATACATTACATATACAAGTAGCTAAGTTTAACCAGTTTTACCCTAAGCCCGGCCTAAGGCAAGCTCTAATAATTTCAATCACATGATCTGAATTTTTAAAATTTAATTTAATTTAAATTAATATTTAGGCCTATAATTCTTAGCACAAAAGGGAAAGGATCAATTTAAAATATAAAATATTTAGGCCCCTAATAAATTAATTATTCATACATTAGAGTTTAGAGACTATCTATACATATAATAAGCTTAAATAAACTAGATCTAGATCTATATTATATTTAATATTTAATTATAAATTTTTTAGAATCTTTATAGAATCTTTTTTACCCCCTGTCACCACTTATAATTTATAATATTATGATTATCACACTTAGCATTTATTGTGATCCTTTTATTTAGTTATTATGTTTTTATCAGAAAGTTAAATTAATACATTTTTAACCCTTAATAAAGTAGACCAAATGTTATTTGTTGACAAAACATTCTTATAATGAAGTAGGCCCTACATGAAATAAGTTTTTAAGTGATTTTTTATTTAATTTTTTTAGCAGCTTCGAGGGTGGAAGTGAAGATGAAACGAAGGAACATACTAACAAGTCTCCTGGTAGTGGTTTAAAATTGGTAAAGTCTTACTTTTATAAAATGGCCTATTGAAATAAACACTTGATTTATAACTGTTTTGACCTACTGACTGTAATCTATGTTTGCTGCTTATTTTTTAAATTAATCTAACCTGGATGGTATCGTGGACATTTAGACTCAACCTATTTAATGGGTTTGCTAAGCGAAAATATGCGTATATATATATATATATATATATATATATATATATATATATATATATATACTCATATATTTGCTATATATACACACACACACATTCTTTTACACTTTTACTAATATAATTTAAAAGTTGGTAAAATGAGTTGTATTTAATTAAAATTGGTTGTGATATCGCTATAACAAATTTAATGTTTATTGTTCATTCAGAAAGTGTCATCCATGATAAGTGCAAAACCATCACACGTAGCATCTACTGAGGCACATAATATCAAGTCTGGTCATGTACTGTCTTTTTCATCTGTGGTTGACATGAAAAGGGGTAAGGGCTTTTTCATGTGTATTACATTTTGTTACTTTTGTTCAATCCTCAATTATTTCTTTTGCTGTCTTAAAATGGGATTTCAATAATTGATGCTCCTATATGCTTCATTCAAGTGCTGTCTATTCTATTTAATATATAAACAGTATTTTTATTTATGTAGCAAAATCATCATAGTTAATTGTATATGTGTTGTTAACTCCACCAGAGTAAACTAGATTTTAAAAGTTTGCTGCTAATCACTAATGGCTTGTGCTGTTTTAATTTGTTTTGTATCTGCTTTCAACTATTAAAAACAATGAAGCATGATTCAAAAGTATCTTAAATAAAACTAGAGAAGTATTGATTTCACTGATGTTTTGACTAGAGTAACCGTAAGAAAACAGAAAATTAGTTGCTTCTTTTATTCCTCATTTGTGTTTTGTCTACATGTGTAAACAGCTGTACCATAGCAGAAAATGTATTTGTACCATTCCATTGGCTGTTTAAAAATGCAATACTCATGCCCTTTAACATTATCTTAATGCTTTCTTTCTTAACTGTTGACTGACAATATTTTGAGACAATTAAACAGTTAAATTAAGGAAAAACAAAAACTTCTTTTAAGTTATGTAACACATAAAAAAATCTGGGTTTTTTCATTGTCTGTTAACAAAATATAGGTGGATTTTCAGTAAAAAACTCTACTTCATCTGCCCCATGACTTTGGTAAAGATGATAATTGACAGAGTAGCAAATAGCATTGGTTGTTTACACAACTGCTGTACCTGTAGTCAATCATGACTTCATTTTGTATATTGTTTACCTCCCCTGCTTAAATTGATAATTTATTTTCAGCTTTGAAACTGAATTGTCACTGCATTATTTTAAGTTTGCTGCTTTTACTGGGCATTAATCTGTGTCATGCATAAGTTACTGTTTCAGTTCTAATGTACAGTGCCACAGTGACTGAAATTCTATTAATGTAAAGAAATTTGTGTACAGTTAACATATATCTTATTACTTTCATTCAGTTCATTCACACAATTTTTCATTAGACTCTCCATTGTGAAAATGTTGTGTACTTTACAGCAACTATTGAGTTGACCAAACGAACTAAGTCTAAGATTATGAATCGTGAGGATTATAGTTATGTTAGTCCTCAGCCCCTGCGCTGGGGGTCAGACACAGCACTTAATGTAGATAAAGATGACGTTGTTAAGTGTTCTTCTGACCAAGACCTGGAAGGTATTAGAGATGAGTTTATATTTACTTTCCCCTTTTTAAAAGGATTGAAACAAGACTTATTTTTTACTTTTAAAAAAAGTTACATTGGATTACTGTTTATTCTCTGTTATATAGATTTTTTTATTGTGAAACTCACTTTATGAATTTTAAAAATTGTTTAGTTAGATGATACACTGTATTAATGGGTTTTAAAAAAAAGTTTTTTTGCCACTTAAAACAAGTTGTTAAAAATGTACTATAAAAATTTCTTAATGTACTACATATTTTTATTCTTATTACATAAGCTTTGCAACCTCTAAAACTTTTTCTAAATGTTTATTCTTTCTTAGAGGATATATAATTTAAAAAATTTAATCTTAACAAAGTAGTCAATATTTACAAAAACATAAACAAAAATGCATTTGCCTATAACTTTATCAACTTAGACATTAATTTTCAAATATTAATTTGGCTGTATACTCTCTAGTCTTAAAGGATATTATATAACTTTAAAATAGATTTTGTCACCAGTCTGTCCTGTGCCTATAAGCTCTTGCTTACCAAACTAGGTACAGTGGCTGCTGCAGCTGACGTTGATCATGACCCTCCAATTCATAAACTAACCATAAAGAAAACCGCATCCATCATGAATGTTAGTAAGATGAATGTGTTTGAGGACATGTCACCTAGGGAGAGGCTATATGCAACACTTGTGGATTTTGATAGCAGTGGGTCCAGTTGCTATAAGCTTTAAGGGATTTTACAAACAGGATACATGAATTGCTTACCCAATTTTTGTGATATTCAATTAAAATTATTTCTTTTAGATAATGATGGCTTCCACATTTATTAGTTAAAAGGTTCAGAAAAAAAAAACAACTAGTGATGTCATTTAATTAAAATATATTTTATTTATCAAGTATGGCTATTTGACATCAAATCGAATAATATGGCACATATGATAAATACATAAACAACAAATAAATTGTAAAGAAATACTAGAATTGTTTAAGAATCTTCAAAATTTATATTTCATTTTTCTCAAAACGAAAATCGGACATCACTGGTTTTTCTTTTTGAGCCCCTCATTTGCTTTAAAGACATGAAGTAACGCAAAAGTACTAAACAGCTAAAAATAATGCTTATTATGTCTGTAAAATCCCTATAGAGTGAGTGGCAGTATTCTGTTACCACAGTTCTAGTTTGAATTCCAGCTCTTGTACAAAGTTTCAGGGATCTTTTTGTTTGTGTTTTTTTCGGTTGCTGACATGAAAGTTAATGTTATTGCACACATGTTTTATAATTGCCTTTTCATTTTACTTTTTATAAAAAAAAATGTTTTCATTTTATTTACTTGAATTTTTAAATATTTTTTTATTTAGAAGACGTAGATTCTGGAACAGTCGGCACTAATAACATGGGCAGTGGGAGTCAGTTTAGTGGCGGCCATGGTGGAGGTAGTGGAGGTGGTGGCGGAGATGATGACGATGATGATGGTGGGGATGATGACTTTGATGATGGTGATGATGATGACGCCAACAGAGAAGGGGAAGTGCAAACGTTTGGGGAAGATGATAACCATGCAACAGATGAAAGTGATAATGAAACCGACTTGGTTGTCTTGGATCCTGATCATGTGAGTTTAAAAAGAAAAGAAAGAACTTGAAATGATGAGAGTTAAATACTTGTATATTTAAAAAACATATATAGATGTATATATATATACATACTTTTAAAATATATACATTCATGTAAATATAATACCAGATGATCATTAGTTATTTCCCTTGTGTGGTGAGTAAACTCTCTTTAAGTGATTGGTAAATTTCATGTTAAGACTGCAAACAAATTCAAATATGTAACTTATTGCCTACACCTGCAATTTCACATTTGTCAATGGAATGATGTATACATTGACAATAACCCATTCATGTTTAGCATACAAATTATTTCCATCCTAAATCCATTTTCATTTTCAGCAATCTTGATAGTTACAATTGAATATGAGTAAAAAAGAGTATATCTTAATGCAAGATATAATATATATATATAATGTAAATTTTCATACAAAATGAATTTATTCATTAAATATATTATTCACAACCTTTTTTTTCCAAACTATCTGTGTATGTCTTTATTCCTGTTGTTTAAAATTTAGCTTGTTGCTTTTGAAAATATTTTGCATTGTTTTTCTGTGATTTACTGCTTCAGACAAACTTTCAGTTCTATTATATTAATTTAGTTTTATTCTGAAGAAATTTGAAGTTAAAATTTTAAAGATATTTTTCTGATTAAGGCTGTGGTTAAAATAAAATGTTATTTTTCTTCAGTTTAATTTTTCCAAATGTTTTTCAGCCTTTGATGAAAAGATTCCAAGCAGCATTGAAAGCACATTTGACCAAGCAAGATGACAAAATGACACTGGAATATAGAGATTTGGTGAGATTTCAAGTGTTGGTTATGTTTGCTATGATAATAAAAACACAATTATGGTATTTACTTATTCTATTTTCCCACTTCTTCCCCTCCCTCCTGCTTAATTAGATTTGGGAATGTAAAGCCTGAAAAGATGATTGCTAACAGTTTTGTAATTCCGTGCACCCAGAGACTGGTTCATAAGTTACTCCTTACTCTTTTCACTTAAATATTAAGTAAAACAAAAACCAACAAAATATTAGCTTTTCTGCTTGATAAGTTTAAATTATTGAATTATCTTTTATTTTTATTGAATATTTTCATATCTATCTAGGTAAAAATAAATAATCGCTAGGAAAATAACAATGTAATAATTTATCACTCAGAGTGAAACTTTGAAGATGAAGAAGAAAGAAAGAGAAGACATTGGTGTAGAATTATATGGAGTCCAACAAGAACTTGCCAGATATCAGGTGACCCCCATTAGTTTGTACAAGTTTTAACATAATATAGTATAATACCCTGTCTACACTTACAAGTTGAATTTGAGAACTTGACCTACTCATGTAGGTACATAGAACTTGTTGCTACATTCAAAATAACTATTTCCGAGTTCACTACCAGAGCTGATGGTATGTACTTCATGTTGGAATATATTTAGCTAGCCTAAAAAATACCTTATTGAAAATATTCCAATATTTTTTAGACTGATGATAAATTTATCTTTAATATTTAAACTGTTATTTTTATATTGTACCTTTTTGTTTTAATATTTTCCAAGTTACTTTCAAATTGCAGCTAAACAGTTTGGTTTCTATATCAATAAAGGTTGATTTGATTTTTGTTTTCTTTGTTGCAAACATGATATATATTTATTTAAATATTTCACTTTTTCCTGCTGTTTTATTATCAATAGCAACAGTGGCGGAACTAGAAAAAATGGGCCACCCCGCAAAAAATTTATTTGGGCCCCCAATATATATATATATATATATATATATATATATATATATATATATATATATATATATATATATATATATATATATATATATATATATATACAAACACAATACGAACATCGGGTTTTGAAAAAAAAAATTCAATTTAATCTAATCACACCAACATGTCATGTGTATGAGTGCATTGGTCTGTTTTGAAAATCTCTGTTTTCATTTATGTTTAATACTTCTAATAATTAAGTCGATCAAAAGTATATAAACCATGAAGCTTTATATAAGTAATGGTGTCTCGTGTTATGTTTATTTTTATGTTTTTTTTGTATTTATATTATTAATTTTAACTACGTTTCATTTCTATACTATACCATTATTTAGTACATATTTTTAAAAATAATAATTAAGACCAGTAATTGCTGTTTAATTTGATTATTACAAATCTATTAAAAAGAGCTTTTGAGCAACCCTTATTGACTATTTGAAAAAGGGAAATAATTTATGGAATTGGTTTGAACGTTTGCCTATCTTTCACACTACAGCTAATGTGTATATTTTTTTTTTACATTTTTTTTACGCAACAGCATGTCTTAGCTACTATATAACATCACTACAGTATTAGATCTGTTATCTGTTTGTTATTTACAAAACCACTATCAAGGTGCCAGTGACGAAACTAATGTATATATATATATATATATATATATATATATATATATATATATATATATATATATATATATATATATATATATATATATATATAATTTGTGTATTTATTTGAGACTTATGCCTTGTTTTCTAGAACAGTGGTTATTAAACGTAATCAATGTCGGCACTTTATTTCTTGGATATCAGTTGTTGGAGCGTTAGCTTGTCTACACTACCACCGATATGAGCCAGCTTAGTTGTTGAGGCGCTATCTATTCGCTTCTTGTAAGGCTAAGAGCGGGAGGGGAGGTCTGAGAAAGGAACTTAAAAGGGACAACAAAGCACCGATCTGCTTTTATTCACCAGTACCAAATTTGGGATGGTCTCAAAATGCCGTCTTAATATCTAGCGGCCTCTCGCGCAATTGATGTTTTTTCAAAAGAATTTTGCCGACAACAGCGTGTGTTTGATTGTAGGAAAAAGAATATACAAGAGCGTGGGATGGTGTCTATAGAATAAAAATACTCCAACCGCAGCTACAGTATTCTTTTTTCAAAACAACCATCAGGTCAAAAATGCAAGAAAATTAATTTTAACTATAAAAAAATGATTATGGGCGGCTCTGGGCCCCCTAAACGGCGTGGGCCCCCCCGCATTGCGGGGTCTGGGGCCCCGGAGTTCAGCCCCTGGTTGCACAATTTGTGACAGTACTATGTCCAATGTGTAACCCAGACAAAATCTACCCCATCAGCCTAGACCTTGTTGATAGAAAAAATAAAACTTATAAAAGTGATACTGTCAACAGCTGATGCTTGAAGAAAAACACGACCACGTGGCCCAGATCAAGCAGAATCGGCAGAAACAAGAACAGGATCTGACAGACGTGCAGTCTATGTACAAGCAGCTACAGAACAATGTCAACAAGGAGAGGAAAAAAGGTTTTTATATTGCACTCCGCTCCCCCCCCCCCATGCTAATGTTATTTCTTTCTTCTTCTTCTTTATTATTAATTCTAGTATTGGAAGAGGTTCCTCCAACGCAATTAAGTATTACGTGTCAACTTGTTTTGCTCCCTAATGTTATTTGAAAGATGACAAATCTTGTCTGTTGATACTGTGCTTAATTGCTGACAATTGTCATTGATTTACATGTAGCAAGAACAGAAGTATGACATATGGTCTAAATGAAGTACAAAATTAAAACTTAAAAATAATCTTTTTATTTCTTTTACTGTATCTCAAGAATTATTTTTTACATAAGCACCCTTCAGTCATTAATTCGAATTTTTAATCGCATAAAGATAATTTTGAGTAACTGTCTGGTGATATTTTTAAGGCTCTGAGCTGCAGAGTGAGGTTGAAAATTTGGCACTCAGACTCTATTACCTGGCCAGTGCAAAAGATAATGTCAGATCAGACATCTCTGTCATGCGACGTGCAGCAGAAAAAGTTGAAGCCGAGGTGGCTAAAGCAGAACAGGAGAAACAAAGACAGGTCAGTCTAATCACCAACATTCACATAAAGTGATACAGATGTCTTTTTATCTTGTTTCTTTCTATATATCTCTGAAAGCTACTAGTTTAGTTCCTGAACAGAATCTATAAGACATGAGTTTACCCAGCTATAATGGGTATCTGGCTTGAGTTAGAAAAAATAAAGGTTAGCTGGGTACAATGGTTTCAGATTCCATAATCAAAGAAATAGAAGAACTCTACTTCATCTGCCTTACATCTATGTCCTTTATTAATTTATTGTTTTAGAGACTCTTTATAAAAGCTTATGACCCATTATTTCATTAAAATGGTAACTATCTTTAACTGATAGATTTACTCCACAAGAGTATATTAAGGGCTCAGCAAATTTTATATCTTTTGTTACAATTATTTGATTGAAAGACAAACACAGACATCTTTATTACTTTCACTTTCAGGATTTGTACGTGGATCGCCTGGTTGAAGGTGTGGACAGGCTCAAGGAAGAGATAGCTATGTACGAGGCACAGATCAATGCTCAGTCAGAAGAAACAAAAGCAGCAAAAGAAAGTCTTCTCGAGGCATACATGGAAATAGAGGTGTTTTTTCTTTTTCTGTTTAGAAGAGCTATTCATTGTAATCAAATAATCAACATCATTAGATGGGTTTCTTAAAAATATCATTGTGCATTTTTAAAAATTAATCCTTGGTTTTTAAAAAAAAATGTTTGCCTCTTGCTTTGATCAGGCTATAAATTTAGAGAAGAAAGATCTGTATCAGAAGTGGAACAGCTCACTGATTGGGATGAGGAGAAGAGATGAGGCTCATTCAGCAATGATGGATGCTCTAGGGTAAGTGGTAGCCTGCTATCCCACATTATCCCAAGCCCCACAACCTTAGCATTAGTGGAATAATAGAATATCAAGTAAAAGCAAGCCAAGGGAAGTAATAGCTAGCAAAGGGATGTAATATCTAGTCAAGGGAAGTAATAGCAAGCCAAGGGAAGTAATAGCTAGCAAAGGGATGTAATATCTAGTCAAGGGAAGTAATAGCAAGCCAAGGGAAGTAATAGCTAGCAAAGGGATGTAATATCTAGTCAAGGGAAGTAATAGCAAGCCAAGGGAAGTAATAGCTAGCAAAGGGATGTAATATCTAGTCAAGGGAAGTAATAGCAAGCCAAGGGAAGTAATTGCTAGCAAAGGGATGTAATATCTATTCAAGGGAAGTAATAGCTAGCAAAGGAATGTAATATCTAGTCAAGGGAAGTAATAGCAAGCCAAGGGAAGTAATATCTAGCCAAGTGAAAGGAATGTAATATCTAGCCAAGGGAAGTAATAGCAATCGAAAGGATGTAATATGCTATGCCTTAGTCTTCAACACTAGAGAAACCAATAATATGCTATACCACAATATCCCATGTGGAATAACCTTAGCACAAGGGGAAGTAATACACTTATCCCACAACATTTTATGACATTAATGAAAGTAATAGCAAGCAGTATCACAATGTCCCCAGTACTAATATTCTTATCAAAAAACCTCACTATAAAAAAATGTAAAGTACCATTGTGTTCAATTTCCCCTATGAATATTTTCATCAGCCAACAAGAGCAGTACATCCTAACACTAGCTACAGAAATTGAGGGCTACAAGAAAAGTATTCAGAAGGAGCAGGAGCAGAATGAGAAACTGACACACATCCTCAATAAGACAGAGCGAGAGATTGAGGGAGCAAAGAAGCACAGAGCACAGGTAGAGTGATATGTTATGCTATAAATTTATAAAACATTGTATGTGTTGTATGTATGTGTTGTATGTATGTGCTGTCAAGCACTGGATGGTACGATCAGATTTTCATTCTGGTTTAAAGCATTATTACAATATGCCATTTTGAAAACAGATCTATTTGATATCTTGAAAATTAATTTTTATCCTGATATTTAACAGTGTTAAATAAAAATGAAAATTTGATATCTTGAAAATTAATTTTTATCCTGATATTTAACAGTGAAAATGAAAATCTAAAAGGAACTTTTTATTTTATAGTTTAATAACAGTACAGTAAATGACACACTGATAGAAAAAAAGAAGAATCTAGATAACATAATTCTCATACCACTTGAAACTATTATTTTAATTATTGAAGGAATGTTGTTAAAATGGGGAAAATAACACAAATTAATTTTTGTTGTGTAATTGCCTTACATTTTATCTTTGTACAGGTTCAAGCCAAGCAAGATGCCCTAATGTCTGAGTACACAACATACACTCGCATGCTACAGGAAACTGAACAGGCTCTTGGTCGAGCTATGGCTGTAAGTCACAGTTATTGTGTTGTTGTTTTTTTGACAAAGTGGAGAATGCTGAGATCGTCCTGAGAGAAGGAACAGAAGTTTCAAAATATTTATCCAGTTTTTTATTTGTTCTTTGCCCTAATTGTCCCAACAGAAATGTGTGCATAGAAACAAGCATAAACATTTAGAAAAAAACCTTTCTTATTTCTTCTTATATTTAGGACAAATCCCCTTTATTGTTTCTTTCATAAAGGACAAATCCCTTATTTTCTTTTATGAAATACAAATCCTGTTTATTTATTTTTTTACATTTAGGGAAAATTTCTGTTCATTGTTTCTTATAATTATAGGACAATGCTCTTTTATTGTCTCTTACTATTAAGACAAATTCTTTTCATTGTTTCTTTCATAAAGGACAAACCCCGTAGTTTCATTAATGAAAGACTAATCCTGCTTTTTTTTTAGGACAAATAGGACATTAAATGTTTCTTACAATTAGGACTAAATCCCTTTTATTATTTCTTACATTCAAGACAATGCTATGAGAGTATTTTATCTCTAATATTTAGGACAATACCCTTTTGTTGTCTCTTTTTATTAGGACATATTCCTTGTATTGTTTCTTTCTATTAGGACAAAGCCCTAAGATGTGCTGAAGTTGCAACACTGAGGAAACAGATTGAGCAAGAGCACCTAGCCAAGGCCAAACTTGAAGATGAAATTCTAGAACGCATGCGAGCCCAACTGACCTTAGACAAAGCAACTTACTACAGCAAAAACCTCATCAAGAAAACACGTGATGCCACCAAAAGATTGGTATGTTTGTTACATGGCATTTTTTTTAAAATCCAGACTACTCCTTTTATTTTCTGCTAAATTTTTTTTTTCGACTCAAAGCTTCAATTAAAGTCTGAAGGTAACAATTTTGTCCTGTTCTAGGAAACAGAGATAGCCGATGTGGAGAACTCAATCGCACAAGCAACTCTGGAAGCCGTTACCATTAAAAGTCGCTCGGAGCGCCTGAAGAAAGTGTTGGATGGACTAGAGAAACAAATCAGTGAGCAGAACGCCATCATCAACAAGAGCGAGCAGGAGATTGTCAAGAGGAACGCCGTGATTGAGCGCAAGCAGAATCAAGTGGACAGCATGAACAAGAAACTCACTCAGATGATCGCAGCTGCTGGCGTAAGACAACTTTTTTATTTCCTTTTAAATTCAGGGTCGTTTCCTGTAGTAAAGTAACCGTTCCGAATCTGGTGGTCCATGGGGTAGATGAAATAGAGTTCGCCTGTTTCTGTGACCTTGGCATATGAAAGGATAGTGTTGTCAGCACTATGCCTAGCCGCCTTTACTAACTTGAGTTGGGTGCCCATCAGAACTGGGTGGAGTCAGGGACAGCCTCCAGGGTCTGAACTCAAGGCCTTGTAAAAATAAAATCAAGTGCATTCATGTGAAACTGTTTGTTTCCCTTTAGTTTTGTTCATTTTTCGAGCATTGGAACAAGTTAAATATTGATTTATTAATAGACCCAAATAATGTTGAAATGATTTTTTTTTCAAAATATATCTATAGTGTACTTTCCATTTTAACAATTTTGTATGTTACTATGTGAAATTACCCCCCCCCCCCCCATCAATTACCCCCGACATTACCCCCCAGAGCAAAACTACCCCCTGTCAATTTGTCAATTCCACCCTACCCAATTTGGGATAAGTTAGGGTTAGATGCTGGTTTAGAGTTGGTGTTAGGATTGTGGTTGGGGTTTTGGGGTTAGGGATGTTTAGCATTTGAGGGGGAGGGGTATTGACAGGGGTAATGTTGGGGTGGCAAATGTCCTTGGGGGGTGTATGATGAGGGGTAATGCCTTAGACCCATCACTACACACTTAAATGTTGAACTCATCCAACAGGGAGTGGAGCTGGGTCCTCTAGAGATCCAGGTGAACTCGCTGGTCAAATCCATAGAGGCCAGGAACCAGGAAGTCCTTGACCTTCAGCAACTGTGGCTGCGCCAGCAGACGGAGCTGGTCAGGCTGTGCCAGACCAAGGACAAGGAGATGCAGGAGCTGGTGGCGTCCAGGAGGGAACTGACCATCCTGTCACAGAAGAAGATTAGGACAGAGAGTAAGTTACCGTGGTAACAGTTAGAACAGAGAGTAAGTTACCATGGTAACAGTTAGAACAGAGAGTAAGTTACTGGGGTAGCAGTTAGAACAGAGAGTAAGTTACCATGGTAACAGTTAGAACAGAGAGTAAGTTACTGGGGTAGCAGTTAGAACAGAGAGTAAGTTACCATGGCAGCAATTACTATGGTACCACCATATAGTATAAAAATGATATTAAGTGCTGGTCTGTACTATGTGCTAGTGTTAATACCATCTAGCATAAAAATTAAATTATGTGCTTCTCTCTACAATGTGCTAGTGCTAATAGCACTATATAGCACTGAAAGCTATGTGCTACTCAGTACTATGTGCTAGTGCGAACACCATATAGCAATAAAAATATGCCACACTGTGCAGTGTGCTAACACAATATAGCACTGAAAACTATGTGCTACTCTAAACTATGTGCTAGTGCTAACACCATGACCTCTCTCTGATCAGACGACATCGAGCAGCAGCACCGTGAGATGTGCGAGATTGAGCGCAGCGTGCGCAACATGAGGAATGACATCATTAAATTAAATGGCTTGCTTCACAAGGAGAAATGTATTGGAGAAGAGCTAGAGCAGGGAAACATTTTGATGGAAAATGCTTTTATTGCTAACCTGCAGGTAACTCTCAATACTTCTTTAACCAGATTATCTTCTCCTGGATAGTTTAAGTGTACAGAAATATTAGTTTGAACACTCCACCTTTGCTTTAAGTGCGTTATTATCTCCCCTTGTATAGAGTAATTATATAGAAATATTAGTTTGAACACTTCCTCTTCTGATTGGCTCTCTTTAAATCTCTATGTAAAATATGTGTGACCTCTGACTTGATATTTAAGACATCAGAACTTGAGTCCATTCAACTGCAAGCTAAACTGGATGACATCAAAGATGAAAAGGAAAGACTCCTCAACAGTCTCGTACAAGCAGAGTAAGTTTTTTTTTGTTTTCTTTTTTGTTGGGTTTTTTATTTTCTCCTCAAGTCAGCCTTACACCAACATAAATGTTTTATTAAACGCTTGATAAAACTGTAGCTCCTTGTTCAGACAGTTGATGCCACATATTTTAAATTAAAGCTAAGTTAAATCATATATAATTTAAAAAAAAAATATTTCAGAATATCTTAATATACCTAAACTATTTTGCAACAAGCAAAAATGTCTATTCTAATGGATAAAATTTACAGATGTTCTTGCTTAAATGTTTGTTAATCACACTTTATCTACCTGTTGATTTGTGGTGACACAGGATAAACCAGTTGATAAAGCAAAGTTCCTTCAGAAAACCACTAATGAACCAATTATCTATTTACACAATTTATGTTGGGAAAGAGTAGGGTAAAAAAATCTTCTACACTAAAGAAAATTATGAAAACCTCTAATGAACCAATTATCTATTTACACAATTTATGTTGGGTAGGGTAAAAATCTGCTACCGTAATTATGTTGGAAAAGAGTATAGTAAAAGTCAGCCAAACTAATTTGAGATAATTTTTGTGGATAAAAGAGTAGGGTGAAAAATCTGATGAGCAGTTGTCATCCCTTAGCTGTCTGAGTCAATGAACATATAAGGTTGGACACACCAATTGTGGTCAGTTCCATGATGTGAAGGTTGACATACTCAGCCGCAGGTCCTCTGCAGTGGTACCACAAAAATAACTTTGAGAACCTCTGACAAAGTGGCAGCAGCAACACATCACAAATGTTAATTTTTCATTTGCAGACGTCAGATTATGCTGTGGGAGAAGAAGACCCAGCTTGCTAGAGAGACTCGCGCAGCTGTTGATTCAGAAGTAGGTCAAGGTGAGATGAAGGCCATGAGGTCAGAGATCCACAGGATGCAGGTCAGGTTTGGTCAGCTGATGAAACAGCAGGAGAAGATGATACAAGACATGGAGAAGTCTGTCTCAAGGTCTGTCTGTTGTCTGTGTCTCAAGGTCTGTCTTTTGTCTGTGTCTCAATGTCTGTATTTTGTCTGTGTCTCAAGGTCTGTCTTTAGTCTGTGTCTCAAGGTCTGTCTTTTGTCTGTGTCTCAAGGTCTGTCTTTTGTCTGTGTCTCAAGGTCTGTCTTTTGTCTGTGTCTCAAGGTCTGTCTTTTGTCTGTGTCTCAGGGTTTGTCTTTTGTCTGTCTCGAGGTCTGTCTTTTGTCTGTGTCTCAAGGTCTGTCTTTTGTCTGTGTCTCAAGGTTTGTCTTTTGTCTGCATCTCTATTTCTGTTATGTATCTTACTCTAACTAGTATATTATTGCAATAAATTAAATATTGTATATCTAAATAACTATTCATTTTACTGCAAAAATAAATAAATATTTATATATGTGTGTAGTAAGCCCTTTTGGTTTGATCTTTTTATTATTCAGTCTTTGTTTTAGTTTTTTACCTTTGATGCATTAACCCTTTAATTCTTGTGGTCTCTATAGCATCTAAAATACAGTGAATATCCCAAAAAATTTTCATTGTTACATTTAAAAAAAATTATTTCAAGTTATTTATCTATTTTTAGACCATCCAGTACATATTTTTAGACTATTGTATTGGCTTTAATTGAACAACTTACTTTAAACTAGCAGATGGTGACCAACAAAACCTTACTTAGTATCTGTTTAAAGTACATGATGTTATTTATATTCACAGACGTGATACAATAGTAACTCAGGGTGATGCACTGTCCAAACAGAAGAAAAAAGTTGTGACCAAAGGCAATTTTGAAAGACAAATGATGGAAATGAAGAAGAAAATCAAACAAACCATTCAGGTTTGTCCATCTTTGTTTATATTATTGAAGTTGAAGCTCCAATGGTGCCAGGTTTATCTGTTGTATTTTATTTTAATTTGATTGTCTATGGGATAACTCAAAATGAAAACTTGATGAGAAACAAACTTGTCTCCCCTGAATCAATTCTTTTGAGCTCTTATATTTTGATGGTACTTATTTTGTCATCGATAAATGCAAACTTTCTAGTCATGCCCTACAGTGCACAGTTGCTAATCTTACATCTTCAAATCTGTATTAAGTCTGACCAACAGCAAGAAGCTTTTGACTTCCGTAAGGGTCCTTGGCCATAGTACTGCTCAAGCAATCCTTTCAAATTCCATAATCCGATATATTGTACTTCTTCTGAACTATAAACTTTTAGGTTCTAAAAGGGCAATAACTAAAACTTAGAAGACATTTTTCTATTTTATCTTATAGATTTAAAAATTGTATTAATTCTTAGGATTTTATTTACATCAAGGTTAAGATATTTAATTAACAATTTGTCAAATAGTTTTGCTTTGCCAACATAAAATATTTTATAAATTGAAATAGAGAAAAATCAATACATTTTTGCGTGTGTGTTGAGTTACCCACCTTACGTTGTGTTACCTCCCTTTACAATGTTTTCGTGCAGCTGATATTACTAGTACTAAGTTTCTAATATATATTTAAGAGGCAAATAATTGTGATAATAGGTTTCCAATATTTCTATTAAGAGGCAAAAATTGTGATTAATTAATTTTTAATAATAATAAATTATTATAACGAGCATCCAATGTTTTCCCCAGGAGGCCAATGACTGTGACAATGAAATCAAAGAGTTGAGAGACCATCAGCTACTGATCAGCCAGCAGCTGGAGGAGAAACAGGTCAACTGCCAGCAGCTACAGAGTGCCTCAGACACGCTGGATGGGGATGTTGAGAGAACAATGGAGATCAAACACAGGGTGAGTGGTGTGTGGCTATGTTAGGTCTACAGACACGCTGGGTGGGGACGTTAGGTCTATAGACACACTGGGTGGGGACGTTAGGTCTACAGACACTCTGGGTGGGGACGTTAGGTCTACAGACACACTGGGTGGGGACGTTAGGTCTACAGACACACTGGGTGGGGACGTTGAGAGAACAATGGAGATCAAACACAGGGTGAGTCATGTGTGGCTATGTTAGGTCTACAGACATGCTAGATGGGGATGTTGAAAGAACAATGGAGATTAAACACAGGGTGAGTGTTGTATGGCTATGTTAGGTCTTCAGACACACTGGGTGGGGACGTTAGGTCTACAGACACGCTGGGTGGGGACGTTAGGTCTTCAGACACACTGGGTGGGGACGTTAGGTCTACAGACACACTGGGTGGGGACGTTAGGTCTTCAGACACACTGGGTGGGGACGTTAGGTCTACAGACACACTGGGTGGGGACGTTAGGTCTACAGACACACTGGGTGGGGACGTTAGGTCTACAGACACGCTGGGTGGGGACGTTAGGTCTACAGACACTCTGGATGGGGATATCAAACACAGGGTGTTGTGTGGCTATGTTAGGTCTACAGACACTCTGGATGGGGACCCATGTGCCAAGTTTCAAACAAATATGTCAGTTAAAAGTGGCAGAAACTTTGCTCGCCATTTTCAATCAGACCAACACAAAAATTTATAAAAAATGCTTAACTACAAGCTTTTATGTAATAATGCACTAAAAAGGAGAAAATTAGTAGTTCATAATTATGTAATTAAAGAGAATAATTTTTTTGTCCTTTTTAGTGCATTATTACATAAATGCTTGTTATTAAAACATTTTTTATGAATTCTTTATCAATACTTTAAAAATGTTAAAGTAATAAAATTGCATGATAAAAAAAATTGCACACCAAATGGACAGGTAATATTGTGAGTATAATAGGGCGGTAAATAGGGGAGATTTTAATAAATCTTTAAAAAATTAATTAAGCTTCTAAGTAAGTCAAATTTGATGTCAAATTGCATTGTCATTGAATTTTTGCTTGAATTTTTTTTTTATAATATGCTATTAAACATGTTCTTTTAATTAATAAAGAAATATTTTTCAATAGTTAAAATAAAGTATTGAATAAATCAATAAAACTATTAAAAAATCCCCTTATATAAATAAAGTGGGGAAATCATTCACATAAACATTCGATCTAGGAAATCAAAATTTTAAAACTGTATATGTATCTAATTTTATTAATTGTCCATTAAATTTGTATAATGTGGAAGAAAACTTGATAAATAATTATTTTAGATTTAACATAAAATTGTTTCTTACTTCCCATTTATAAATTTTAAAGCTTAAGGGAAACAACCTATATTAAAAATGTCTAGCAATAGATTATGTCAGTAGTATTAAAAATAAAAGTATAGACAATTGTTTATTAGTTTGCTAAACTTAAATATTGAAGCCTTTATATGATTGACTCATCTTAATATTTCATGCATTTTAGAATCATCATTTGGCCAATTTAAATAGAAACACTTTATAATATAAAATGCCTAATTTTAGACAAGTGAAATTTAAAGTTTAACACTGCATTTATATTCTGCATCTTCTGTCATTTTTTTTCCCCACAAGCAATTTAAATTTTCAAAGTTAAAAATGTAAATCTAATCTTCATAATAACAAGCTTATATATATACATATATATATATATATATATATATATATATATATATATATATATATATATATATATATATATATATATATATATATATGCACTAAAAATAAGAAAATAATATTTCATGTTTATAATCATTTTAAAATGATAAAATGTATTTAATTGTCTACAAATCCCTATTTTTATTGACAGAACATGAATGAACTATTGGCCAGATAAAATGTATTTAATTGTCCACATATCCCCATTTTATTGACAGAACATGAATGAACTGTTGGCCAGACAACAGAAAATGAAATACTACCAGCAGGTTAAGGATGGCAAGTACACCATGATGTGCCGCTCCTCTTCAGCCCTGGAGCTGGAGGCCAGGAAACAGGAGGAGAGAATCCAGGCCTTGTCTGCCATTGTGGATAAGCTCAACTCGGAGTTCCCCCATGCTCAGCCCGCCCTGAGAAAAGCCTCAGTAGCTCTGGCATCTCGACAGTCCCCCGACGACGCTTAAAGCAATATCGTGTCATGTGATGTCACTTAAACTAGGACTATGCTTAAATGTCACATACACCACCACTATGTTTAAAGCATGATTATGTTATGTAATCTCACATAAACTACCACATTGCTTAAAGCATGCTTGTGTCTTGTAATATCACATACACCACCACTATGCTTGTGTTATGTAATGAGTCATAAACTACCACTATGCTTAAAGCATGCTTGTGTCTTGTGATGTCACATACACCACCACTATGCTTGTGTTATGTAATGTCACATAAACTACCACTATGCTTAAAGCATGCTTGCATTATGTCATATCACATAAACCAGGACTATGCATGCTTGTAATATCACATAGATTCTGTGAGATAACTATTCATATATTATATATTATGACTTTTTATGCACATATTTGGATAAATTCATTACACTATGTTCTGTGATAATGTCATTAATTTATGTTGTATGATAAAAATCATGAAAGTATGCTGTGTTAAACAATAAAATATATTGCAAAGTCATGGATGGATGATAAAACTCATTCTAATATACTGTGTGATAAAGTCATTCAGTTATGATGTTATGGTTGTATTCAACTCTCATAAAAACTTGATCAAATTGCTGTAAGGGGCACTATCACTATCAGTTCCTTGACTAGGGCACACACATAGTACTTGTCACATTTTTCCTCTGTTGTACTTGTATTCATAAAAAGATTGCTAATTAAAGATTCATTAATTTTATTTTTGTTTTGTGCTAATTACTGAAGTATTGCAAATAAAAATTTAAATTTACAAATAGGCCTATCGGGTAAGAAAAAATGTGTATATATATGTATATATACATATACATAATATATATATATATATATACATATATATATATATATATATACACATGAAAGGTGTAATAATGCATACAAGACATGACATACATCGCGTCATATATATATATATATATATATATATACACTATCGCCATGAAACTTTAGAAATTTGCTGAGGATACTCATGGGGAGGTTTCTGCAATTTTTTTTCTCAAATTCGCATGGGTGGTCCCCCGGCATGCCGCTGCCATGTTATTTAGCGCCCTAGGCAAAACTTCTTAAAACGCCCCCTTTCACACAAATTAATTACTAAAACATATGTTCAAGAAAACAATTAATTTGAAAGTGACATTAATTTATTATCAATTGCATACACGTTATAAGCAGACATCAAAATCAAATTTCACTTGTCTCCTTCGTCTCAAAAGTTTGTACTAATTCCTTCAATTCCAGTTTGCAAGTGAAATCACATTTTATTGAAATTGTTGCTAAGTCCACGAGCCTAGTTTGTACTTTACGATATAGCCCCCCCCCCCCCCCCCCCCCCCCTTAGAAAATTTCAAGTGCTCCTTCCCGGGAGAATATAGTCTGGAAAAAAACACTGAAAAAAAGTTCTTATAGTGTCGAGCTCCCTGCAGTCCTCCCAAGGTGAGTTCCAGAATGAAACTTACCTGTTTTAATCTTTAGTATTGCAATCTACAACGGCTACTGATGTATTTGTTTTTCAACTTGATAATGTAATTGTAAAATGTCTATATTGTGTGATTATGAAACGCTTTTTTTTTGTTTTTGAAAAATAAAAGGTTATAATAGATTCCAGCCTAAAATTATTATATATGAATCCTTTTGGCGAGGGTGAAAAATATGAAAGGACAATTAATTAATATTTAATTTACGACTAAGACTGTGTCAACTAACATTTAGTATTGCAATCTACAACGGCTTCTGATGTATTTGTTTTTTAACTTGATAATGCTAAAAAAAAAACCTTCCAAACTATTTTGAACTTAAGCTCTATATAATTTTTACTATAGCAAATAATAACTTAAAGTTGTATTTATATGTAAGCGGTCAACCTAGGGTGCAGGAATTTGAAATGAATGTAAAGTTAATCAACGAATTATCTCCCATTTAAAAATCCAAATAATAAAATTTTATTCAAGGGCAATAACTTTCACAAGAATAGCTAAATTAACCAAGTGTAACTAAGACAGGTTTGAAAAACACAATAAAACGTTCTAAATTTCATTACGTTATAATTATAATAAGTTTTTATATTAGCTATGTAACCTTGTAAAAACAATATATTCTACTTATTATATACTTAACTGTAGGTTCTGTTCGAAAACCTAAAAACTATAGCTTAATTATAACATAATTCTATCCAATTTTGGTGAGATACATTAAATCTGTCCTTTAGTTACAATTTAAAAGACCTTTCAAATACTAAAATTCTCTATTGTGAACACACGGACACGCCTTACGGGTGATCCGATGCATAGCACAACATACAAGACAAACAACCACAAACGGGTTACAAACAAGACCGAATGAAAACAAAGGCTCGTTAAAACTAAAAGAATTTAATAATATCTACTACACTATCTACACCTAGCAGTTTATTCTAAACACATAATACACACGCTAGTGAAACTACGATACAGTGGCTAAATAGTGTAAGCAAGTACCTATCCCGACAAATATGATTCAATGTAGCGCTGATATTGTTTACAATTAAATAACTCAGTTTTAGAAAACAAGGTCACACGTCTAAGAATATAGGATTGGTAACGCATTAATGAAACTCTCTTAAAATATTTCGTCCGAATTCTTCTAGCCTCGCGGCAACGCGCGGGAACGTGTGTGCGTTGAAACTTTGAGTAACTGGCACCGCACCGGATGTCCTCTAATCCTAACGCAAATTGTACACGTAAGAAGTGGTGTAGCGAGGTCGGGTGTCACTCAGTGCGGCACTTAATGGTGTCACCGTCACCCCCCACCCAGAGGTGCCCGGGGACAAACTTTCAATTTTCGCTTTGCACTTTGCACCCCCTCCCCCCTCAAACTTTCGATTTGCATCCCACCCTCAAACTTTCGATTTGCACCCCCCCCCCCTTCCAGAGGCGTAGCGACCCTTCCCGGCGCCCGGGGACAAACTTTCAATTTGGCGCCCCCTGGAAGCAAATTTCAATTTGCACCCCCCCTTCAAACTTTTGATTTGCACCCCCCTCAAACATTCGATTTGCACCCCCCCCAAACTATTTATAAAGCAGAAATGCAGCTAAAATGACATTTTCATTTGTTTTTCCAACCCATTTTGGCGCCCCCTAAGGTCAGCGCCCGGGGACATATGTACCCCCCTGCCCCCATCGCTACGCCTCTGCCCCCTCCACCCTTGTCGGGATTTGTCAAATTTCTCCTAAAAGACTATTTAACAATCGAAATAATCATTTTAATTAAGTGGAATCATCATTTTTTTCTCTATATATTTTGCTATTTTTTGCCTTGGTGTCACCCCCCTTAATGGTGTCACCCTGTGCGGTCCGCAACCCCCCTCGCTACGCCACTGCATGTAAGCATGCATTGGGATACGATTAACCCGAGGGGGGGGGGATACTCACTCTTGAACGGTGTTTAAAACAACACCAAAGCATGCGCAATTTCGCTTTCAAGTCGATTAAAGTAAATGCAAAATGGTTTGGAAGTCTAAAAACCGGATGTCGTCGACCAATGGAAACCATGCAGTAAACTAAGATTTAGAATTATGTGAGAATTTGTTAAATAATACCTAGGTTAGGTAGATTTAGTACTAGATCTAGTTGGTACAATTTTTAGTTGACCAAAATTCAAATAATGGCAGCAACAGAAGGAGGACTCAGTGCACCCGATCACGACCCTTTGACGATACTAGAAAATGTAAGTAAACTTTGGTAAACACTAGAGTGGACTAGGGGCGGGATTTTTTTAAAATGAGAACCAGGACAGTCGAGAGTAAGGAGAGTCGGGGCAGTTGAGAAAATATCAAAACAGCATATTGGGAAACAGGGAAAACCTGGACAGTTGACGAAATATCATAACATCATATTGGGAAACAGGGAAAACCTGGACAGTTGGCGAAATATCAAAACATCATATTAGGAAACAGGGAAAATCGGGACAGTTGAGAAAATATCAAAACAACATATTGGGAAACAGGAAAAACCTGAACAGTTGAGAAAATATCAAAACATCATATTGGGAAACAGGAAAAACCTGAACAGTTGAGAAAATATCAAAACATCATATTGGGAAACAGGGAAAACCTGGACAGTTGAGAAAATATAAAAACAACACATTAGGAAACAAGGAAAATCGGGTCAGTTGACAAAATTTCAAAACAGCGCAATGGGAAACAGGACAAATCGGGACAGTTAAGAAAATATCAAAACAACATATTGGGAAACAGGGAAAACCTGGACAGTTGACGAAATATCAAAACATCATATTAGGAAACAGGGAAAACCTGAACAGTTGAGAAAATATCAAAACATCATATTGGGAAACAGGGAAAACCTGAACAGTTGAGAAAATATCAAAACATCATATTAGGAAACAGGGAAAACCTGAACAGTTGAGAAAATATCAAAACATCATATTGGGAAACAGGGAAAACCTGGACAATTGAGAAAATATAAAAACAACACATTAGGAAACAAGGAAAATCGGGTCAGTTGACAAAATTTCAAAACAGCGCAATGGGAAACAGGACAAATCGGGACAGTTAAGAAAATATCAAAACAACATATTGGGAAACAGGGAAAACCTGGACAGTTGACGAAATATCAAAACATCATATTAGGAAACAGGAAAAACGGGACAGTTAAGAAAATATCAAAACAACACATTAGGAAACAGGGAAAATCGGGACAGCTTAGAAAATATCAAAACAACACATTAGGAAACAGGGAAAATCGGGACAGTTGAGAAAATATCAAAACAATATATTGGGAAACAGGAAAAACCTGAACAGTTAAGAAAATATCAAAACATCATATTGGGAAACTGAGAATAGGGAAAGTTGAGAATATGTCAAAATAACACATTAGGAAACCAGTGTTTCTTCCAGACTTTTTTCTCCGGGAGGGGGGGGAGGGCACCTGAAATTTTCGGGGGAGGGGGCGGGCTAAATTTCCGGGGGGGGGGGGGGGCGGACAGTGTTAAAAGTATATATTTTCTAAATAAATTTCATTTCGTTCGGGGGGGGGGGGCGGGGGCGTCCTCCGTTCGTTTTAATGAGTGCGCTAGATTAAGAATAAAATATGAATACAATGTGGTATTCACTGTTGTGAACACACGGACACGACTTCGCCCCCCCCCCCCCCCGGAAGAGATGCCTGGAAGAAACTCCGTAGGAAACAGCGAGAAAACGTACAATGAAGAAAACATTAAAACAACACATAGCGCAACATTTCGAAGAAGATGGTAGGCTAAGGGATGTGACGTTATTACAAAGAGATGCTGGTGCGCCTTTTTGTGACGATATGTAGAATGTGGAGAGATGAAACACGTTTTAAAAAACGTGACGTAGTTTGTCAATGACCACAGTGGCTAGTCGTATGATGATGAGTGTGATTATGAGCGTGATTATGAGTGTGATTATGAGCGTGATTACGAGTGTGATTATGAGTGTGATTATGAGCGTGATTACGAGTGTGATTATGAGTGTAATTATGAGCGTGATTACGAGTGTGATTATGAGTGTAATTATGAGTGTGTTTGTAAGTGTGAGTATAAGTGTGATTATGAGTGTGATTACGAGTGTGATTATGAGTTTGATCACGAGTGTGATTATGAGTGTGATTAAGAGTGTGATTAAGAGTGTGATTATGAGTGTGATTATGAGTGTGATTAGATAAATGTATTTTTTTTGTTTTTCAGGTCACGATGTTTGTTTTCAAACCTGAGATTGAATTGGTCGAAGCCATTACTATAATTGATTTAAAGAATAAATTTCGAATCTTCGATGAAATGGGTAGATTACTACTACTAGCTGGTAACTATACACTTATTTGCTCTCGAGCTAAACTATACACGCACAACCATATACATACACACACACACAAACACACACACATATATATATAAATAAATAAATAAATAAATAAATAAATAAATAAATAAATAAATAAATAAATAAATAAATATATATATATATATATATATATATATATATATATATATATATATATATATATATATATATATATATATATATATATATATATATATAAAATGTACCAGTGAAAGGTCATATAGCTCATAGGTTACTGAGCTCTTGGTAATGTGTAGGGGGCAGTGTGTCAGCTCCATGCCCGGCTGTTTTTACTCTCTCCCCCCCCCATTGACCCTACAGCTTATATTGTAACTAACAACCCAGTCCCTCATCCCCCCCCACCCCATCCTCCCCACTCATAGTTGAAGAGTCCACGGCAAACGGCCCCAACAGAAACTTCACCATGCACGTGACCGACTACAACAGCGAGGAGATTCTCACCCTGGAGCGGCCCTTCAGCTTCAGCAACCCGTGCTACATCTCGTGTTCCTGTTTCGACGTGTGTCGGTGAGTAGTCTAACACGTCAAATGGTGGGGGGTGGGGGGGGGGTTTATGGAGCGGCCCTTCAGCAACCCGTGCTACATCTCGTGTTCCTGTTTCGACGTGTGTCGGTGAGTAGTCTAACACGTCAAATGGTGGGGGGTGGGGGGGGGGGGGTTTATGGAGCGGCCCTTCAGCAACCCGTGCTACATCTCGTGTTCCTGTTTCGACGTGTGTCGGTGAGTAGTCTAACACGTCACAGGGTGGGTGGGGGGGGGGGGGGGTATGGAGCGGCCCTTCAGCAACCCGTGCTACATCTCGTGTTCCTGTTTCGACGTGTGTCGGTGAGTAGTCTAACACGTCTCAGGGTGGGGGGGGGGTGTATGGAGCGGCACTTCAGCAACCCGTGCTACATCTCGTGTTCCTGTTTCGACGTGTGTCGGTGAGTAGTCTAACACGTCACAGGGTGGGTGGGGGGGGGGGGTATGGAGCGGCCCTTCAGCAACCCGTGCTACATCTCGTGTTCCTGTTTCGACGTGTGTCGGTGAGTAGTCTAACACGTCACAGGGCGGGGGGGGGGGGGGGGTATGGAGCGGCCCTTCAGCAACCCGTGCTACATCTCGTGTTCCTGTTTCGACGTGTGTCGGTGAGTAGTCTAACACGTCACAGGGTGGGGGGGGGGTGTATGGAGCGGCCCTTCAGCAACCCGTGCTACATCTCGTGTTCCTGTTTCGACGTGTGTCGGTGAGTAGTCTAACACGTCACAGGGCGGGGGGGGGGGGGTATGGAGCGGCCCTTCAGCAACCCGTGCTACATCTCGTGTTCCTGTTTCGACGTGTGTCGGTGAGTAGTCTAACACGTCAAATGGGCGGGGGGGGGGGGTATGGAGCTGCCCTTCAGCAACCCGTGCTACATCTCGTGTTCCTGTTTCGACGTGTGTCGGTGAGTAGTCTAACACGTCAAAGGGCGGTGTGGGGGGGGGGGGTGTGGGATGGTAAAAAGTAATATTGAGAACTGTTCAATATTTTGTATGTGTATGGGAGTCGTGTGGAACGTGGGATGGGGGGGGGGGGGGGGTTGAAACCTCAAGGGTCACGTAATTTTAAAAATAGGCCCTCTAAATGGTAAAGAGAATATAAGCGATATGCAAAATTACACGTTTACATATGGTTTACATCCTAATTCCCATTTGCATGAGTTTTACACAAATACACATTACACGTTTTTTTTACACCCAAATGTACATTTACATGCGCTTTACACCCTGATGACCATTTATATGTGCTTTAGATACAAATACATATTTACATGATCGTGTTTTACACTCAAATGTACAATTACATGTGTTTTACAACCAAATACAGATTTACATGTGTTTTACACCCACGTGTATAATTACATGTGTTTTACACCCAAAATGCACATTTACATGTGTTTTACACCCAAATGTACAATTACACGCGTTTTACACCTAAAATGTACAATTACATATGTTTTACACCCCAGCGTGTAAAGCCGTGCTGTAGTCACGAGACGTATTAAAGATTCTACGCTACTTTAGTCAACAGATAGAAACGTTCAGCCTTGGCCAAAAGGTCGGCTCGGTCAGGGTCCAGTGGACGCTCTTCCGGTCGAAATTTATCGTCTACACAGTCGAGGAGGAACCGCGGTATGACATCATAGGTTTGTAGGCTTTAGTAGGTTTTTCTAGTTTCTGCAGTTTTACCTTACACTCATGGGAATATAGGTTTTTGTAGGTTTTGCACTTTCCCCTAACAATCATGGGAATGTAGTTTTCTGTAGGTTTTGCACTATTCCCACTTTTTTACTTTATTTCCCCCGCACCTTCTAGTCAAACATGGTTTTAGTCTCAACGCAGTTAGATTTGTGCAGTTTCTTCCAGGCATCTCTTCGGGGGTGAGAGGTGGCAACCCCCTCCCGAAGAAAGTCTACCGCCCACCCGAACGAAATGGAATTTATAAAGAAAATATATACTTTTATCATTGTCCCCCCCCCCCGAAAAATTTAGTCCGCCCCCTCCAAAATATCAAGTGTCCCGTCGTCCCCCCCCCCCCTCCCGGAGAAAACAGTCTGAAAGAAACACTTGATTTGTGTGTTTAGAGTTTAAAGTAATTTATGCGATATGCGTAATTAAATAATATAGCTGCAGTGTAGGATTTAGTTAACCAACAAGTATTTTTATTAGTAAAAAAAAACCCCAAGCAAAAATTTATATGCCAATTTACATCACCGTACCTGGCATCCCAGTTCATCCCCGAGTCCACCCACCTATTGTCAACAAGCAAAAAATGTTTTTTTTTGTCTCTTCACAGCCCAACGACGAGCCTGCTCAAAAAAAGAAGTGTTCACAGTTTATCTGCATAATACCAAACAAACCATTGGCGAAATTCGAAAAAAATATTTGGCTCACGTAATTTCGACCTTTTTTTTTTCTTGAGTATATTTTTAACTATAATATTATCCTTTGAAAAACAACACATTTTGAAACCACATTTAAAAAGCGTAAATTTCTAAAACCTGGGCAATGTCTAATTTTGAGTTTTGTTTTTGACGTATATTTTACCCTCAAACACAGATTATTGAGAAACGGTGCTTTTTTTTCTGTGTGGAACATTGAGACATTTAGACAACAGAATGTCTTTGTGGGGTGGGAAGGGTAGGGAGAAGAATATCCCTCTGTTTAATATATATATATATATATATATATATATATATATATATATATATATATATATATATATATATATATATATATATATATATATATATATATATATATATATAACATAAGTACCTGATTCGAGATAGGAAAAGTAAAGACAGCTGTGAATTATAATGCTGACCACTCAGTCATAATCTCTTTATTTATGCCGTGATAAAAGAAAACGACGAACTAAATCGGAGCTTTGCTATAATTTTTTTTTAAACAGAAAGTGTAACCACAATCAGATTTTAACTTCTAATTCTAGTGAGGTTACCTCCCCTCCCCACCCACCCTATACGAAAAATGTATCTGTTTTCAGGAGACTATTACTGATGACGATGCATTTGGACTTACAGTGGACGCAAATATCCCACACCGAGATAAAGCTTTGTTAATTAGTGCTGTCTTTTTAATCCATGTATTATTTTTTAGTGACGAATAAGTCACAGATTTATGTCTGATAAACATTCAAAAAACTCGTTTTGATGTTGTTTTTTTTCTTTCAAATGTGTAGTTCAAAGTCTTATTTGTTCGTTGTTAATGCGAGGTTTCGTTATATGAACCAGTTTATATGAACAGTTTTCTTTACGCTCTCAAATTACCTTCTTCAGACCTACAGCCAAAGGGGAACAACCGCGGAAATACCGCGTAACTCTATATAGTATTATTTTCCTCCCTTATATATGAAAACAAAATATTAGTCAATTCATTATGAATGCACTGCGTCACAATATCTAAGCACAGTTCTTTAACTAACTATTTTCATTATTTTTTTATATGATAATTTGCCTATGCACATACTTTGTTTGATAGTCTTTTGGGTTTAAACAATACTTAATAACTGAACAGATACTAAATACGCACTAACTATGTCAAAGTCATAGAGTCAAGCTAATCTTAATCAGAATAAGAAACACTGACAATGTTTCACATTACAGGCACCTCTCCCTCAATGTTGGGTGTTGATCCCAAGTTTTAGAATAAAGAATAACCTAAGTTGTTGCTAAATAAACGTATGTTGATAACTTCAGTTGTGTTTTATGAGTTCATTAAAATTAATTGAATGAGAAGTGCTGCTTTGCAAAAAAGTGAAAGATCTAGATCTAGAAATTTAAAGATTTTTATCTACATTTTAGATTTTAAAATTAAATCATAAACGGAACACAGTTTAACTTTAAACGTAGGCCTACATTGTTACTGTATAGAATCCCACAGCTTAAACTTGCGCACATATACTGGTCTAATTTTTAAAATTTCCACTTTATAACGCAATCTTTATTTAATTTAAAAATTAATTAAATGTAAATTATGTTACACCAGTCAAACATGATTATTGCATTGCCATTAGGTCTTCTAGATCTAGATCTATGTGTAAAGTTTAAAACTCCATTAGAAGGGAGCGAATGTTCAGTCGCAAGTTTCAACTCACGACAAAGCAAGTACAAAGCACGCACAAAGTGAAGACACTAGATCTAGAACGAGTAATCAAGTAAAATAAAAAAAAAGCTTGTAATTTTTTTTACTAAAAATAACAAGAAAACAATCAGTACTCCAATGTGTTAAAAAAGTAACCTTTGACCACTTTTAAACGAATTGTTCTGGCATGTCAAGGAGTCAACACCGAGAAGCTAATTTAATCTATCTTACTAACAGTCAGTAACAATAACAATCTAACAAACATTATACTATTATACATCCATACAGTCAAAATTCATTGTCCCATTCCCACCAGTCTGTTGTACGAGTCTTTAGTTAGATCTAGTCTGATAGTATTCAGTAGATACCCAGTAGATAGATAACATTTAATATTTAACATTCTAGGAAGCTAGTCTACCACTCTGTAAGTCTACCCTACCACTGATCACTGAACTGAACGTGAACAGTTCACTCATCACTCTCCTGACTCACAGTACTACTGAACTTCTACTACTATTGATTTACTATTATTTGTACATTAATGTACAATACATGTCAGTAATAAGTAAAGTTACTCAAGTACTAAGAAGTAGTCCCTACTTTTTTAAAATTTACTAAATACTAGATCTAGATCTAGATCTAGGTCCTAAATTTCATTAGGCCTAATCCTAATATTATTTATAATTAAATTAGTTATAGTAGGCTAATAAATAGTATTGAATAGGTTCCTTCAATTACTTATTGACTTATACTAACTTAAATTATAGATTTATAGAAAGATCTATTTAAAATAAATAATAGTAAAAATGATTATGATGTGACTAAGTGGATCGCCGAGCGCTCAGAGTATTATTTGAATTCAGTAGGATGCATCCTAAAATTTTGGAATTTGCCATCTTCTGATTAAAAAACTTAATATTTCGTTTGCTAGCACATCATCATCTGGTGTGGTAGAGCCAAGAGTGTGGTAGTTAAGTTCATAGCCCTGGAGCTCCAAGTTCAAACCCAAGTTAGCACAACCTGAGTTCAGTGCCTTATGACAATTTTTTTTTTCATATTAAAAAATCGTGTAAATTTTTTATTTTTTTAAAATAATTTTTTATATTTTTAAAAAAATTCATCACTTGTATGACTGCTTGCTTACAATACATTTTCTATCCCGTGGGTGAAAAATCCCACCACAGTCTGTGGGATCACTGTGAGTTCAGCAGGCCTACAGCATAGGTCATAAAATGAACTAGTTCTATTTGATATTGTCAATGTCTTCACTTCTCTTGCTCCCCCCCCTCCCCCCCCCCCCCCCCTTGTTTCAAGCTAACAGACCTAGATCTACTTTGTCTGATGCTCATTTAAAAGATAAAAAAATTTATCCTATTTAGAACAATGGCCGATGAACACATTTCCACTAGCAAAGATTCAGACGTTTTACCAGGCAATGACATTTCCAAAATGTGAGTATTGAAATGCTAATTTTAGTAACATATTTGCAGCAATTCACTTTTTATGCATGCACTGTACTTAAACTTTCTCTCATTTTTCTTCCAGTAATCCAGCTGGGACCAAAATTGGATCCTCCAATTCATTAATAGTCAATCCAAGACAGGTAAATCTTTTACACAAGCAACTTATAGACAACATGGTCAAGTGGTAGAGCACTTAATAGCTGACCAAATAATTCTAATCAGAAATTTGGTTAAAAATAATGCATATAAGATTTTAAACTCTGGAAAATAGTTCCTACTTTAGTGAAAAGTCATCATCTTTTCTTGCTCGTGCCCAAGACAGATAAGGTAGAGTTCATTTGTTTCAGGGACCTCGGCATTCACAGTGGGTTAGTGTTGTCAGCACTATGCCCAGTCGCCTTTGTTTCCCTAACGTTAGTCATGTGTCCATCAGAGTTGGGTAGACTTGGGGATGACCTACAGAATCGAACCCGGGATCAGAACTCTAGATTTTATTTCAGGGCTAGCTGTCTAGGGCTCTACCGCTCAGCCATGCCCATTTGTGAAGAATATCAACCACATAAGTTTAATCATGACTAAACAATGAAAAATAAAGAATTGATTGTTACACAGATTACCGATGAAAAGTATACAAAAAGATAATATTATGTAATACTAAACATTAATAATTCCTATTCCTAAAGCCTAATTATAATTTGTATTTCTAATTAGCGAGGAAATCCAATCCTCAAATCTGTTCGAAACATTCCTTGGGAATATGGCAATATAGTAGCCGATTATGTAATGGGGCAGTCCAACTGTGCATTATTTTTAAGGTAACTGATTAATTTCTTTGTTCTTAATCTCACTTTAATGCATAGTATTGATTACATTTTTCTACCCCATTACATTACACTGCTTATTTATTTCAGTTTGCGTTATCACCAGCTACACCCAAATTATATTCATGAAAGACTAAAACAGTTGGGAAAAAGCTATGAGTTGCGTGTTTTGTTGGTCCAAGTAGATGTGGTGAGTTAGTTACTTAGCCGCATAAATTTTGTTATTTTATATTACATTTAATATTTGTTAAACAACTGCATTTACTTTACATTAGTAAATTTAGAGGATATTTTCCTGACTCACAATTTCTGTTTTGTTTTATATTTTAATAATTTAAACAATCCATCATATTCAAAATAATTGTCAGTATATCTTATGTTTGAAAAGAAAGCTAATGATTCAGAACTAACAATCTTTATTTTTAAATCAAGAAAGACTGTCATCATTTGTTGAAAGACCTAGCAAAGATTTGCATCCTTGCTGAGTGTACATTAATTTTAGCATTTAGGTAAATACTTCAAAATTATGGCCTATATTTTTTTTACCTGTTAACTGTTAATACTTGTTACAAAAAGCTAAAGATGTTGCTTAAAAAAATGTTACATATCAATATAGCTTATGGCATAGATATAAACAAAAATTGTGTTTAGTATATTTTCTTCTCATTCAGCCCAGAAGAAGCTGGACGTTACCTTGAAACATATAAAATTTTTGAAAATAAACCCCCTGAAGCATTAATGGAAAAAACAGAAGAGAATTTTATGGCCAAGGTAAAGCACAGCATTTAATCACTTCTCACCTAGCAACCACAGCTATTTTAATAGAAGTACTTAACATTTATAGTTGTGTGTACATTAGAGTAAGAGGATGATTATATTTTTTAGTTTACAGACTGTTTAACCCAAGTCAAATCTGTGAATAAAACAGACTGCCAAACTCTCATATCCCAGTTTGGGGTAAGTAGTATAGCAAACCATTGAATATATATTATTAGTAGGGTTTTTCTAGTTCATTTCACAGAATACTGACAGATTTCTTTAGGTGTTAAATCAAAATAAAGTCATGCACCTTGGGACAAAGAGGTTATGGAGGAGCGGGTTTATAAAATGTGCAGTGTTACATTTTGGCATTAATTTTTTTTTCACAAAACCAATAAAAAGAATGGATTTGCAATGCAGAATATACAAATAATTTTAACATTTCTTTTAGAAAAAGTTAAAAATTCAACAGTGTCTGACCTCAAACTCAAATGGCAATGATGGCTAAAATCGTCAAAAAATATGACAAAATCACTTATGGCAGACCCGTTGATGTGATATTTCCTCAACAGAAACATATTCATGGTGAATTTTTATTACAAGGGTAGGCCTACAGATTTTTAAAGGCCTTTAACACCCCTTAGTCTGCTGATAATGAAATAGGTGCTCATTATTATGCTGGTTAGATAGGCATATAGTTTCAATACTCTGGACCAAACATTTTAAATGGATGGAACTAACTCACTGTAAATTTGAAGTATATAAAATATAATAAAATTACATTTAAAAATCAAAGATCAAGAAATAATTTGATTGTTTTATTCACTGATGCTCAACTTTACTATTAATTAATATTCCAGAGCCTAGCGAATGTTATGGAAGCTGGTCAGGAAGATTTATCCTTGTGTCCAGGATTTGGTCCACAAAAGGTAACTTTTGGCCAATCAAAATTAAATTACAATAAACTATTATCAGTATAAGAAAATCAAATGTGATATTTATATTAATATGTATTGCTTTCAGGCTAAGCGACTTCACCAAATATTCCATGAACCATTTTTAAGATCTCAAAAAGGTAATTTTCATAATTTATTAGTTAGTTTAATATACAAGCTGGGTTTCTTAAAAAATAAATTGTTTTGACCATCATACAGCTGGTAAGTTAATAACTATTTTTCTTTTATAAATTTCAAGGGACATAAAATTGCGCTGATATGTTCGCCATACATAAAGATGACAAGCACCATAAAATTCTGAATGTAACCATCAAGGCACTGTATTCTGTATGGAATCCTCTTTGAAAAAAAACTTGTCTGAGCTACTGCATGTTTACTGCAGATTATATGTGTTTACCAAATCTGCCCCAATTTTGTGAGTCAAACTCACTTGTGAGAAATAATTCATGTTGCATATAATTGGTAAAAAATGTAAGAGGCTGAACTGTTTAAAAATAAGTAGTATTAAAAAATTCTCTATTGAACTGTATAGAAGTACAAACTATGAAACACTTAAACTCAACCGATTGTGATGTAGCATATTTTAAAACATAAAATTCTGCAGTTATGGTTAGTGATAAATTGTAGGTCTCAGATTTTATTACAGCAAATCAATCATGTTTTAAATGAAATTCTCTTTATCTTAATGCAGATAATTGAGTTGTGTATGTGGAATGAGATTCAGTTAATTGCATTTGCACGGTGATTATTGCAGGGTCCATAGCCAAATCCCAAAAGAAAATTCAAGGCTTTTTCAAGGTTTTCAAGGTGATTTTGGGGGGAATTTCAAGGTATAAACTACCACTAACGGGCATTACAATGAGGGTGATGTATGTTTTTTGCACATACAATTTTTGAAATAATGTTGGTGTTATTACAAAATTATCTAAGTCAGGAGATTGTCTGAGAGTCCAGCATAATCCCATTTGCAATCAGTATCTTTGGTGTCAAATGACACTCCTCCAACTTCTAGTTTCAGAAAAACCTCTTTCAACACTGGCTTGACCATGTGACAGAAGCAATAGATCTCTAACAATTTTCCAAATGTTCACATAAGAAATTTTGCTACCAAGCTGTTCTATGAAAAAAATGTCCAGCCTATCATGTTCTCAATTAGATTTAGATAGACAACCATTTAGAGTACATGTATCTATGAATGTTGAAAATTGAAACAGAACTTGGTCACACTCAGCTGATTCAGTTTCCATTTGTTGACTAGGATGTGAAGAATTCCCTTCATTTTTTTGGTGAACTGGCTCTATTTTTTTTAAACATTTGCATTAGGCTAAGTCTCTCACTAATGACTAAAGTAATGGAGATTTCAAAAAAAAAAATTGATGAAAATCCGATCAAAGTTGTCTTACAATCAGATTTGAAATTGAGAATTTGAAGCTCATTTGCTTTTTTTATTTTTTCTAGAGACTTTATTAGAGAGTCAGCAACAAACCCAACTTCGATTGAATGACTTGTCAATGTCAAGTGCTAATCAGAATCAGGTCATTATACATAAAAGGAAGCATTGGTTCGTCTGTCTGATAGTCCTTTAAAAAGGACTCTGCACATATATAGAAACAAAAAAAAAACAACCTAGCTATGCTTGTAGAAATTATCCTGCTTAATGTCACAAATGATCTCACGCTTTTTAAAAGATTATTACCTCCCCCCCCCCCTCAGTCACACATCACAAAAAGCCAGGCCCCGCCCTCTAAAATGACGTCACACCTCAGCCTATAACCCCTCCCACACCCCCACCCCCTTGATTGCAGTTCAATTTTTCTTAAAATAGGATTTTTTTCCCAAAATCTTGTCTGAACTCTGTCAAAATTAGAGTATTTTAATCAATTCCTTTTACAATTTATTAAAACAGTTTTCTAAAATGCTAAAATTCGTTTTCTGACATTGCTTTTTAATAATGCAAAAGTGTGATGTCACACGATCTGACCCCCCCCCCCCATCACACACCGTCACACGATTACGGATCCCCCCTCCCCCTACGAGTGTGACGTCATTTATGGACGACCCCAATGTCCCCACCTATGATATACATGATGACGTAAAGAAATATCGTGGAAGTTTTAAGTTGGTTCATATCGCGGAATAACAGAATTAAGTTTTTTTTTTTTAAAACAAGTAACTACGCTAGTAATACTCATGTCAGAGATGTAGCCGCCCGATAAAGTGAAAAGCGGATTTTTTTTTACAAGCGGATGGGAGGGGGCAGTGACAGCGGCAATTTTCTCAAACACGGTAATTCGAGGCTTCTTAAACATTTCAAGGACGTTTTATCACAGTAAAAATCAATTAGATCTAGACCCTGCTAGATGGTGTAACTAAATTATAGCAGACCTACATATTTTGTTCAATGACCTAAAACGATGCAGATCTAGTTTTTGTTTTCGCTTTAATCTAGCAGTAAGCCCAATATTAAAGATAACCACGTTAAAATTAGATAAACATCGTTTGTAGAACTGCCTTGACCGTGAGACACTACTGTGCTCGCGCGTGGTCTCGTGTCGTAGGTCTTACGGTCAGCGCGACCTTGAAGTGAGATGCGGTAAAAAGTGTCCGTAAAGTTGAGTGAAAACAGCACAGTCATAGTCCTTCAAATTATTTTTCTTTTCTTTTGATAAATACACAATTTTTTTTTTACGTCGGCGCAAAATCTTTCCTTTTTTATAGAAGACAATCGGCGATGCTAATGAGCTGGTAATGTTAGGATTTAGTTTTTTTTTAATTACGCAGCCTAGCGGTAGTCCATTGATGACGTCACGTAATTAATGCGAATTTTACCCCAACCTCTATCGTCATAAATAACCAGACAGCCACGTCAAGAATGACATCAAAAAGTTCCGTCTACAGCCTCACCCATCTGATACGGTCAATGTGTATTTGGTCCATAGCCCACGTGAGATTGACGATTACGTCATTTGCTATTGGTTTTTTTAACGAACGTGATAAATATACCTATTGGTATTAGGAAATCTTGTTGGTTAATAGTTAAAAATCTAGATCTAGATCCACGACTATATTAATTATTAATATACTGCAAGGTCACTGTAAGTTGAGAACTTGAGATAGACCTAGAAGACCTTCTAAGGTCGCAGTGACCGAAACATCTGCTATCGTGGGGTACACAAAGAACCGTGATTGATCTAGGTTCGTAAAAACGTGTCTTCTCGCACATCTAAAATAACAGAACACAATAATTCGATAAATTATGTCTCGCTATTTACCCGTAATTCCGCAGCTACGTTTCGCCCTTTTGTGTTTAACCCACACCGAGAACATTTTAATTTAAATAAATAGAAACCTACGCTCGCATAGTTCAGGCTATTCTTTTTTTATTTAAACCTAAGGCTTATTTTCTTGAAGAAAAAATATTAGTTCTAGATGTAGGTTTAATTATAATCAAGATAATTTCCATGCGCGACCAGAATTTTAATGATTTAGGCCACATTCCAATTTTTTTCTTTACGGACATCACCGATCAGGAGACAACAGACCACTCGCGGGGCGGGGGGCGTCGATTGTTATGATTGAATATGTTTGAAACCATAGAACCGGATAACACGGAAATTTAACACAAGAAAAAAAAAGGTCGACACTAAATCGATTTTGATGTTTACTGTAGGCTTTTGCGTAACATTTGCGGCCTAATTCCGCAACAGGGGTGTCAAAATCGAAAAATTACGGACAAAACCGTACAAGTAGGTAGGCCCTAACAGAAAACAATGAATCTAGAATCTAGTAACTCGGTCGTAAACGGAGATATCCGAAAAACGATGCTAAATTTAGCCCTCGGCTATCGTTTACGTCACGATCTAGAATCTAGGTTAGGAAAAGCCTATGCAAAACTGGTCAGGTTGAGGTCATAGCGCAGGCTCAGTGAAGGAGAGGGTTGGAAATAGTAGACTCCGAAGTTAACGCAGACCCACGGCAAAAAAAAAAAAAGCCAGAAAAAATTTAGATCTATCAGAATTGAATTTTTTTTTTAAATTCGATTTACGCACGGTTTTCAAGGTTTACCTATAAAATCCAAGGGGTTTTGCTCATTTTTGGGGAAATTCAAGGGTTTTTCAAGGCCTTGAGATGTTTTTTGGAATTTAAGGGTTTTTCAAGGATTCAAGGTCCGCTACGGACCCTGTATTGTAAAGGTCAATTAAACTGCTGTGTTAATAATTTGTACACAGGTGTAGCCCTTGATATGTAGGTTGTTTTTGAATGTTCACATACTCATTGCTAGAGGGATAGCAAATGCCTGTGTATATATATATTTTTTTTTGCAATAAACAATTTTAAATTGGAGTTTGTTTTGCACTTACTGCATCCCCATGACAGAACCTGAAAGGAGTTTAATTGACAAGTGAATTAGCCAGACACAGTGAGAAAGCACCCCTCACTTTAATTTCTGTGTGAATCTTCCATTTCCACCAAACTTACTTTCCATACCAAGCTAACTCCAAGCAATTTTTAAAAGATTAGCCAGGTTAATAATAAATTCAACAATAAAAACGGTCAAAACTGTCATAATTTATTGACTCAATTATTCCTGAACAACAGTTGTCCTCTCTGACACATAGATACCATCCAAAAATTTACGAATGTCCTTGTTCTTGACAGAAGTACACTGTTGGATCAAAGCAGCTAAAAAAAAAAAAAAAGACATGCATTTAGCACAGAAATTGTGAATATCATAGATTAAACTGAAGGAACAAAGCAACCAACTAAAAATTAATTTAAATATAGCAGTTATATTACCTGATCTGGAGACCAACTCAACATCATTCCCCTCAAGAATAAACTCGTCCTTGTTACCAGATGCTTTGAATGTTACACCTTTCAACATATCAACATGACGAGTGAACTTCTCACCCAAGAAATTTCTGATCTCAACACTGGTGTTGTTGTTAGAGACTGCTACGTTAATGGGGAAGTGAGCATATACAGCTCTCATCTTGTAAAGAAAACCCTTAAAAAGAAAAAAAAAGCTAATAAAATATTTGACATACTTCCCCCAAGCCAGCAGTTTAATGCTGACACCGAAAAATTATTTAATAAAAACCAATACACAGTAAAATAGTCTAAACAGTTAAATAATTTAAAATATCAATCCAAAACAAACCCCTTTACTTTTCTGATTATTTCAACAAATGTGTTCCTTGAAAATGCTATTTTAAATAAACTCAACCTTTCCTGAACAACTTTTACTAAAATATCTACACTAGTTAAATAATAATCAAAGCCCAATTCAACTTAATCTTAATTACACTATAACTGGCTATACCAAGAAATTTTTAATAAAAATCAATGGCTAGTGACAGAACAAGAAAAATGTAGATAAAACATTTCCTGCTCTGACCTGATCTACAAAACTGGATGCACAGCACCGTTTTGGTAAAGTAGTTATACTTAAATTCTGTAAAGAAAAGCTTACCACAGTAACACCTTTCATCATGTTTTTCACGTGAGCACATACAGTGGTGACTGCAGCGATTTCCTTATGCTTACCAAACCATTTTTCAACCTTAGAATAAAACAAAGTGCTAAGTATTACCCAGAGGAAGATGCATCAATTAGCGAACAAGTTTAGATGGTAATTGATAAAATGCAAAATCTAAAAATCTACATTTTTATTTTACCTTTAGTTCATTAGGAGATGTCATAGAAATATCAACAGGGAGATGCTGGAAACTACGAACCAACGTACCACGTGGACCTTTAACTGTCACTTTACGTGACTTGACTGATACAGTCACTGTTGAAATAAAATTTAAGAAAATTATTAAGACTACTAAAGTGATACCTATACAAACACGTTACAGTTATCCTCTCCTCAGCGATTGAGAACCATAAAAACCTATTAGAAATAAACAGCCAGGCAAATCCAAAAATTTATCAATTTAAAATTTCAATTTATACAAATAATTCCTACCTCTCTTGTCCTTCACCTTTACAGTCTGGGTTGTGTTAATGGTCTTCATTCTAAATTAAAGAAAGATGTGAATAAGATTATCACAGAAAAGGGGAACTTTTGCAATCTAAATTAAGAGCCTAAGTATATTTAAGCACCAGGTTATAAGTTTCTTGGGTATATAACACATTTCTTACATAAATTAAAGTACCTGCACTAGAGAACATGAAATGACTGATGAGTAACTGAATCAAGCCGTGAGAAAGCATTGGCAGCTGGACACATTCAAGTATCAATCACAAAAACAATATTTCTATCCACTAATTAATATACATCTAGACACCTAGATCTATTAGTATTACTTAGATCACAAAATCACCCTCGCAAGTTAACAGTTGACTTATGCTAGCCAATATGTAGTACTTAGTTAACTACCACTAGCTTAACACCCTCTTCTTAAAGAAGTATCTAGATTTAGACCTCTACATCTATTATCCAATCTGACACTGATATAAGAAATTCAGGATCTTTTCATGACACTGTATTATTAATATTATTATTAGACAGCCTATTGGGGAGAATTTTTACAGCAGTGTCTGATAGAATCTTCTTTAAAAAAGGGGTGTTATGTTACTGGCAGTTAACCAAATAATACACACATGGCTGACTAACGTCAATGCTAACCCCTGTCCCTAACCATAAAATCAGTCGAGATTACAATACTTTACAGTAGGTACTAGGATTACATCTCGTTTTAACCCGCGCGGCGAGTTTTTCGTCCCCGTTACCCAGACGCCGAGAATTTGCGGCGACGCGAGTGCTATAGTTTCGTAATTTTTATCGCTCGGTGTTATCGCCCGATAAATTTTCGTGCGATTATCGATTTTTCGTAAAAAAATGGACATTTTGCGTTTTTGTTGTTTTTTTAATTTTGTTCATGGATTATTCAAGATGGAGTATTTCAGTGAAAATAAGGTAAGTTTAATTTACTCCCTACTGTTTATTTTTATAAAAAGGGGAAAATTAATTGCATTATTTGAATTCTACACCACTTTTCTCTATTGTTTCAAAAAATCAAGTTGTTTGGACATAGCGCACAAAAGTTATATGCTGCGCAGTTTTGTTACCTCTATAGAAAATACGTTTGTTTACAATGCGAAAGCGAAAGTGGCAAGGGAGGTAATAGAAAAAAATAGCGGCGAGCGATGTTTTGACGCCGGCGATAGTGGCGAACGATGTTTTTCCGCCGGCGATAGTGGCGAACGATGTTTTGCCGCCGGAAATAGTGGCGAACGATGTTTTGCCGCCGGCGATAGTGGCAAACGATGTTTTGCCGCCGGCGATAGTGGCAAACGATGTTTTGCCGCCGGCGATAGTAGCGAACCATGTTTTGACGCCGGCGATAGTGGCGAACCATGTTTTTCCGCCGGCAATAGTGGCGAACGATGTTTTGCCGCCGGCGATAGTGGCGAACGATGTTTTTCCGCCGGCGATAGTGGCGAACGATGTTTTGCCGCCGGCAATAGTGGCGAACGATGTTTTGCCGCCGGCGATAGTTGCAAACGATGTTTTGCCGCCGGCGATAGTTGCAAACGATGTTTTGCCGCTGGCGATAGTGGCGAACGATGTTTTGCCGCCGGCAATAGTGGCGAACGATGTTTTGATATTGAAGGTAGTGGAGTAGAGGGGCGGGGGGAGGGGAAGGTCTGGTGCGGTGTTAGCAATAAACATTCAATATTTAGTGTCTTCAGAAAAACCATTTTATTTATTTTGATGTGAAAGTGAAAGCAAATAATGTACTGTTTACTTTTCCAGATAGAACCTACACTTAAAAAAACCAGCACATCTCTACGATATGATGAGCAGTTATATGGCCTAATGAGGGAACACTGTAAAGAGGAATTAAAACTATTACAATAAATGTGTTCATCTTTTATTTAAATAAATTAAGTAATATTTTTTTAAATAACTTAAATAAATTTTGAAGCAGTACATTGAAAGTTTAGTGATATGAACTAGTTCTATATCTTTTTAAAACCAACCAGTCCAATGTTGAACTTCTTCTGAAATGTAAAATACTAATGAATAGACAGATCACATCTTTTTTAATTAAACTATATTTATAAGTAGACTTACAAGTTAATTACATTTATACAAATAAAAGACCTTACATTTCTAATAGATCTAATTTGCCATCATTTTTTTACATAGCCTATATTAGTTCAGTTTTTCAATGATGTCAGGTGCGTCGATGACTCAGCGTTTTACCTTTTTACCATATTTTACCTATTTGTCAACTATTTAGATAGAACCATCAAACACACTTATTTCAGAGCTTCACTCTGGTTAGTTTTTAGCTTTAGATTCAAATAGTTTGGACATAAGCTGATATTGTATGAACAAATTTAGTATTTAAAAATAGGGGGTGTACCCTGTTCCACCCCTTATTTTTTGTTAAACAGATAGATTTAAACACATATTTTGATTACTTCTGTTTAAGAATAGAGTTATCTTGAGCTAGACAAATTTTGAGACTTAAGTGCTTAATAACTCAAATTTGCCATTATGTTGCATGTCACATCAACAAGACTTCGGTTTTGCGAAATTGTATAATTTATCAGCTTTGTAGCAGTTAAAACAAAAATCTTTTCAGTTATGAATATTAATTTGATTGTAATAACTGAAACATCCATAGCTCATCATTCTCAGCAAGTTTGAGCTTAATTTTCTGAATAGTTAAAATTTTAACTGAGATTGTATGAATGCACTGTATATGAAAAATTAGGGGGGGTACCCTGTTCTACTTCTGTTTTTGTTTTACTCTGCCCATAAATTTCTAATTTTATTGTTTATTATGCTTCCATATATAATAAATAAAGATATTGCAAAGTTATAACAAATTTGACCATATGGTTTACAAGCTAGGACAATTTTAGTAAACGCTTAAAAAAACTCTATCACAGAAATTGAAAAAATCCTGTTAAAAAAATCACATTTTTTAATACGAAAAAAAATCATAACTATTTAACCGTTTGAGCTACATCAAAAAGGAAAACTGTTCTGTTATTGTAATTTTCTGCTCCTTTTAACTGTAGTAGTTGTTTCCCTAAAAAACCAATTTTAAAAATTTATCCTAGTACCTACTTTACAGTCTTTACTACACCCAAGTCTAGTATTATCAGACACCGGTATCTAATCATTCCTAAAATCATCTGCGCATTCTAGATCTACTCTATGCTAAGTACTAATAACTAGGGTAGGCTTTGAAGCTAGATCTAGAATCTAATAAAGTAATAAAATAGGCCTAACTAATTGTTTGGAAAAACTGGACCACAACACAGAACATGAGAATTGTGGCCACATTACGAATTTTGTCAGATTCGAGATGCAGCGGCATAATTTTAATCTAATTTAATAATTTAATTCATCTTCCCCACTGTGGCCTTGAAGACTAACACTTCAATGATGAGACAATGAAAGTTTAAAAAAAAAGTTTTTCCACAAATCATTGCAGTTTTTATACCAAACTCTGCAGCATCGGTCCACAGTATGATTACACTTACTATGACTGGACCAATTCATAATATTTTAAATAAGTTCAACCCCTTTGAAATGTACAAATATACACTTAAAACGCATTTAATTAAGTTTTTAAATATTAAAAAATTGCATTTGTTGTTCACAAATTTCTAATTTATAAGGATTGAATAAAGATTTTGGAAATTAAAATTAGCAATACCTGTCTTCTCTGACACAAGACCCCAAAAAGGAAGTTGAATAGGACTTCAACGCGCATGTACAGAAACAACCGGAAGCATTTACAATGGGGAAAACGAAACGACAGCAGACAGCTTCTGTTGTGAAACGAACCAAACATCACACTGGTCAAAATAAACACGACAGACGAACTCAACATCTAAATAAAACATCTCAAGAACATGATTTCAGTCATGAAACTGAACGAGAAGGTCAGAATAAACTAGGAACAAAAATCTTGAGTCAAAGTACAACACACTAAAAACTTGAGTAATGAGTAACTAACTATTCAAACTAACACTTACACTCTTCTTAGGTAATCTATCGTTTTGGGTACGTAAAATCGCCCGCGGCTTCTAATGTACGAAAAAGTTACCTCATTGTCAAGGCTTTAATAGATGTATATTTTGATATATTTGTGTCAAATATTATAGATAAATGAATAATAAACCTAAATCAATAGCTAAATATATCAATATAGGCAAGAAATTAAGGTAATCTATCGTTTTGGGTACGTAAAATCGCCCGCGACTAGTAATGTGAAAAACAGGTGACTCCTTAAGTTTTAATAATTATTTCACATTTTGAGGAGGATTTATGTTTTTTAAAATACAAAAATGTTTCCTTGTTTCATTTATGTACCCGTTTTTAAACAATTGAATTAAAACTTTTCTGTAATAAATGAAGACTAGCGATGTTTCCAACAAATGCATCCATGCTCATTTACTATAGCAGCCATCTTGTTTAAGTTTTATTTTTATAAGCTTATAGCGCAGATTCAGGGGGAAGCCACTCTATTTTACAAATGGCTGCTGTTTATATAGCAAATCTTGCTCTCAGACACTGCTGTTTAAAGTTAATTTCTGGCCTATATCGATATATTTAGCCATTGATTTAGGTTTATTATTCATGTATCTATAATATTTGACACAAATATATGACAATTAACTTTTATTAAAGCCTTGACAATGAGGTAACGTTTTCGTACATTAATAGCCGCGGGCGATTTTACGTACCCAAAATGATAGATTACCGAAATTAACTTTAAACAGCAGTGTTTGCGAGCAGGATTTCCTATATAAACAGCAGCCATTTGTAAAATAGAGTTGCCTTCCCCTGAATCTTGCGCTATAAGTTAACAAAGAAAGAACTTAAACAAGATGGCTGCTATAGTAAATGAGAATGGTTGCATCTGTTGGAAACATCGCTAGTCTTCATTTATTATTGAAAAGTTTTAATTCAATTGTTTGAAAACAGGTACATAAATGAAACAAGGAAACATTTTTGAATTTTTCAAAACATAAATCCTCCTCAAAATGTGAAATAATTATTAAAATTTAAGGAGTCACCTGTCTTTCACATTACAAGTCGCGGGCGATTTTACGTACCCAAAACGATAGATTACCCACTCTTAGTCTCTTAGTCTTACACTACTCACTACACAATCACAAAGTCTACACAACTAATAAAAATAACTAACCAGTATCACTAACAGTACTAACTAACACAAGTGACAAGTGTCAGTGACATGATGTCAGTAATGACTATGACTTTATACTAGGACTAGATCTAGAATTCTAGATCTAGATCTACTTGTCTTATTTATAGTTATAACACTTATAATAGATCTAGATTCTACAACATATTGTAACTAGGCCTACAGTCTACTACTTACTACACAGTACGAGTGCAAATCATTACACAACACAGGGCACACACCATAGCTAGATTAGAGGCTAGAACTCAAAACTCTAGCTACATCACCACACTTACTACAAACTACAAAAAAAAGACTCTGGTAATTTCATGATAATATGGTGGTTATTATTCCGGATTATTTATTATTTAGGCTATATTATTATTAACAGTAAAAGGAAATAGAAATTAACAGTACAGTCTGCCACACCTTTCCCAATAGGCCTAATACTAGGCCAATACACCTGAAGACCGAAGTACTGTACTGTATGTAGTTTTGTAGTCAACCAGAATAATTTTGATCTTTTAATTGATAATTGTAATAAGTAGCCTAGCATTTACAAATTTACATTGAGGGATTGTAGTTAAAGACTATTTTGCTAATAAATTTCTATTACTAATGAGTTTTAACATTTTTGCTAATTATTACTGCTAATCAATTTTTACTATACAGTGTTCTAGTCTTTTTTATTAATTAAGTAGGCTAGGCCCTAATCATTTTTTTTCTTTTCTGCTAGTTTTAATCTCTTTGTTTAAAAAAATATTACACTAAAACTTGACGTTGTTATTTAATTATTATTTATAGACCCTAGTCCCTTATTAGATCTACTAATATTGCAAATTTTCTGCATGCTTTTATTTCTGTTCCTTATGTCACTTAAAGTAACTTTAAAGCATTAATTACTTCACTCAACTTTATTTATACTTATTTGATAGAATAAAATATGGTTCATAGTAACAAATGTTTACGAAACTCAAAACAAACATTACCGGATATTTTCTGAACCTATATCCTGCGATATAGTAAGTAAGTAAAGTAAAGTAATATCCTGCGATGACCCAAACAACCCTTAGTTTTTAGTGTTTTCAACTAACTTGGAGCAGACATGAGTACAAGATCTACTACAAGTAATACAGAGTAACTGAGAAGTTTTACTGTTTCAGTGACTGACAATAAACATCATTTTAAAATTTAAAGTTATGTTTTAAATTTAAGTCGTGCCATTTAAAAACTTTACCTAGATATAGATTCTAGGCAGATCGGAACATAACTTCTAGGTTAATTTATTTTATATCTAGAAGCACATTACTAAGTTGGCAGCCAGTTTTCTATTCACTAAGGTGGTTTGGTATAACCTACTTCAGATTTCATTGTTTATATACACCCTCGTTTTTGGGAGTACTTGTAAAAATGGGATCAATCTTCCATTCCATTAAGTCTTTGATATTTAAAGAAAGGATTTGCTAGCAAGCTGCTAATTGAAATAGTAGAAAGTGTAGGTCTGCAAAATAAGAATATATGCTGATCCTGAATAATGAAGGGATAATGTGATCAGCATTATGCATTTACTTTCCCAAACGTGAGTTAGGTACCCATCAAAGCTGGGTGGACTCACAGATGTTCCACTGACATGAACCCAGTTTCGAACTCGAGACTTTCGAGTTAACGGTCTACCTCTAGGCCACACTGTCCCACTTGCATGGCACTGTATAAAATACAAAAAAACAATCACATTGAATAATAATTTAGAATTCAAGACTTTGTTATTAAAATTGTGTTGCTTATAATAAGTTATGACAATTGTGTGAGCACTATATTCTGATCATCATATGAACAAAAGTATTTTGACTGACTCATTTCTAGAAGGTGCAGCAGCTGCTAGATTTCCATTGCCTCTTGCAATGTGGGATTTAGAACACTGTGATCCTAAAAAATGCACCGGGAGGAAACTTGCACGTATGGGCTTTGTTAAAACCCTGCGTCTGAATCAAAGGTTTAATGGACTAGTTCTGTCACCTGTTGGATCCAAATGTGTTGCCCCAGAAGACAGGTAGATAGCTTTCCTGTTGTACTTGTTTATTAAATTATTAAAGAAACATCCAATTACTATTATGTTAAAAAAAAATTAGGTTTGCTACTTTCACTTAAGATTTTTGCTTTGTATAGTAATGTACACCTCATAAGGCAATCTCAATATGATACAGTTAAAATTTTTTTTTTTTAAATTCTTCTTTAGGTCCATCATTGAACAAAATGGAATCGCAGTGGTTGATTGCAGCTGGGCTAAACTACAGGAAACACCTTTTGCCAAAATGAAGGGAGATCATGCACGTTTACTTCCTTATCTTGTAGCAGCCAATCCCATCAATTACGGCAGACCTTGCAAGCTGTCATGTGTAGAGGCTATTGCAGCAACACTGTACATTACAGGTAATCTAATGTTATGTTAGACAAGAGCTGTTAAATTGTACACAACCATTTACTTTTTTTGTGCTTAGTTTCAAGCTCTTCATTTCTGTGGTTTGAACTCTTTCTAACTGAAATTTGAAATGAACACTTTTTGCCAACTATTTGAGGTTATTATCAGTTTTCAAATAATAATAAACAAATATTGATTCTGTATTACTAAAGAGCATCAGTCAGACAAAACAATCTAAATGTGATTTAATTTATCTTTAAAAAAAAAACAGCCTGTGTAAGCAAATATGGGTCCAATATTTGCTTATTGTAATGTTAAGCTTGGTTTTTTATTATTATGCTGTTGTTTTTTTGGTATGTTTTTGCTAACTGTCTTTGAAATTAATATTTCTAAAATTTCTTTTTTCTGTAATATTTTTGTGCCAGGCTTGTCAGATCTGGCTGAAAATTTGCTGTCCAAGTTCAAATGGGGCTCATCATTCTATTCTGTGAATGAAGAACTGTTGAGCAGCTATGCTGGCTGTAAAACAAGTGCTGATGTGGTTGCTGTGCAGAAAGAAGTTTTAGCCAAGCAGTATGATGAGAGCCAGGAGAATAAACTCAAAGGTTAGATATGTTGTGTGTCATGGCTTAAATTGAAAGCTAAGCTATAGACTTAATTGTAGTGGAAACAGAATCATTGGTTAACCATTGTAAAAAGAAAGATGGGCTGTAGTTTAAATCAAAGTGAAAATAAAAATATGGGCTATAGAAACATTGGCTATAATCTCAATTAATGTATGTAGAAATATTGTCCTAATCAATGTAAATAAAAATATGGGCTAGGGCCTTAATCAGTGTAAATAGAAACATTGGCTATAGTCTTAACCAGTGTAAGTAGAAATATTGGCTACATTCTTAACCAGTGTAAGTAGAAATTTGGGCTACAGTCTTAACCAGAGTAAGTAGAAATATTGGCTACCTTCTTAACCAGTGTAAATACAAATACATGTTATTCCACAGATTGGACTTTCATTGATATGGACATGGATCATTGCAATCCAAACCACCCTAGAGATTTACCTCCATCCAGGTAAGTTGTACCATGTGTTTAAATGTTACCTTTATTTTTAGAATAATGTAGTCAGTAATTTTAGTGTAGATAGATTTACGAAGTGCTTTATTTTGTTGAATATTGCAGCTCCGATGAGGAGAGTGAAGAGGATGAAAGTGGAGAGGAAGAAGAGGGCGAAGATGAAGAAGAGGAGGAAGACGAAGAAGAGGGTGAAGATGAAGAAGAGGTAAAAGCCTCTGACACAGCAAGCTTGCCTGCTGCTCTTTCTTCGTGTTGTATTAGAGACACACCAGCCAAATCAGAAGCATCATCTTGTCAGCTCACAGAAGATTCATCAGGCAAAGTTGAAGCAAATCCTCAGTTAACTTCAGTTGATGAATCCCTTGTCAAACCGCTTGTAACAGAGAACAGTAAAGACTATGGTTGACCTTATCCATTAATTTATGTTCAGTAATAAACAAGTCTAAATGTATGGCTCTACTGTTGTATATTTTAGAGCTAATCTTTATATTTAAAAAATAAACCTTTCAACTTTTCTAATCAATATGTCCTTTTATTTGAATGAAACAACAAATCATAATCAAGTACATGAATTTTCTGACTTTATTTAAATGGAATAAGAAAAGCAATCAAAGATCACATACATCAAAATTTATTTCTAAAAAAAAATAACATTTGAATTATTTAAATCATTTTTTGTCAAAAAACCCAAAGTTCTTAAAAAGCTGCTAAAGTCATTGTGGTGTCATATCATAGAAGAATATATAAACTATACATTTCAATACAAATTTGTAACTATCAAAATGGAACTGGTTATTGTTGAAATAACTCTGCCAAAGTCACTGGGTTACCTCCCTTTGTATAATCTTTTGTGTTGGGCTACCTGCACTTGGGAATGTGTCATTAAATGCTTTATTAATTGGTCAACAAGATTTTTTAAAATGAAATATAATGAGGAAATAAAAACATTAAATTGTATACACCTAATTTGACAAAAAGATTAGGTGATCTTGCTTATTAATTTATTACTAGTGCTTGGGAACATAGGCAATAGCACAATAGTTGGCAAATAGAACTGTTTCTGACAGGACTTTAAGGTAGTTAACTCTAAATACTCTTAACATCAGTCAGTTCTAATTCATCTATTTCTTAATTGTGCTTTATGATATACAATCTCGTAATTATATAAAAACAAAAGTAAATATAAAAAAAGTTTTCAAAAAATAAAATCATTAAAAATCAGTTGGAAAATTTATAAACATTCCTTTTTAAACAGATGAAGTAGACTTAATATATTTCTTGATCACAGAATATGAAGGGATTGTTAGCACTATGCCCAGTGGTCTTTAAATTTTCCCAATGCGAGTCAGGTACCCATCAGAGCTGGGTGAACATTTCATCAGAGATTAACAAGTCATTTAACCATTTAAAAAAAATCACTAAACGTTGAACAAAAGGTGGCAGCAAGCACACCATACATATAAAAGTAATAAAATACAAAACTAATTTACTAGATCTACATCCCAGATGAATTCTTAGTCATTACATTTCTACTTTACGTACTTACTTACTACTTAGACTTATCCTATTTGCCATGGTGTAAAAAAATATGCCTGTTATGATGGCAAATGACAAAAAAGTTTTTTAGTTCATCAAACATGTACTGTCAAAACAAGTTAACATTATTCAGGTATAACTTATATTTAAGTAAAAAAAAATCTATTTCCAATTTTATCATGTAATTTATTCGTAGGACATGCTCTACTGTCGTCTAAACGTTGGTCTTTGGTGGCAGAATGCCTGCTTCCTGTCCGTCAGTTCCGGCCTCTCTGGGCGAGTACGGGGGTGGCTGCATGGCATCTGGGTAGCTGGGGTAGCCGGCCTGAGGGTAGTACGGCGCCCCTGAGCCCACGTTGTTGGGGTAGGCGATCACCTGCTGGGGGTACGGGCCGGGTTGACAGGTGGGCGTGTAGGCGCTCGGGTTGGCCATGCCGTAGGTCTGGTAACCTGAAAAGGGGGGGGGGGGAGGGGGAAAGAGAGAAATCAGTTCTAGTCAGCGGGTTAGGGTTAGTGGGAGCGTTCTGTATACAAAGGAAACAACAACAATGTTCGTTTAGTGAAAGGTTTTATTTTTAAAAGATGAGTTGCGTTTACGTTAATGTTAGCAAGAGGGTGGTATTTAAGGGAGATGACATTTTTAAAAGTGCCTATTTGTGTAGCTAGGGCTTTAGACAGTCTAAATATTCACTCCAACAGTGGTTTTTAACCCTTATGGAGGTAACGAACCCCACCAGCTACATATGCGCAATCACCGAACCCTTCTTAATAGTTCTATCGTCCGCACTGACAAATTCCGATCGTGAATCATATAAGTCGGGTGCGTATCTTGACCTCCGCCGAACCCCTGAGACTTGCTTACCGAACCCAGGTTAAGAAGAAGTTGTTCTTCTTACTAAAAAGGGTCATTATAATACCGCTTTTTCCCCAGATTGTGTTTATATTTTAAAAATTACAGTAGGTCTGCGGCCATTACATCTTGTTCAGTCAGTAGCGTAGCCAGGATCGTCTCATGGGGAGGGGGGGGGGTTCAAATTTTTACCCGGGGACAAACTTTTGATTTGCACCCCCCTCAAACTTTCGATTTACACCCCCCCCCCCCTCATACTTTATATATATACCGAGGGGTCTATGGGGGGTTATGACCCCCCTAACCCCCACCTGCCTACGCCACTGTGTTCAGTGTGCTAATGCTACTAGTTCGTTTGCTACTGTTATTAGTTCCAATACTATTGTTACTAATTCCCACGCCTAGGCAAAAAAGAGAACACCAACTCGTTTTATACATCTTTTTTCTCGAATAGGCCTACAGAAGACTCAACGTTTTGGAGTTGCATTTTTTTATTTTTTATTTTTGCTATACTGAACAAAAGATTTAGGGGAAAAAAACGATAATGTCCTGAGTTCTAAACCCGATGGAGGAATTGGTAGAGACTTACCTTGATTCACGTAAGCGATCTGTTGACATGGCGGCACCTGTGGTTGTCTCGACAGAGTCTCGATAAAGATCCGTTCCCGCTCCTCGTTCTTCTTGTTGACTGACTTCACCAGAGAGGGTATCCGGAACAAATCCACCAACCATCCGATCCCCAGCAGGCCCAAGGTGAAGAAATACAGAAACCCCCACAGGGGTCGGTCCAGGTAGAAGTGGTGGAACCCCAAAAACCCCCACGGTAGCCAAAGAATGTAAGCGTCGTCGACGGTTTTCGTTTTGGTCGACCTCTGACCCTTGACCTCGTGGTTGGCGCGCTGGACAAGCCACGGCATGCGGATCCAGTCGTAGACCCAGCCCATCCCCATCAGACCCAGGGTGAACGTGTACAGGACGCCCCAGATGGGGCGGTTCAGGTAATAGTGATGACCCCCGAGGTACCCCGTCGTCAAAGCCAGGACGTACGCCAGACACAGATTTTTCTCCTGGTCGTAATACACGTTGCTTTGCATCCGTTCATTGGAGGTCTTCACTAAAGACGGTATCCGGAACAAATCGATGAGCCAACCTATTCCAAACAAGCCGAGGGTGCAGGTGTATACGGCGCCCCATGCGTAGTTGCCCAGATAGTACTGATGAAACCCTATAAGCCCGAAAGGAAACCACATAGTGTAGGCGTCGGAGACGGTTTTCTTCTCTACACACCCGTTGGCCGTCCTCTCCCGGGAGTTGTAGTCCCTGACCAGAAAGGGCACCCGGAACCAGTCGATGAGGTAGCCGCACCCCATGAGCCCCAGGGTGAAGAAGTAGACGATGCCCCAGTAGTAGCGGCCCAGGTAGAAGTGGTGGGCTCCCAGCAGGCCTAGCGGCGACACGGCCAAGATGTACGCCTCCAGGATGGACTTTTTCTCAAAGCCAGCGAGCGGCCTCGACGTGGGCAGGCTGGCGTCCGCCGTGTAGGAGGCGCCGGGCTGGGCCATGGGGACACAGTGGGACGGGGCGGACTGGGGCGGTGGGATGTAACTCAGGGGCGGGTTAGGATTAGGCGCATGTTGGTAGGAGCCGTTTTGTGGGTTCGGGTATGGGTGTGTCCCACTGAAAAATAAAGATTTAATTTTTTTTAATCGGTTTATAAATTATGTACGAACAATTAAATTAAAAAAAAAAACATCAATAAAAATCATATAATTTTTGTGGATCATCATCATCAGTGTCCATCACCCCTGCTGGGTATGGGCCGCCAACCAAAGGTCTCCACAGTCCTCTGTCATTTTCTCAACACTAATTGTGGATAGTTATATTTACAAAACTATCTTTTGGGGATCCATTTGAGGTGGGGGGGGGGGGGCTCTCCTAAAATCTCTGCCTAGCTCATGTTGGTATTTCAACAGAAATGAGACTGTTTGCAGTGTTTCTTTCAGACTTTTTTTTCTCCGAGGGACACTGGTAAAGTATATATTTTCTATATCAAATTCCATTTTGTTCGGGTGGGGGGAGGTGGGGCGAAGAGATGCCTGGAAGAATGTCTGACTATATGTCTCGTTCAACTGTTGGGCCCAATTGTTTTGTTATCTTTTCGTTTACCTTTTCATGACGCGTTTCTAGAGCATTATAATGATACTGTAGGGGTAACAAAATACACTTAAAGATGGACGGGTAAAAATCGGTTACTCTACCCCAGCGACCTCTTTTATTGTATACCCCTGAACATGTGACTAGAAACATAAGCGGAAGAGACTGGTGTTACTATTTTAAGAGGATTATTAATGACCGTTTCTAGCTATGATAAACTTTGGACTATTTTTTTGGAAATGTAGGCCAGAGTTAGAGCTGACCTCACGTTTTTAAAACCCGATCATGTCAAAGTTGATCTTTCTAGAGTTACGTCACTGAAACGGGTACACTTCCTCACGTGGTTGGGTGACTGTTTGGCTTCCAACCAAACATTCATTGATTTCTCGTACAAGCAGACGTCAACGTGAGACAATTAATTTGACTGAAGCGGGCTCAAATAAGGTTAAAGGTAATATCTGATAGTGCCAACAGCATCGTGTTCACGTGACCGACCCCGGGGTTTAACCTGCTAGAGACCCCAGTGATAACAGTTCAACGGCAATCGGTTGCCCTCACCATTGCAATGACTGCTTGAGTTTTAAGGTGCGGTCCCATTATTGGCCCTTGGCCGATTTACGATACGTCTGACTCTAAACCTTACCCTAAATATACCGAGCCAAAATAAAAAGTAAAGCGAACAGAGTAGCGTGAAAAAGCATAGCATCTGGGTCTAGTTGCATTGTTTCTAGATTTAATCTAGATCATGCGTGTCTGTGTTAAAAAACTTTTGAAAGAATCCATTCAGAGAAACCGGAAGTTGTTTTCTTAAAGCTAAATTTAACTTCCGCTGTGTTATTTGTTACTACTGATATAATTATATTTATAAAGAGCCTAGACTCAAAAATACTATTTGATTACGTTATACATATTTCATATTTTGAAACATTAAGTTAAAAAAACATCTTGCTTCCCGATTGTCAAATCATTGATTCGGGCTGTTCGATTGCAGCCGTTCAACAGCTGTGATGACATTAGATCGAGCGCTTTCAACTTACAAAATAGCCTCGCGATAACTTGCTCCAACAAAAGAGCAAAGTGCTGACATTCATTCAAGGGAAGTAACTCTATCATCTAGTCAATGATGGCACTTTCATAAAATCAATGTTCGCACTTTCTAAATGTCGTAATAGGTTTGAAAAGCAATTATGAAATAACGTGCGAGTGAGGTTTAGTCATTATGGAGTTAAGTGATTTTTTTGTTGTTGCATTTCCTGATTACTCTACAACACAAATAGAAAATAAAACACACTAACTATAGTTATTTATCTATTAAATAAAGCTTAACTCAAGTAATTAAAGTTTACTTCACTCCCAACTTGCTCGTGTGATAAATATACTCTCCTCGCGGGAAATAAACAAAACACAACGGACGAACTCTACTTCACTTGACCCATGTACCGTCTGATTCGAAAAGGGAATATTACTTACTTTTACTTTAATTTTCTTCTTTGAGTATATATATATATATATATATATATATATATATATATATATATATATATATATATATATGTAGATAACATGTAGATATGTAGATAACAGGTCTAAGTTGCTTTTATGTGATGTCTTAGATATTAGTAATTAGCGAATTGAGATTAATTTATACTAGGGAATATATATATATATATATATATATATATATATATATATATATATATATATATATATATATATATATATATATATATATTCTAAACTCACTCCGCTAATGACTACCCCCTATAGCACACCACAACATACAACACCACACTACATAGCCAGTGGCGGAACTAGAAAAAATGGGCCACCCCGCAAAAAAAATTTTTTGGGCCCCCCTATATATGTATATATATATATATATATATATATATATATATATATATATATATATATATATATATATATATATATATATATATATATATATATACATATATATATATATGTATATATATATATATATATATGTATATATATAACACGCTATCATTCGTGTATTCAATTGAGACGTCTGCCTTGTTCTCTAGAACAGTGGTTATTAAACGTAAACAATGTAGGCACTTTATTTCTTGGATATTAGTTGTTGGAGCGCTAGTTTATCAAAACTACCACCGATTCGAGCCAGCGTTGTTGTTGGAGCGCTAGTTTGTCTACACTACCACCGATATGAGCCAGCTTAGTTGTTGAGGCGCTATCTATTCGCTTCTTGTGAGGCTATGAGCGGGAGGGGAGGTCTGAGAAAGGAACTTAAAAGGGACAACAAAGCACCGATGTGATTTTATCCATCAGTACCAAATTTGGGATGGTCTCAAAATGCCGTCTTAATATCTAGCGGTCTCTCGCGCAATTGATGTTTTTTCAAAAGAATTTTGCCGACAACAGCGTGTGTTTGTAGGAAAAAGAATATACAAGAGCGTGGGATGGTGTCTATAGAATAAAGATACTCCAACCACAGCTACGGTATTCTTTTTCAAAACAACCATCAGGTCAAAAATGCAAGAAAAATAATTTTAACTATAAAATTTTTTTTATGGGCGGCTGTGGGCCCCCTAAACGGCTTGGTCCCCCCCCCCCCCCCCCCAGGCATTGCGGGGTCTGGCGGCACTGGTTCCTCCCCTGGGCTGTCCTCAACAGCTTCCAAAGTTTTCATGGCGATTGGGTAAATATGCAGTAATGCAAAATAAACAGAAACATGTTTTTCACATGCACAACTGTATGTGGCCAGCTCACGCGTCGGATAACCTTCTGATTCAGGAGGGGGGGGGGGGGGAATCCACAAATGACGTCACATTTTTTAACGACTAACAAAAAGCCAGACCCTCACACACCCCCACCTCAATAACGTCATTTATAAATAGTAATTGACTATTAATTATATAATAATGTTCAATTAATTTTAAACGTTCTAATTAATTTCTACATAATTATATAAAAAATAATCTTACCTTCCCTGTTTTGTGAATTAGATGTGCCTAATACTAATACTATGCAAATAAATCAATATCTGTTGACTAGTGCTGTCTAATGTCAGACAAAATGTGCTAAAGTGGTGAATCGTACGGTTAGGAAGTAGTTCATAAACGATACATTGGTCTACTCGATACTTGCGAGGCTAAAAAGAGGGATGGGATGGGGGTCGGCTAGGGAAAAATCTTGAAAGAGACAACAAAGCGCCTATGTACCACCGCCCATTAAAAAACTTACTCAGTGGAGATAATTCCAAGTATAGGCCTTAAAAGTTTACTATGATATTTCTTGTAAAAGTAAAAAAAAAAAAGTAAATGTATATAAAAACGAAGTTTCTAGTATTATATTCTTTTTTATTATTTGTAGGATTCAAGATAGTACAGAATACAAATTCAACCACTATCACAAACACATATTAACATTGAAAAATGTACAATGGATTTCGGCGGGTCCCTAACTTATGCCGCAAAGAACCGCGCATCATGAAAGCCACTTCATATGTAGCGGCTTCTCGTGCTATGGTCTTTGTTGTTTTTTTTAAAAAGAATTTTGCCGGCGACAGCGTGTGTTTGATTGTGGGGAAATAGAACTCTTGACGATGGTTAAAAAATACAACTATAAATAAAAAGAAATTTGATCCCCATCCCCTGCCCCATCCGCCACAGTACACTTTGGAGGATCGGTCAAACAGTTACGTGCCCTCTATTTAGCTATCAAAGGGGGGCAACGAGTCAAATGTGTCATTCAAATTTGAAGCGTTGCCTATATTTTACACTGTATTTTGTGTAATGGATTTTATTTTTTTGCTGAAGAGCGTGGTATAGTGACTGTAAAATAAAGATAATCGTACCGCAGCTACAGTGTTTTTCTTTTACAAACTAAATATCAAGGCAAAAATGCACGAAAATTAAATTCAAAATTTTAAAAAATACTAATTATGGTCAGCAGTGGGCCCCTAAACGGCCTGCCCCCCCCCCACCCGCATTGCGGGGTCTGGCGGCACTGTAGTTCCGCCCCTGTATAGATCTTTTGGTTATTTTTAGGCTTAAAAGCTAGATCATTGTATCCTAAAAATTTTTAACTTTAATGTATTTAGTGTTAATAACTAATGTTCCATTAATACGTGTACTAATTATAAAACGATTAATATTATAAAGACGAGTCTTACCTTCCTTGTTGTGTGAATTAGATTCGTCAACGAAATACTTCATAAGGTAAATGAACAACTACCGACTAGTGTCTTTAACAAAATGTGCAGAAGTGGTCAGTTTACAGTTCAGTAGTTCATAAACGGTTCGTTAATCTATGCATTACATCTTATTGTAAAAGTAAGGGTGTGGTGAGGGGTAGAGGTTAGGGGGAGGGGGGGGGGGGGAGGGTAGAGAGTTGGGAAGGTTCAAGGGAAGGGGACAAGAAAGCGCCGATGAACATCTACATCAATAGCGCCGACTTTTTCCGGTCGTCTAGATTCTAGAAGACCAGGATAGTCGCCGCAACATTTCCCCAGCCCGATTTTCAAAGCTTTTTTGTTCTCCTAATCGACGCCACTAAAAAAGAACGGTAGGTTGCGTCTTTGAAGTTGTCTATATGTCTGGCGGTCTCTCGAGCTATAGTCTGTGCATTTTTCTCAAAGACGTTTGCCGACTATCGTGTTTGTTTGTAACTGTAGAAGAAAGATAACTCGACATCCACCTAATTTTTTTTATTTAAATTTAAAAAAAGAAATTATAATTTAGCCAGGATTTTTGGGCCCCCAAACGGCATGGGCCCCCCCCCGCATTGCGGGGTCTGGCGGCACTGTAGTTCCGCCCCTGTACATAGCTCAATAATCCTCTAAACCCAAACGCTTACATAGCTCATTATAAATCACGCTATCTACTACAGCACAACAGCAAATTACAATTACACCATCCTCTAAACCACAGTTGCAGTGTTACTAGAAGCAGCAGATGACCCTGACTGACGTCTAAGTCTTATGAAAAAAATCAACAGTGGCGTCCCAACGACGCTCATGAAATTATAGTATAGATAGAGAACACACACACACATACGTCGCGTCACATACATCACCCATTGTCACTCACCCCATGTTTGTTTTCTCTATTCCCGCCATACTCTCCAAGCTGCGGAGCCAATGCTTTGATGTTGTCAACACACTCCGGTTTATATACGGGCTATCAGCGAAGCCGTGCCGCGAACCCTGGTCCTGAATGATTCACGGTGATCGTCACCGGCCTAACGTACTTCAATCATGCAACTTTATCTAAAAACTCCACCCCCCTGAAGTGTTGTAACAAGCGAATGTAACGTTTCTATTTTTGTGCATTATGGGAAGTGTGTTTTAAGCATCAGTGGACACCGTACACTTTTAACTACTTTAATCTTCCTGCTAAAACACGGATATGACCAAAACTTGTTAAGGTATAAGAAAAAAAAAAACGGATTTAATTGTTAATGTTTCAGATGCAGTTTCTTAATAAAACGTATGCGAAGGCCCCCACAGACCCTGTTTAAAAACAATTATCATAATATGTTTAATACTCATACATTTACACGTAATTAAAGCTTTTTCTTTGTTTATTAGGCAGACTTAAAAAAAGAAAAGATGTTGACTTAACATGTATGCACAACTGGCGTTTAGAATTATCTCCCTTGAAAGTCAAATTTTGGCACCAACTAACAAAAAAAATTAGTTGTTGCGATGATTCTATATATTGACTTGCTGGTATACACGTATATCAATGCCAGACAGATGTGTTTATATTTTACGTTACATAATGTATTTATGTTCATTACAGTATTGCTAATTAAAAAACAGTTCTGCCCCCCCCCCCCCCCCAGATGAAATGAAAAAAAAAACAATTAAATTGAAAATAGGCCTACATATTTGAGCTAGGAAATTTTAAGTGCCCCTTCCCACCACTCCCGAGAAAAATGTCTGGAATAAATCTTAAGGAAGAAAACCACGAAACATGAGTTAAGCTTATATGCCAAGGTACAGTGGGACTGCACTGTACTTTGTTAACTCCTCACAAACATCACTTTTTTTTATAATAGACAATCGTTTAACAACAACAAAAACAAAAATTGTAATTAGCAACACAGAAGCGTAGCGATGGGGGGAGGGGGGTACATATGTCCCCGGGCGCCGACCTTAGGGGGCGCCAAAATGGGTTGTAAAACAAATTAAAATGTCATTTTAGTTTTAGATGCATTTTTGCATTATAAATAGTTTTTCAAATCAAAAGTTTGAGGGGGGGGGGGGGTGCAAATCGAAAGTTTGAGGAGGGGGTGCTAAAATTGAAAATTTGTTTCCGATGGGGGCGCCAAATTGAAAGTTTGTCCCCGGGCGCCGGGAAGGGTCGCTACGCCTCTGCAGAAACGTTCATTTTTTAATGCAATAATCAATGTTTTCATTGAACATATACAATACTGTAGGTGCAGTATGTCAGAATAAAAATGAGCTATATATTCAGTTTAATCATTATTTGTTTTATTCGTAAAAAAAGTTTATACCAAACATTCAGATATACAATGACTTTTCCAGCATGTAAACTAATAATCCTGAACTTTTCATTAGCCTGTATGGCTACATTAGGCTCAAGCTTCTGCTAGTAGGTACGTTATGCCATTGTTTACACAAATGCGAACACCATTTTATATTTTCCTTCTGTAGTGTGGATTTTTTCTTTGCATAAGTAACACTGTACATCATGTTAGGTAGGCAAGTAGAAACACACATACACAATTAAAAACCACAGTGTAGCAGATAAAGTTTATTTTTATTACCATCCTGATGCTATATGACGGAGTTCACTGTTTACAATGTGTTTTTCTGAAAGACTTGTGGTCTAATGCTATTTGTAGTTACATTTTAGTTTCATAAACTTTTAGAATTCTAACTTTTTAGTAATTTTGTTTTCCGCCTCTTTATTCCTTACACTAACACAATAGTTGTTTAACAGATAAAAGCGCAGGGGCTTATCCACCCAGTCCCCGGCATAGCCAATGTTTACTCTCTCACACGACACAACCAGGTTATCTGAGACCTCGCCACCATACTCCAGCCACATTTCATCTGAGGTGGTCAAATCGGTTTGGTTGAAGCCAGCTTTTGTTATACTGAAAGCCTGGCATAATTTAGAAGGGCCATTAGTTAAATGTTTCTCTTTCACGGTTGCTTTTGATTTCCGATTGTCCCTCATGACTTGGATGCCGCTGATAGGCTCCAAAGCTCGAAGCAATACAGCACAGCCATCACCTGTTAGATGTTCACAATGTGTCATAGACTTAAACAAGAATTGGTGTTTGATGTGTGTAGTGAATTAATAGAATCAAACTAATTAGAGAAAAATTTATTCTGATTTGATACTTGACAAAGTAAATAGATTAAGATACAAGTAATCTTGTTGATATGATTCTTATTAAAGTTGATTATTCATATTAATCTAGCTGATATCATGGTGTGATATGATAAGTCTAGTTCATCAGTCATCAGCTACATAAAGCTAAAGGGTAGTGCTTTGTCCCTTAATTGAATAAATGTAGGCATTATTGCTATTTTCTTAAAATATCTTTACTTAGCTAAGGGAAGTAAATATGCACATCCATCATTTATCACAAAGTAACCAGTAAAATTTAAGTTAGCAGGATAAAAATATAATAATCTGTGTTATTCAAAAGTAAGGTTAGCAAAATAATTTTTAGCAATAAAAAATGGATAGCCCTGGTCAAGTTGACATAGTAACCTAGCTGTGACCAACGTAGCACATAATTAAAATTTGTCCTCACCTTGACTGGAGATATTGAAACAGCAGTACATTCCATAGATGTTATAAACATAGGCGGTTCCAGGGGACATAAACATGGCTTGATTACGCTCTGTTTTCTTCCCATTAAAAGAATGGGCTGCTTTGTCCTCAGCTCCTTTATAAAACAAAACATCATCTTGTTAAACGATATAGGTAAATAATTACAAGGAACAAATTTGGTATTTGTAAGAATGGTGGTAGAGTAGGCCTATATCAAAAATATAATTTTGCAAAACTTGCAAACCTTTACCTTAATTCTGACCCTAATCCTACAACAGACTAGATGGCAATACTAGAAAAAAAATTCAGTACAGTACTGCATTACTCTACTGGACTTTTTTACATATTTTGAAATTATAAATTATAAACGGAAGTTGACAATAATCAAAAGTTTACACTAGAGCTAAACACATAAAACAAACTTAAAAAGTAGACAACGGTTTACAATATTTACCCAGATAAGCCTCAGTTTCTACTATCCTACCCAGGAGAAGCTCTGTGCCAATGCGACGCAGCAAAGTCTGTCCAAGAAGTCGACGTGCCAACTGGGTACATGGGCAGTTGAAGAACTCATATGGTAATCGTTCGCCAATGGATAACTTTAATGCATCAGCATTGCCATCCTGAACTGGTAAATCCAATGTCTTTGCAGCAAGCTTTAAAGTAGATGGATCTCCTTGGACTAGAAGCAAGAAAATACATGAAAATGTAAAAGAAATATCAGAAATATAACAGTGTTTTTTGTGTGGAATAGCATGGTCAAGTGGTAGAGAGCTAATCCTTAAGTCAACTTTAAAAGTAGAAAGTGTTTACAACTTTTGAAAAAAAACAGGTAGTGGGGCCAGAAACTCCAGTTATCAGGTTTATTTCTGAATTTCTGATAAAATCATTTACTTTGCAGCCAGTAATTGGATTTTGTGGTGAACTTTTAGAAATAAAGAATTATTGCCTTTATTATGAGAATATTTTCTTTTGGCTCTAGGTGGCTCTGCAGTTGACAGATCTTTAGACTTCTTGTCATTTAATTGGCCTCTTGTGCGTTTTGCTTTCTCCATTGTCTTAAAAAATTGCATGTACCATCTGAAAATGAAAATTTTTACTTGAATTTCAAATGCTGAAAATAAATAGTCAAAGGCCAGACCCCCCCCCCCCCGCCCCAAATGACATCACACCTCAGCCTACAACCTCCCCCCCCCCCTCAAAATTGCAGTTGAATTTTTCTTAAAACATCAATATTTTTCCAAAATCTTGTCTGAACTCTGTCGACATAGAGTATTTTAATCAATTTCTATTACAATTTATTTAAACATTTTTCTAAAATGGGAAATAATGTCTAAAATACATTTTCTAACATTGTTTTTTTATAATGCAAAAGTGTGACATCACACCATCTGAACCCCCCACTCCTCTTCATCACATAGTATCACAAAATTACAGCTCCCCCTCCCCCCTTTGACTGTGACATTATTTATGGACGACCCCTTAGAATGCCTTAGATCGAATGTAGTTGTAATGGAACAAATAGTAATACTAGATCTAATAGGCCCTACTTACTTCACGAAAGTCTAGTCATAACTTGTTAATAAGTAATTATACTAATTAAGTATCTGTTGGCTAAGAAGTAGATTTATAATGATTTAGGACTTAGATAGGTCTTTTAAAACAGTTAGGGCAGGCCTATTTCTTTTAAAACACTTATTAGTTAGTAGATCTATCACTTAGTTAGATCTGGGCCAAAACTAAAATGATAAATTTAATAAATTAGGCCCTACCCTTAAATTTAGATCTAGTTATTTAATTAGAATTTAGATCTATATTTTAAAGTAAGCTGCTTCCGACAGTGCGTCCGTCTTCTTCCAAGTTCTATGTTAATTATTAATTAAGTTATTTAAGTTGAATAGATCTAGAACTACTACTCATCTAGATCTAGATCTAGCAGTGGCCAAGATTAGCCGCTTAGTAAATAGTTAGCCTAAGCAGTTTCTGACAGTACAAAAATTTCCTTCATAAAAAAGTGTAAACAATCCTTTTCACGACGAGTAAAAAAAAGCATACTACTAATAATAATAAATAATATTTAATAATTTTTACATGCTGAAAAACATCAAAGAAAAATTTATTGTAATCATTTCAAGCTATAAAAGTGTACCACAATAAGTAGTTATCTATCCCACCAAAAAAAAAATTCTTCCATACCTAGCATTTCCAAAGTTTAGAGATGTATACGTTGGCAAAAGCTAACATGTTAGGGGTATGTACTACTTTGTAATGCACAACAACAGAAGCGACCGATTCCGGCGCTCGGGCCGAACTTGGCAAAAAAGCGACTCCACCAATTTGAAAAGAGCTGGGGTGCATTTTACATGATGCCACTGTTTTGCCTATATCAGTTTTTTTTTTGTGTCGTCACAATCGATAAAGAAAACAGTTAAACACATCCGTAATGCCAAGAACAGTCAGCAGTCTATTTTCTTAACTTCGACATTCAGTAATGCAGCTCAGAATGAACTTTAAATATTTTTTTCTACCCCGTTTGGCGCCCCCAAGAGGCGTCGCATGGGTCGGTTGCCCCACTCGCCCTCCTTTATTTTTCTTTTCCCGCCACTGAGTATTATTGGCACCAAATGGTTTGTCGGCCGTATTGTTTAAGTGCCCTATGATCTGTCGGTCTTATGGTCTGTCGGCCCATTGTCCTGTCGGCGTTATGGATATCTAACATTTATCAGATTCTACCTGACTATTTAGGGGTCATCCATAAATGACGTCACGCTTTTTTTGGACGATTTTTACCTCCCCCCGTCCCCTGCGTCACACATCGCCACAAAAAGCCAGCTCCCCTAAAATGACGTCACACCTCAGTCTACAACCCCCCCTCAAAAAGATAGTTGAATTTTTCTTAAAACATCGATATTTTGTCGAAATCTTGTCAGAACTAAGTCTTCATGGGGTCTTTTAATCAATTCCTATTACAATTTATTAAAACCGTTTTGTAACGGCTAAAACTCGTTTTCTAACATGGCTCTTTTATAATGCAAAAGTGTGACGTCACACCATCTGAACCCCCCCTCTCCCTCATCACACACCGTCACAAAATAACGGACCCCCCCTCCCCCCACGAATGTGACGACCCCTTAGCGTGGGATACATCACGTCATGTCTACGATTAAAAACATGTTGTTCCAGTCACCCACAGTGTTTCTTCCAGACTTTTTTCTCCGGGGGGGGGGGGGGGGCACTTGAAATTTTCGGGGGGGGGGGGGGCGGTCAACATTTTTTGGGGGGGGGGGGCGAACACTAGTAAAAGTGTATGTTTACTACATAAAATCCATCTCGTTCGGGGGGGGGGGGGCGGTAGACTTCCCCCCGAAGAGATGCCCGGAAGAAACTCTGGTCACCCAGTGAACGACCGCGGGTTCCAGAAGACCAATATTTCACCTGCCTTCTGTCTTATTTGATTTACGCCTAGCGTTAATTCTATTCCCAAGACGGAAGAGCGCCCGATACAGACGATTTATTTATTTCCTCGATTCTCTCGCGGAATCTTTGATTTGTTTCACGTGTTTAATCCAACTTTTTGATTCGCTTGGAGTTTTTACTCACAACACAGCCTAGCGCAACTCTGATCTCGTCTAAACATATTATTCTGGGTACATACGAACTCTGCTACGTTGATATCCAGGTTCAACAATCTAACTTCATTTGTTTTACACACCATTGTTGTATAAATATCAACAAAGAATGTTTGACTTGAAGTCCTTGTGATACCACCAGTCTTTGTACAAACTTCTATCATTTCTGGTGAAAACAAACTTTGGTTTTAGAGTTTTAACCGCCGTGAGGATCGTGTTACGATGTTACAGACCAGACTGAATAAATAATTTAATCAGATTTTTTAAAACAAAAAGTTTTGGGTTGCGAAACTCAGCTTTGAACAAACCGTGACAACAGAAAGCTTGTCCGGGTTTAAGGGCGATAAGGGGTAAGGGGGTCAATAAATGATGGTGGGGGATTGCATATTATTAAAGGGGGGGGGGGGGGAAGGAGTGGGGGGGATGTCAGGATATGAAGGTGAGAATTAAACATTAATTAGATCAAAACTACAAAATGTGTTACCTGGATGTGACAAACTAATGTGTGTGTGTGTGGGGGGGGGGGGGGGGGGGGAGGTAGTTGGGGGTAAGAGGGGGGGGGGGGCTCTCTGACTTCAATGGCGTTGTGCTAACTGGAGATATAGAAGTTAACGGAGCAAACAGTTTTATATGTCGTAAATGATAAAAGATCAGCGCTGTACAGATAGAGAGATAGATGGAGAGAAAGAGAGAGAGAGAGAGAGAGAAAAAAAAAAGAGAGACCTCGATTAGTTCAGTCATGCGCCCATAGTGACATCCAAATGTCGTGGATTAAAGGATTTGATCCACCTTTCACCCAAAGCCGTCAAACGGATAGATTGATTACATGGGCAATTACCGATGACGTCATTGTTTATTTTTTTAAATATTTTTTTATTTTGCGTGGCGCGTTTCTATGGCAACGTGCACTCGTCGCATTTTGCACGGATGACGAGCGGCGGTTATGCTTGCTAAATGACACGAATTAATGAAATATAATTAAGAGCAAAAATAATGATGAAGGGAACCAAGGGATCGATAAGTTGTTAACAGAAGATGTCACGTTTTTGTCTTGAGTTTTGTTTTATTTTCTTGTATACGGAGTTATAGGGAAAAATATTCTAATAGTTTAAAAAAAAAATCGAAATTCAAGATTTTAATAAATCTCGACTTTTTACACCTCCGTGAGTAAAAAAAAAATTCATTTGTTTATATATTGCCCATTCTCTCATTTTTCTTCTCTATGCCTTTTGAGTTAAAAGCTCATACCATACCGACTAAAATAAAGCAACGTAGAAAAGGGTTTCCCATTCATGCATGTCGGTGTGATGATGCTGATGTTCCCATTCATGCATGTCGGTGTGATGATGCTGATGTTCCCATTCATGCATGTCGGTGTGATGATGTTGATGTTCCCATTCATGCATGTCGGTGTGATGATGCTGATGTTCCCATTCATGCATGTCGGTGTGATGATGTTGATGTTCCCATTCATGCATGTCGGTGTGATGATGCTGATGTTCCCATTCATGCATGTCGGTGTGATGATGCTGATGTTCCCATTCATGCATGTTGGTGTGATGATGCTGATGTTCCCATTCATGCATGTCGGTGTGATGATGCTGATGTTCCCATTCATGTATGTTGGTGTGATGATGCTGATGTTCCCATTCATGCATGTTGGTGTGATGATGCTGATGTTCCCATTCATGCATGTCGGTGTGATGATGCTGATGTTCCCATTCATGCATGTTGGTGTGATGATGCTGATGTTCCCATTCATGCATGTTGGTGTGATGATGCTGATGTTGCCATTCATGCATGTCGGTGTGATGATGCTGATGTTGCCATTCAATCATGTTGGGGTGTGATGATGCTGATGTTCCCATTCATGCATGTCGGTGTGATGATGGTGATGTTCCCATTCATGCATGTCGGTGTGATGATGCTGATGTTCCCATTCATGCATGTTGGTGTGATGATGCTGATGTTCCCATTCATGCATGTTGGTGTGATGATGCTGATGTTGCCATTCAATCATGTTGGGGTGTGATGATGCTGATGTTCCCATTCATGCATGTCGGTGTGATGATGGTGATGTTCCCATTCATGCATGTCGGTGTGATGATGGTGATGTTCCCATTCATGCATGTCGGTGTGATGATGGTGATGTTCCCATTCATGCATGTCGGTGTGATGATGCTGATGTTCCCATTCATGCTTGTCGGTGTGATGATGCTGATGTTCCCATTCATGCTTGTCGGTGTGATGATGCTGATGTTCTCATTCATGCATGTTGGTGTGATGATGCTGATGTTCCCATTCATGCATGTCGGTGTGATGATGCTGATGTTCCCATTCATGCATGTCGGTGTGATGATGCTGATGTTCCCATTCATGCATGTCGGTGTAATGATGCTGATGTTCCAATTCAATCATGTTGGGGTGTGATGATGTTGATGTCCCATTCATGCATGTCGGTGTGATGATGCTGATGTTCTCATTCATGCATGTTGGTGTGATGATGCTGATGTTCCCATTCATGCATGTCGATGTGATGATGTTGATGTTCCCATTCATGCATGTTGGTGTGATGATGCTGATGTTCCCATTCATGCATGTCGGTGTGATGATGCTGATGTTCCCATTCATGCATGTCGGTGTGATGATGCTGATGTTCCCATTCATGCAGATTTGGTGTGATGATGCTGATTTTCTCATTCATGCATGTTGGTGTGATGATGTTGATGTTCCCATTCATGCATGTTGGTGTGATGATGCTGATGTTCCCATTCATGCATGTCGGTGTGATGATGCTGATGTTCCCATTCATGCATGTCGGTGTGATGATGCTGATGTTCCCATTCATGCATGTCGGTGTGATGATGCTGATGTTCCCATTCATGCATGTCGGTGTGATGATGCTGATGTTCCCATTCATGCATGTCGGTGTGATGATGCTGATGTTCCCATTCATGCATGTCGGTGTGATGATGCTGATGTTCCCATTCATGCATGTCGGTGTGATGATGCTGATGTTCCCATTCATGCATGTCGGTGTGATGATGCTGATGTTCCCATTCATGCATGTCGGTGTGATGATGCTGATGTTCCCATTCATGCATGTCGGTGTGATGATGCTGATGTTCCCATTCATGCATGTCGGTGTGATGATGCTGATGTTCCCATTCATGCATGTTGGTGTGATGATGCTGATGTTCCCATTCATGCATGTCGGTGTGATGATGCTGATGTTCCCATTCATGCATGTCGGTGTGATGATGGTGATGTTCCCATTCATGCATGTTGGTGTGATGATGCTGATGTTCCCATTCATGCATGTTGGTGTGATGATGTTGATGTTGCCATTCAATCATGTTGGGGTGTGATGATGCTGATGTTCCCATTCATGCATGTCGGTGTGATGATGGTGATGTTCCCATTCATGCATGTCGGTGTGATGATGCTGATGTTCCCATTCATGCATGTCGGTGTGATGATGGTGATGTTCCCATTCATGCATGTCGGTGTGATGATGGTGATGTTCCCATTCATGCATGTTGGTGTGATGATGCTGATGTTCCCATTCATGCATGTTGGTGTGATGATGCTGATGTTGCCATTCAATCATGTTGGGGTGTGATGATGCTGATGTTCCCATTCATGCATGTCGGTGTGATGATGGTGATGTTCCCATTCATGCATGTCGGTGTGATGATGGTGATGTTCCCATTCATGCATGTCGGTGTGATGATGGTGATGTTCCCATTCATGCATGTCGGTGTGATGATGCTGATGTTCCCATTCATGCTTGTCGGTGTGATGATGCTGATGTTCCCATTCATGCTTGTCGGTGTGATGATGCTGATGTTCTCATTCATGCATGTTGGTGTGATGATGCTGATGTTCCCATTCATGCATGTCGGTGTGATGATGCTGATGTTCCCATTCATGCATGTCGGTGTGATGATGCTGATGTTCCCATTCATGCATGTCGGTGTGATGATGCTGATGTTCCCATTCATGCATGTCGGTGTAATGATGCTGATGTTCCAATTCAATCATGTTGGGGTGTGATGATGTTGATGTCCCATTCATGCATGTCGGTGTGATGATGCTGATGTTCTCATTCATGCATGTTGGTGTGATGATGCTGATGTTCCCATTCATGCATGTCGATGTGATGATGTTGATGTTCCCATTCATGCATGTTGGGGTGTGATGATGTTGATGTTCCCATTCATGCATGTTGGTGTGATGATGCTGATGTTCCCATTCATGCATGTCGGTGTGATGATGCTGATGTTCCCATTCATGCATGTCGGTGTGATGATGCTGATGTTCCCATTCATGCATGTCGGTGTGATGATGGTGATGTTCCCATTCATGCATGTCGATGTGATGATGCTGATGTTCCCATTCATGCAGATTTGGTGTGATGATGCTGATTTTCTCATTCATGCATGTTGGTGTGATGATGTTGATGTTCCCATTCATGCATGTTGGTGTGATGATGCTGATGTTCCCATTCATGCATGTCGGTGTGATGATGGTGATGTTCCCATTCATGCATGTCGGTGTGATGATGGTGATGTTCCCATTCATGCATGTCGGTGTGATGATGGTGATGTTCCCATTCATGCATGTCGGTGTGATGATGCTGATGTTCCCATTCATGCTTGTCGGTGTGATGATGCTGATGTTCCCATTCATGCATGTCGGTGTGATGATGCTGATGTTCCCATTCATGCATGTCGGTGTGATGATGCTGATGTTCCCATTCATGCATGTCGGTGTGATGATGCTGATGTTCCCATTCATGCATGTCGGTGTGATGATGCTGATGTTCCCATTCATGCATGTTGGTGTGATGATGCTGATGTTCCCATTCATGCATGTCGGTGTGATGATGTTGATGTTCCCATTCATGCATGTCGGTGTGATGATGCTGATGTTCCCATTCATGTTTGTCGGTGTGATGATGCTGATGTTCTCATTCATGCATGTTGGTGTGATGATGCTGATGTTCCCATTCATGCATGTCGGTGTGATGATGCTGATGTTCCCATTCATGCATGTCGGTGTGATGATGCTGATGTTCCCATTCATGCATGTCGGTGTAATGATGCTGATGTTCCAATTCAATCATGTTGGGGTGTGATGATGTTGATGTCCCATTCATGCATGTCGGTGTAATGATGCTGATGTTCCCATTCATGCATGTCGGTGTAATGATGCTGATGTTCCCATTCATGCATGTCGGTGTGATGATGCTGATGTTCCCATTCATGCATGTCGGTGTGATGATGGTGATGTTCCCATTCATGCATGTTGGGGTGTGATGATGCTGATGTTCTCATTCATGCATGTCGGTGTGATGATGCTGATGTTCCCATTCATGCATGTTGGTGTGATGATGCTGATGTTCCCATTCATGCATGTCGGTGTGATGATGTTGATGTTCCCATTCATGCATGTCGGTGTGATGATGCTGATGTTCCCATTCATGCTTGTCGGTGTGATGATGCTGATGTTCTCATTCATGCATGTCGGTGTGATGATGCTGATGTTCCCATTCATGCATGTCGGTGTGATGATGCTGATGTTCCCATTCATGCATGTCGGTGTAATGATGCTGATGTTCCAATTCAATCATGTTGGGGTGTGATGATGTTGATGTCCCATTCATGCATGTCGGTGTGATGATGCTGATGTTCTCATTCATGCAAGTCGATGTGATGATGTTGATGTTCCCATTCATGCATGTTGGTGTGATGATGCTGATGTTCCCATTCATGCATGTCGATGTGATGATGTTGATGTTCCCATTCATGCATGTTGGGGTGTGATGATGTTGATGTTCCCATTCATGCATGTTGGGGTGTGATGATGTTGATGTTCCCATTCATGCATGTCGGTGTGATGATGCTGATGTTCCCATTCATGCATGTCGGTGTGATGATGCTGATGTTCCCATTCATGCATGTCGGTGTGATGATGGTGATGTTCCCATTCATGCATGTCGATGTGATGATGCTGATGTTCCCATTCATGCAGATTTGGTGTGATGATGCTGATTTTCTCATTCATGCATGTTGGTGTGATGATGTTGATGTTCCCATTCATGCATGTTGGTGTGATGATGCTGATGTTATCATTCATGCATGTCGGTGTGATGATGCTGATGTTCCCATTCATGCATGTCGGTGTGATGATGCTGATGTTCCCATTCATGCATGTCGGTGTGATGATGCTGATGTTCCCATTCATGCATGTCGGTGTGATGATGCTGATGTTGCCATTCATGCATGTCGGTGTGATGATGCTGATGTTCCCATTCATGCATGTCGGTGTGATGATGCTGATGTTCCCATTCATGCATGTCGATGTGATGATGTTGATGTTCCCATTCATGCTTGTCGGTGTGATGATGCTGATGTTGCCATTCATGCATGTCGGTGTGATGATGCTGATGTTCCCATTCATGCATGTCGGTGTGATGATGCTGATGTTCCCATTCATGCATGTTGGTGTGATGATGCTGATGTTCCCATTCATGCATGTCGGTGTGATGATGCTGATGTTCCCATTCATGCATGTTGGTGTGATGATGCTGATGTTCCCATTCATGCATGTTGGTGTGATGATGCTGATGTTGCCATTCAATCATGTTGGGGTGTGATGATGCTGATGTTGCCATTCATGCATGTCGGTGTGATGATGCTGATGTTCCCATTCATGCATGTTGGTGTGATGATGCTGATGTTGCCATTCAATCATGTTGGGGTGTGATGATGCTGATGTTATCATTAATACAGACTGGGTTGTAAGGGGGTTGTAAAATGGTTTGGACAATTTGGAGAGAGAAAAAACAGGCACTTTTTGGGTCCCTGTAGTGAATGAGTGAAGGTGGGTGAATGGGGGTGAATGTTGTTTCTACTTTGTACCCTGTCCCATTCGTCCCTGTTCAATCCCCGTGCAGTGAGTTATGACAGTCGGGTTTATACCTTTTTTCTGTTAGGGTATATATTAGTATATAAGGTGTGTGAGAACGTGTGTGATTGCCTCAGCCTCAGTTAAGTCCAGTTCTCCCACAGTGTTAGTGTAGATTGGTTCTGTACTGATAGATAGCCGCTGTATCTTAGTTTGCGTACTACTAGATTATGTATTTATATTTAGAATAGACTGTGTTGTGTAGATAGTGTATATGTATATTATTATTCTTTAGTGTTAAACTTTTTTAGTGTTAACGAGCCATTTAGTCGTGTTTTTGTCAGTGGCATAGCGAGGTCGGGTGTCACCCGGTGCGGCACTTAATGGTGTCACCCCCCAGAGGTGTCCCTTCCCGGGGACAAACTGACAATTTTCGATTTGCAACCCCCCCCCCCCTCAAACTTTCGATTTGCACCTCTTAAAACACTATTTAACACTCGAATTAATCACTTAATTAAGTGGAGTTATCATTTTTCTCTATATATTTTGCTATTTTGTGACTTGGTATCACCCCCGCCCCCCCCCATCGCTACGCCTCTGGTTTTTGTAACCCGTTTGTGGTCGTCTTATACGTTGCGTGACGAACTGGATCACCCGAAAGGGCGTGCCCGTGTTCACAACAGAAAACATATACTTGTATCTGTATCCGCCCCCCCCCCCCCGGAAAATTTAGTCCGCCTCCCCCCGTTAAGAAAAGAACATGCGCCCCCCCCCCCCCCCCCCCGAAGAAAAAAAGTCTGGAAGAAACAATGAAAGCGGGGGACCCATGGTGTAAACGATCATGACAGCTCCGCGTAAAATGTCCAGCGCGTTTTGGATGTGTTTTTTGTGTGTCACCAATACATCAGTCTCTACTTTTTTCTTTGGAAATCACATCTTTTGCTTCTTTAATTTGTTTTAGTTGAGACCTCAACAATCTTTGGGTTAGGAGCTTGTCCATTACGACAGCCAGTTTTTATCTTTGTTGACCTTGACCCTTCCGCTTGGATGACACTTCTCGCCCCACTCGTCCTTCCACTTTAGTTCTTCTAGCTGTCCGGCTCTGCTTGTTGGGCGGGAGAGACACTTCATGTTTGGCTAGCAACTCCATTTTATAAAGGGCTGTCATAATAGGTTTTTTTTCATGTTTCATAAATTAGTTTTTTATTAAATAATTTCAGGCACCTAAATAAAGCAATTGGCATACACACATCATTCACAAAATAGGCATTGTAAATGTTCATAGCAAGTCTATCAAGTACTAATATTTATTCATCATTGGCAAATTCAGCTGGGTCTTTGCGCTGCAGTCTTGCATTTACTTTCTTAGCCCAATGATAAATTAAATAGGCTGCCACAAAATGTGGTGCAACTCTAAAAATCTGTCCTTTAACTCTGCGAAACATGTTGGGAAGTCCCTGTGATACAGCCAGAGGCGTAGCGAGGGGTGGGGGGGGGGGGGGTGGGTGGGTGGGGGGGGGACATATGTCCCAGGGCGCCGACCTTAGGGGGGGGGGGGCGTCAAATTGAAAGTTTGAGGGGGGTGCAAATGAAAAGTTCGGAGGGGGGTGCAAATCGAAAGTTTGTCCCCGGGCGCCGGGAAGGGTCGCTACGCCTCTGGATACAGCTCGAGCAATTTCTGCTCGTACGGTGAGAGGCTGTATATATGCCTCTGATATTTTTATTCAGTTCTCCCCAGTGCATACCCGTGGTGATGCTTGTCTGTTACTTCAACTTAATAATAAAATCAGTATTTTGTACAGTGTTACAGAAAAGCCCTTACTTCCGTTGTCCTTCTTTTTTTTTTGGGCCAATCACTATCGTTTATTTCAATAGGACTACTCTAAATATATAAATACGTGGAAACAGATTTCAAAGCAATCTTTGTCACAATTTTAAAATTTAACATGTTACAACAACGCTAGATCAAGAAATACTTTAAATAAAAGGTCTAGATCTATAAATCTAGTAAGCCTACTAACAAGTTAGTATAAAGAGTATCACAATTCAATTCTATTTGAAAAAGTTGGGTATAAAATTACAATTTGTTAAAAAATGATGCAAGTTACAGATTTTCAAAAAATTGGAGTGGGGCTGGCTGGGTTTGGCATTGCCTCAGTAGCGTACGCAGGGGGGGAGCAGGGGGAGCGGCCGCTCCCCCTCTGGCCATTTCCAGCAAAGTGGCGCCTTTTTTGGAAACTTTTTAAACAAAGTTTTAAACAATGTTATTTGTTAAAAAAATATTTTTGGTCGGCACAGCTATGTAAATCACAAGATTTCTTTTCATGCAGCAATTAAGCATTATTGTACTAGTCTAGTAGTGTCTACGTTTACAAAACGTATTAACAGCTGCATCAGTTTGCCATTCTAAAAATAACCATTACGATGCATTGCAATGTTTAAAAAACCTCTACGGGTAGTACCACTTGGCAAGAGGGGTGTTAAGTTTAAGGCAACTGTATAATGTATTTGCTTAGGAATAATTGAATTAGAAAATGTTATACATAAAACGTCACACATAATTACTTTATATATACAGTTTGAATCGTGTGATTAATTTTAAAAAAATTACAATACAGAAACAAATACAACTGATGTGGCACCTCTATTTAAATTTACTTATGAGCGAACTGCGTAGTGGTGGGGAAATTTTGACAAGGTCAACAACGTCATCACGATGAAGTAGTAGTATTCTTACAGTTTGGGCGATAGTGATTATGATTACAAATTATATGATACAACCCCCCTCCCCCATGGACCCCCTGTAAAAAAAATATTGTCATAATACCACTGCTACTTATTTAAATCTATTTCTGTAATATATATTTGTGTAATATATATGTATGTTTAGAACAGTCATCTAAAAACTGACGCTATGTTCACTCTGAGTTGGTTATCTCTCCCCCCCCCCTCCACACACACACCCCTCACCACCACAATTGTGTAGAGCGACATTAATGTCACACCTAGGTATACACAGGGTTGGATAATTGACTTAACGTGACCGGACAGTGGGGATTGAAGTTGACCCCCCCCTACCCCGAACTGATCTGTTAAGTACATGTAGAAAAACGCGTAATGATGTACCAAAGTACCAGGTCGCCAGAAAATTAGCTTTTTAAACGTAAAACTCTGTGAATATTGTTTTTGCATTACCAGTAAAAAGGTGTGTGATCAATACAGTGATCTATCCCATACCTATCACTATGTTAAAAAATTATCTTTAAAGAACACAAAGAAACAGTAGTTAATTAAAAATATATGATATGAACTAAAAGACCGAACTTTAGTTAAATGTAGGCTGTTATTCCGAATGCTGTTCTATTTTAGCGAAAAGCGTGGTTTTATACCAGCTCTGATTTTAAAAAACTTTCATTATGCTGTACTACTTTAGCATTTATGATGACGATATATTCTGATTATAGACAAAAACATTTTGTAAATACGAATAGTGTTAAACAATTTCATTATATTCTTAAGTAATTATTTATTTCTTTTGACATTTATAATTAAATGTGTAGATATATACATAATTATATTTAGAGAGTGATTATTTCCCCTATTTCACTTGTCTTAAATATTTTTCCAGGAATTATTATGTTATAAATTTTTTTTACAAGAATTACAAAACAGATTGTGTTACGTTCATTGTTTTTGGTTGTAGTGTGTGTATATTTTTTTTTGTGCTTAGATTGATACAATTTTTTGTTTTGTCGGCCTACATTGTGTGTTTTTTCTTATTTCTTCAGAGTGCTACTTTCAATTTAATTTACATCATAGCGAAGTAATAACATACAGCTAGTAATTATATATATATATATATATATATATATATATATATATATAATAGAACGTGTTAAAAATTCGGCGCCTTTTTTTGCTCTTTTCGCTCCCCCTACAACGAAAACCTGGATACGCCTCTGCATTGCCTTTCTGTTTTTGGGCATGCTGTTGTTCTTTGACAAGGGTCTTCTGGCTATTGGCAATATACTTTTTATAAGTGGACTCGCGTTTGTCATTGGTCTAGAGAGGACGTTTCGTTTCTTCTTTCAAAAACACAAACTGAAAGCTACAGCATTTTTTGTTGGAGGGATGTTGGTGGTCCTGCAGGGTTGGCCCATTGTGGGCATGTGTGTTGAGCTGTATGGCTTCTTCTTACTCTTCAGTGGATTTTTCCCTGTGGCTGTCAACTTTCTACGACGTGTCCATGTCATAGGAACATTTTAAAATCTGCCTGGCATTAGATATATTGCTGACAGAATTGGAGAATCTGGCTCAATGGTATAACAGTTTGAACGTCTAGACATGTCCATGTTTTTTATGTAAGACAGACTAGACCTTGTCCATGTATGACTGACTAGACACTGTTGAATGGGTGCTCTGTTTGCTTTGTTGTTATACCATATTTTACCACACCACTCATTCGATCCATTCAACTGATCATTCATTATATCCATTCAACTGACCACTCATTAGATCCATTCAACTGCCCCTTCATTAGATACATTCAACTGAACACTCATGAGATCCATTTTTGAAAGACACATCTCTTGTATTGCATGAATTAATTTTTTTCTACTCTTTAACTTTAAGTATTGCCTTTTTTTGTTCCGTTGTCCTTCAGGGCTGTCATAAAAGTAACCTTCATAACAAACATATGTCGTGCTCAACCAGTACCTAATAGAATGATGAGGTTTTTAATTTAAGCACCAACTATTTAATACTGCTAACGGTTTTCTATTTAAAATAGGGTAAACATATATAAACATCTTTATTGAGTGTATTAGTTGTAAATTAAAAAAAAATAATAGTTATAATATTCATATTAAATTTAATAACAAACAACGATCAGCATTAAAAAAAAACGTTATTATTATTCAATATCTATGTTTGGAACACAGTTATACGTATTTTCCCTTTGCTAAATTAATATTTTAAAATGGGAAGTAACTGATGGGATTTAAGTTTCAATTTCAGTTTTCTTCAATACTTAGTTTGATTTTCATTGTTAGATAAATATTTCGTTATTTTTAAAACATTGTTTTTTTATCCAAGCTTATAATCATAATAATTATGTTTTTGTAATGGGTGTCTTTAATTGAACTCTTTATTGGTCGTTAAGAAAACGATTAAAAAAGTCCGTAATTTAAATTTCCAACATTTCAAACGGTTATCTAATTTTAATGTTGATTTAATGATCGCTCCAGAGCATGGGGAAGAGGGGGGGGGGGGGCGTTCCAAATCACGTGCAATTTTGGTTTTTATAGGGCTTGTAAGTCTCGTTTCTCGGACTTTGAATTACAAATCTTTTCTGGTGTATAGTGTTTAGTAAGGAAGGGGTGTTCAAAGTATTGTCACTTGTTTGGCAAGTTTTGATGAACCGTTTAGATTTGGGAGTAACGGTGAAGGAATGTTGCTGATGTGGTTTCGTAGGTATGAAATATCGGTTCTTGAAGTGTTAAAGTGTAGTATTTTTACTTTCTAGTATAGAGAAAGTTTTGTAATCGTGCAAAAAAAAAAAATCGAGATTTTTACAAATCTCGACGTTTTACACCTCACTGATATGGAAAAACATAATTTTGCAATCTTGTCCGTATGTCTGTGTGTCTGTGTGTCTGTCTGTCTGTGTGTAAACACGATAACTTGAGTACCATTACAGCTAGGTTGATGAAATTTCATATATAAGTATTTTATCAAAATCGTAGATCCTGATCAACTTCTGAGCGATTTCCGATAACCGGAAGTGGTACTTTTCTACTTTGAATTTTTCAAAAGCCTATAACTTGAGTACTATTTCAGATAGATAAATTAAATTTCACATGTAAGCAAAAGATCTAATTCTCTACCTTCTGTCAAATTTTGAGTAATTTCCGTTGACCAGAAATACTAATTTCCCCTATTTTCGATTTCTCAAAAAACGCATGTAAATTTATAAAGTACTAATAATATTGCGCACTATTATGCACATTTTGTTTTGGCGTTCGCTTGGTGCGCAATTCTTTTTTCTATGAGATTCTATTCTATTTTTAAAAGTTTAAGTAATTAAAAATCATGTCTATATTTCAAGTTATATAAGAATATTCGAGAAAGTTTAGGGGAGATCACTCCCGGTTTATTTATTTTGCTGTTGTCGTGTAGTTGTAGGTCTAGTGGAATCTGATTGGATTGTTAGGGAAGTAAAGGCGGCTGGGCATGGTGCTGACCTCATCATCTATAAATACGCCGAGGTCACAGAAACAAGCAATCCCTTTTTGTTGGAATCTATTTTTTTTGTGTGTGAGTACATGTGAAAAGTCATTTTTATTTGACTATCTACTTATTTACAGGTAACAAAACACTTACTGCTAACACAGACTACCGTGCTAATTCACAAGAAATGAGATTTTGTTCCAAAAACATACATTGAACATTGACATTTCAAAGGAAAATATTAATGTACAATTTTTTTTCTCACACAATTATTAAAAAGACATTAATAAGTCTGTACAATGGGGGTAGCTGGTACATTTTTCTACGGAACATCAACATACTAGAAGAAATGGAATGGATTATTATTGCTGAATTTTTTCCCACTGTCCTGAAATGGGTTTCCTTGGCTAAAGTTTTGACAGGGTTTTGGGAAAGTCTTTGTCATGCTGTCATTCTGAGAATTTTCTTGACTGATGTGGCTGTGACTGAAGTTTCTGCCTCTGTTATGTGTGTAGGGATTTCGCCTATGCCCACTCATGGAATTTTGAGTACGTTCTTGTGAATTGTTGCCTTTAGGACTGGAGTGAACTGGAAGTCCCAGATGCAGGAGATTCCCATGATGGTGACATTGAAGAAGCCGTTTATTTCAGTAATAGATCTTGATTTAGAATCTGGATCACGGACTGCGTCTTGTAACTTTACAGATCACGCTCTAATGACTGAATTTATCAATTATCTATAAACTATAATCTAGATCTAGACTAGAATCTTTTTTTTTCTTTTTTTTTCTGCCTCAGACATGTAATTTACAGCGTCAGTTGTGTGTTCGCTTTAGTATTACAGTTTTCATCACCGTCTTGTGAGGACTGATACAGATTTACAATAGTAGCATTTCTTTCTTACTTGTAGCCTGCTTTCATTCATTTAAGATGGTTTACTTATACATAGATCTAATACAAAACGTCTAAATATAAAAAAAATTAATAAATAAATAAAAAACAACCTGAAAATGCAAATGTGTAATTAAATGATGATTCAAGGGATTTTTTTTCCCTCGGCGTGGTGTGTGAGAGGGGGGGGGGGGGGGCCGGGGTAGAATTTGGGGTTTTAAGTAGAGCTGAAATAAATTTGTGATTACAGAGAATTAAAATGATACAAATTTTAAGCAATCGGAAAAGTTATGTTATTACAACGAGACACATCAAAGCAAACATTCTTCCCTTTCAAACATCTATATCTATACAGTCCTCAAACAATTGCTTATTTTTTTTAATCAATTGTTTTAAACATTTAAATCAGTAATAATAATTTGTTTGATAGTTTTACACAGCATCAAAGATATGAACATTAATTGCATATATAATAATCAAAGAGAGAAAATTAGACTAGAATCTAACTAGAATCTAGAAATTGGATCTAAAAAGGGAATGCGAACTATTTCGTAGAATCGTAATTGACTAGAAGTATGTTATCATAAAGCTACTATGCTTATACTTTAAAATAACACCTACAGTAAACTGGTAAATATAGATTTCTGAAAACTAACGTAATTATACTAAAACATTAGTTATAATAATTATGTAGTAACATTTAAAACGTTTTATTGTGTTTTTCAAGTTTTGTTAGTTACACTTGGTTAACTTAGCTATTCTTGTGAAAGTTATTTCCCTTGCATAAAATTATAGTATGTGAATTTCCGAATGGGAGGTAATTCATTGCTTAACTATAAATTCATTTCAAATTCCTGCACCCTATGTTGACCGCTTACTTATAAATACAACTTCAAGTTATTATTTGCTATTGTAAAAATTATATAGAGCAGAAGTTCTAAACAAAATAGTTTGGTAGGTTTTATTTTTAGCTTTATCAAGTTGAAAAACAAATACATCAGTAGCCGTTGTAGATTATTTAATACGAGCCGACCCGCAGCGTATCATACGCCGCTATTTAGTTGTTTTATTTTCCACTTTTCAGTAATTCATAATTTGTGAATTCAACAGTACCAATGCTGCCACTGAGAATATTTGCTTTAAAACACTACCCCCCCCCCCCCCCCTTTCCCCTAACCCCAGCCCCCCCCCCCCCCACCCCCCCACCCCCCACCCCCGTGAAAGTAGCCTCCTCTTAGTTATTTCTTAGTTACCTCCTGTAAGTTTAAAATCGAACTAAATTATCTGCCCCTAATAGAAACCCGACTCTACGGCTCTACGATTTGTAAACATTTAGCTTTGTAAACATTAAGAGTGAACACCGCTCACCAGATAATGTGGGGGTGGTAGTGATAGTGATAGAGAGAAAGAGAGGGGACTGCAAGGAGGCGCTTGCAGCTTGTTTTCTAATGGCTCCCAGAAGAGAATTATATATATAGATTAGTAGACATGCAGTATAATGCGTTTACAATCGTCGTAATCGCAAGTTAATCATCTAATGCAGGGATCTCCAAACTTTTCAGTCCGAGGGCCGCATTAACTATTAAATTTCAGTTCGGGGGCCAGTTTCTTCCAAACATGTCTTTGATTTTTCTGGGCAAAGTTCCTCAGCCATCACCAACAAACGTTTTTTTCCGTTGACAAAAAGATCTCCGCGGGCCGGATGAGAGGACCTCGCGGGCCGCATCCGGCCCGCGGGCCCTAGTTTGGAGACCCCTGATCTAATGAATTAAGTGTCTTTTTCATATTTCTCACCCTCACCTAAAGGATTCATATAAAAAACAATTACTGTAGGCTGGAATCTATAACATTTGTAAACTTTTATTTTTCAAAAACAAAAACGTTACATAATCACACAATATAAACAATTTACAATTATAACCAAAGACAGTCAAGCTTAAAACAGGTAAGTTCCATTCTGGAACTCACCCTGGGAGGTCTGCAGAGAGCCAAACATCACAAGAACTGCGTTTTTTTTTTCCAGACATTTTTCTCCCGGGGTGAGGGGGGGGGGGGTGGTATTCTGCAAAGTAGACCTGTGGGGCACTTGAAATGTTTGGGGGTGGGGGGGGGAGAGGTAGGGGAGGCTAAAACTTCCGGAGGGGGGGGGGCGCACACTGTTAAAAGAAAGTATATATTTTATATATGAATTCCATTTCGTTCGGGGGGGGGGGGGGGCGGTATGCCTGGAAGAAACACTGAAGTAGACTTGTAGATTTGGCAACAATTTAAATAGAAAGTGAATACGCTTCCACACTGGAATTGCAGGAATTAGTACAAACGTTTGCGACGCGCAGGAGGCAAGTAAAATATGATTTTGTTATCTACTTATAACGCTTATACAATTGATAATAAATTAATATATAACTTTTAATTAGTTGTTTTCTTATACGTATGTTTTAGTAATTGATGTGTGTGAAAGCGGGCGTTTTAATAAGTTTTGCATAGGGCGCTAAATAACCTGGCGCCCGTACTGGTTATGCGCCAAAAATAAGACATTGACTCAAATTTCAGCCTGCTTTTTTACTTTCTCGTACATACGAAGTATAGAGAAAGTCTTGTAATCGTGCAAAAAAAAAAAAAAAAAAAAAAAAAAAAAAAAAAAAAAAAAAAATTGGGGAGATCACTCCCGGTTTATTTTCTTTCTGGATTTGCTTCTTTCCCAACCAAGTACTAAGTACTAGGCGGCAGTTGCTTGATTTTGGAGTTGTCTCCCCTAGATGGGTGTACTGTCCACAGTTATCGAGCCTCATCAGGACTTTGTCGCCCCGACCATGCCGACTCCTTATGAATCGAAAAAATTAATGCAATACATCTTGGTGTGGCTGAGAGAATGACACTCTTGGTTCTGTTTTTTTTTACTCTCTTGTATATGGACTTTAGGAGGAAATATTGTAAAAAAAAATATTGTTAAAAATAATATTGCAAAAAAAAAAACAACAAACAAACCACAAAACACAACGAAATAGAGATTTTGACCTGTCTGGACGTTTTAGACCTTTCTGAGCAGAGAAACCCAATTTAGCCATCTTGTTTGTATGTGTGTTTGTGTGTCTGTGTGTGTATGGACACAAAAACTCTAGTATTGTTCTCGTTAGGTGGAAGAAATTTCACTTATAAATATAGGATCCTGAACGAAAGTTTCTACTTTTAAGCGATTTCCGGTAAACGGAAAGGGTACTTTACTTGATTTTCGAATTCTCAAAAACTTTCAAAATTTGATATATTTTATATTATATTCTCAAATAGCAGCATATTTTAAGAACTTTTCCCCTGTATGTGTTTAAAAAAAATACGATCGGTTTTGTCAAAGGAGTTACCTACCTTCCTAAAACCCGATTCTACAAGAGGTACTTTCCCTACCAATACGGTACAACAATCTTTTATTTTATACATAACTTCTACCATTTATAGCGTAGTGTCAAGAGCGGACTGGGTCGCTGGAAAAATCTGGGCCGAAAGGAATCGTGCTGTTAAAGGCCTTAGTGCTATAGATTAGAAAAAAACAAACAAGTGGACTCAGAAGTCTCATAATTATTTGGATATTAATACACGGGACGCTAGAGAGCTAGACTTCTAACCCGAAAGTCTCGAGTTCGAATTTGGATTCAAGTCTGTAGACCGTCCCTGAGTCCACCCAGCTCTGATGGGTACCGAGCTCCCGTTAAGGAAAATAAAGGCAGTTGGGAATAGTGCTGACCACACTATCCCTTCATATGCAGAGGACACATAAAAAGGTGAACTCTACTTCACTTGCCACATAGACCGTCAAGTTTGGAAGGGGAACTTTTTTTTTAACTTTTTAATACACTAATAAAGCCTGTCTGAAATCTAGGTATGAATATTTAAAACAAGGATCAGATATTCCTAATGGCATAGCAACCAGTCTGTAGATCTAAAAGATCGTTAGATTGCTTTTAACAGAACTAGACGCTTTTAAGCTTATGTCAATAGAAACCGATGTTTTTAATGAACAAATTAGTAACATAATTAGAGCAAGCCAACGGCATGATGCCAAGATTCAAGAAGTTGATCATACTATTACCGATATTACTGTAAGTTCTGATATTTAGCTCTTAGCTTCAACTAATTCACTAAAGAGGTTTTATGTCGATTAAAAAATATCCGGATTCTTCATTTCTAAACAAATGTCGTGTGTCAATATAAAGCCTTTCGCTAAGTGCCCAGCTTTAAGACCTTTTCAGAGTACAACTTATAATGGAATTTAATTGCGTGTAAGTTTAAGATGGATTGGCCTACCATTCAGAAAAAAACTGCATGTAGCATAGTTAGACAGGCCCTCACCTAGAATCCACACGGCAAAAGCAACAGGCCGACCAAGGAAGGGCCCTGGAAGAAGACGCCAAGAAGATTTGATACACCTGGGTACAGTTGGGGAGACGAGCCTAGGACAGAGACGCATGGAAAGCTCTTGTCAGCGGCCTATGTCCCTTGGAGAGGCTAACTTCACCTAACCCCTATAAGCTATTGGACTAGCATCTTAAGCTACATCAATGGTATAGTTAATTATAAAGCATGTAACCGAGTAATCAACCTATCTTGAGATACTATTATCACGTGGTATATATCAAGGGTTGCACTTAGAACCCTTTCAATTTGACAGATCCCATACTCTCTGCAAACTAAACTTGGTCACAAAACTTGACCACCAGACGTTTCTGCCCATGAATTGTTAGACCACGGATGTCTTAACGGATCAAACCTTCCGAATTAACAAAGAAATGAAAAAAAAAAACCTCGATGGAATAGTAAACATTTTAAACTGACTAGCCAAGAAAATATATACAGATTATAAATAACTATTTACATCTCTATATTTGATATTGAACTTCGGCGCCTCCCTGCCAACGCACCCCCTGGCACCATTCTGTGTCTCCTTTGGTATCAGTTCGCGCACTCCCCACCCTGGCATCAATTCGCCCCCCCCCCCCTCAAAGGCCGAAAACTGTTGAGCTATCATTCTTTATTAGACTTTCCTACATCTTTCGAAACTAGGGATCCAGTCTTATTTTAGTTTAAACTCCATGCAGCAAGTTATTTGTCCCCTGGCTGTACGTACCAGTTATTTGGGTCGTGTCTATTACTACGGAACATTAAAATTCAGGGGGCCCTGGCTACTGCTCAGTCAGCCTAAAACATAAACCCGCGCCCGTAGATTTCTCTTTAGCGTCCGTTCAACCCGGAAAAAAAGCCCTTACAACAACAAAATTCCAGCTACCGGGAAATTACAAAAAAATAAAAGCCACACAAACACAGTACGTGACAACGCAGGTATCCTGGCTTGTGGTGACGTCATTGATTTGTAGAAACAAGGCGACAGTCTAGGCACGGACTGGTTGTCGGCGAGCAAACGATGCACCCCACTGCACGTGCGCGAGCGACACCTCACCCCACGTGCACGAGTTGCATTGATAATTCTGTTTGAGTCAAGTGAGACGGAATAACTCTTACAGGTAATTTTTTATCTTTGTACATTTTTTTTCTTTATCTCTGTTAATATTGTTTTTTTTATCTCTGTTAATTTTTTTTATCTCTGTTAATTTTTTTCATCTCTGTTAATTTTTTACATTTATCTCTGTTAATTTTTAAATATCTCTGTCAATTTTTTAATATCACTGTTTATTTTAAAATTATCTTAAAAATATTTTTAAAATTATCTCTGTTAATTTTTTCTTTATCTCTGTTAATTTTTAATATCTCTGTTAATATTTTCTTTATCTCTGTTAATTTTTAATATCTCTGTTAATTTTTTCTTTATCTCTGTTAATTTTTAATATCTCTGTTAATTTTTTCTTTATCTCTGTTAATTTTTAATATCTCTGTTAATTTTTTCTTTATCTCTGTTAATTTTTAATATCTCTGTTAATTTTTGTTTATCTCTGTTAATGTTTTCTTCTTTCTGTTTTTCAAAATCTCTGTTAATTTGTTTCTATATCTTCGATGATTTTTGTTTATCTGTGTTATTTTTCAAAAATCTCTGTACATTTTTCTTTATCTCTGTACATTTTTCTTTATCTCTGTACATTTTTCTTTATCTCTGTTAGTTTTTTTATTATCTATAATAACATTTTTCTTTATGTCTGTAAATATCTTCTTTAGTTTTGTTAAGTTTTTCCTTTATCTTTATCAGCTCTTTGTTGAAGTATTTTGCTGTATTGGCTAAAGTATCTTTTATTTTGACTTCATTCTAACTAAAATTTAAAAAAAGTAGTAACTTCTAATTTAGAATTTTAAGTAATGGATAAATTCTATGATATAAGTTAATGTCGTAAAACAACAAAAGCTGAATTGTAATACAGAACTGCAGTTGGTAATTTGATATTTTTGTATTGCAACGCTAAGCAAATAATTTCGCTTAATTAAGCTTAAAATAACAAAATTAAGTGCTGATAAACCATGCTCACAATATTTTGTTTATTTAACCCTGTCATCAATCTCTTGTGGCAACTTAAGACCATTAGGCCTAACTTTAAAAGTTTTTGTTGTTATTAAATGCAAGCGTTTATTTAACTTTACCTTTCTCTCTATTCGTCGTGATTCGCGCTTTGTAACAGGTGGTAAAGCCGCAAAATGAAGTTCCCCCCATTTTTACTGAACTGATTTGTCAGAAACTTGAAACGTAGGTCAAGGTCCAATAGCAATACAACAATTATTTTTTTGCCGTGGGTAGTTTGACCATAGGAGTTTTGACCATAGGTGGTTTCACCGTAGGTGGTTTCACCATAGGTGGTTTGACCATAGGTGGTTTGATCATCGATGGTTTGACCACGGTTTAACCATAGGTGGTTTGACCATAGGTGGTTTGACCATAGGTGCTTTGACCATAGGTGCTTTGACCATAGGTGCTTAGACCATAGGTGCTTAGACCATAGGTGCTTAGACCATAGGTGCTTTGACCGTAGAGGGGCTTTGACCGCAGATGCGTTTTACATTGGTGGGTTGTCCACAACGGAGGTTTGAGCCGTGAATAGAAGCTTTGTCCATATGTGGTTTATTCACATGTGTCTTTTATAATAATAAAAATTATCATTTTGTGTTTTATACTAAAGTTTCACAACGTAAGGGTGTTGATTTACTACCAATTACACAAATTACACAGCGCATAAAAATGATAAATAGATATATCTTTCAAATTTTATAGTCACATGAATCTTGATGGATAACAAAATGTTTTGAAGATAGAACGTTTGACCACAGGTGGTTTGTCGACAGCTGTGATTTGAACAAAGGTGATTTGTCCATAGATGTCTTGTATTAAATATATCTTATCATGGTAATTATATCTCAAGTTGTGGCATGATGCGATACATCATGTATAAATACGAGTGATCTAGCCCACCCAAGTCAAAACCATGGAGGATATAAAACAAGTAACGATATAGATATGGTGTTGTCCTATCTCATGTATCAGTCCAAGATGTTACCGAAGCGTGCGTTGAACAGCATCGGCAAGATGGGGACATACTTTCTTCTTCTTCTTCTTTCTTAATTTTTAAATTTCGGAAGGGATTTTCTCCAACACAATTAAATATTATGTGCCATATAGGCTGTTGACTCTGATTTCAGCCTGCTTTTCGTTTTGGATGTGCTTCTTAGCCTTTGTCCAACCAACAACAAACTATAAGGCAGCAGTTGTTGGATTTTGGAGTTGTCTCTCCTGGAAGAGTTGCTGTCCCCAGATATCGAGGGGATTCGAACTCGGGACTTTTATCTGTAATTTAACTGAACATACAACGTTTATTCCTGTGACTATAATATTTGTTGAGTATTTTGATTGAATTTTATCTTATATACTAGTTTTATATTTTCTAGTAGATTGACACCACACTTTTAAATACTAAATAATAGTTTATTTCTATTAAAATAAAACTACATGTGGACAAAGGGCATGTGGTTAAACACCAGTTGTAGAGAAACCACTCATGGTATAAGCGCATGTTGTCAAAACGCCAAAAAAAAAACAAACAAAAACAAACCGTGTACATGATAAAAGTCTGAGTCTGGCTAGGAATTAAGTCCAGACAACTTTTGCAAGTTTGATTTCTCCTTCTGTTTTTGTTTCTTTGTCTCTAGTTCGTCGTTACATTTTCACCATTTTTTCCCCGTTCGTGGCATACGGGGTAGATGAAGTAGAGGTCATCTGTTTCAAAAACCTCGACATACAAGTGTGATTGTGGTCAGCACTTTGCCCAGCCGCCCTTGTTTCCCTAATGTGAGTCAGGTACCCATCTGAGCTGGGTGGACTCAAGGACATCCTACAGACTCAAGCTTCGGATCCGAACTACAGACTTTCCGGTTATCACTTTAGCGCTCTACCGGTCGGCCACACCGTCCATCGTCATATTTTGGCAACATAAAAAATAAACGCAGTATAACAAGCCCAAAGCTTTGGTTCCTTGCCTATAGTTTTAACCATTATTTGTTAATGAACAATCATGATTACTTTCCAAAAAATTTAAACGCGAGAGGCTTCCATTTTCCGTCGTTCCATACTAATTCCATACTAATTGATTAGCAATATTAACAGAAAGTGATATTTCAACGCCAAGGGTAGACAAAGGTAAAGAATATAGTCCAAGTAGAGACAGAACAGTCAGACCCAAAGGAATCCGAACCTATCTATACTCGCGGATTTCATTTCGTTCGTTCGAGGGAGGAGGGGGGAGGGGGTAGACTTTCTTCTGGAAGAAACTCTGGACATCTTGTCCGACTTCTCACCAAAGCTAGTTCGTGGCATAGTTTAAATTTTTTTTCGCTGTAATTAGCACAAAACTTACAAAAGAAATTCAATAATTACAATAAAATAGTAAGGATCAAAGAAATGTTGACACTATCCAAAGGATTGAGAAGATACACAATAATGTGCTTTTTTTTCAGGCACTTCACAGTACAGCTCAACTTAACAAATTGCTGGCCGGGGGAAGAAGTTATTACAATAGTTTTACCTGTAGCATCATGTTTGAGCGAATACATTAAAATGTTGGTCCAAAATTACAAATATAATGCTAGGTACCACTTACTTATCTCTTGTCACGCTTCTCACCAACCTCTCCTACTCATTACACGATGGTCCAAAATTTTAATTTATTAAAACATGAAATAAAGAGAAAAGATGACCGACTGACAAACATTTATTGCCAAATTGACAAATATCCCAGTTGTTGAGAGTCACTTTTATTCAATTCAATAAAATACTACAGAGTTTTATTTCTTTTATTTAGTCTACGGCCCCGCCCCCCCCCCCCCCTGGAAAATTTAGTTCGCCCCTCCCCTAAAAATATCAAGTGTTCCCCCGCCCCGAAGAAAAAAGTCTGAAAGAAACACTGTTCTCTCTGCTTTTATACCCACATTCAGCCTTGGGATAAACATTCATAAACTCAACTCACAAACGCACTATTCCCAGTGTTCTAGTCTATTCTAACCTAGCTTTCAGAAGACCCGTAACACAAATTCAACCCAGCTGTTATTTCCTAATAAATAATTAACCTGATAAAAAGTATAGCTATTCAAGAAACTTTTATAAACATGATACCTAGTCCCTTGTTGATGAATTTGTTATAGCCTGCCATTGATTGGTTGAAAGTATCTATATATATAATTCTCTTCTTCGAGCCGTTAGAAAACAAGCTGCAAACGCTCTCCCTACCTCCCCACCCCTACATGGTTTTAGTGAGCTGTGTTCACTCTAAATGTTTACAAGCAGAGCCAACGATTTTAAACGTAGGGGGGGGGGGGGGGGGAGGGGGGGAGGGAAGGAAGGGGGTGGGGGGGGGGGGTTATGGTCCTTAACGAGCTACTTATAGTGTTTTAAAGAAATATTTTCAGTGTCAGCGTTGGTACTGTCGAATTCACAAATTATGAATTATTGAAAATTAGAAACAACTAAATAGCGGCGTATGTTATGCCGCGGGCCGGCTCGTTTCTTCATAAATAGCATCACACTTACGGAGGTGGATAAGTGTTGAGCAACATAATATTTGTTGAAATTATTATTACTATTGGTGTGGGGTGTGTGTGAGTGTGACTATATGTGCGTGTGTATGAGCGGGGGGGGGGGGGGGGGGGGAGGGAGAGAAAAAAAAGGGGGGGGGGGTTAAAAAAACGTAAAGCGGGTGGGGGTGGGGGGTGGGAAATGGCTTTTTGTGATGATGTGTGGTAAGGTAAAATCAGGTTAAAAATCGTGAGGTTAATTAACGGTTAATGTGGTTTAAGTGGGATTAGCGACGTTCAAGATCAACGGATGGGGGCGGAGTGACCTAGCGGCAGAGAGCTGGACTGCTAATCCGTAATTCTTGAGTTCGAATCCGGGTTCAAGTAAGTAGAAATCTGGACCATCATTAGACCGTCCCTGATGGGTAACTAACTCACGTTAGTGTAAGTAAAGGCGGCTGGGCATAGTGCTGACCACACTATCCCTTCATGTGCCGAGGTCACAGAAACAAGAGAACTCTACTTCACTTGCCCCATAGTCCGTCAGGTTTGAAAGGGAACTTTACTTACTGCTTACTAAAACCAACGGATAAACGAATCGTTATAACACAGAAGACGTCATTTTAGCGATTTATACAAAGCTCCAGCAATCCAAGACAGTAGGTTCGAAATGCTGGGTGATATTTTAAAAAATTCCTGGACACTACTAGTATGGGGCAGCTAAGCGAATTTTGGCCCATTCAACATAAATTGTGATTCCACCTTGCAGACAGGCTTCAGAAAAGTTAGTAATCTCCTAAAAAAGTTAGTAATCTCCTAAAAAAGTTAGTAATCTCCTAAAAAAGTTAGTAATCTCCTAAAAAAGTTAGTAATCTCCTAAAAAAGTTAGTAATCTCCTAAAAAAGTTAGTAATCTCCTAAAAAAGTTAGTAATCTCCTAAAAAAAGTTAGTAATGTCCTAGAATAGTTGAATTAAATAAATAAATAAAAGCTAGACGGCCTACCGGCTAAATAAGTTAGGCGATCATTTTCCACGGTGAATACATTTATGTTAAACATTAAAAAAATTAAAGATAGCAGCATTTCCGGGTGCGAGTCTGTAGGACGTCACAGAGTCCATCCAACTCTGATGATTATCTGACTCAGGGAAACAAAGGCGGCTGGGTATAGGGCTGGTAAGTAGGTCAATAATCAGTTCTATGGCTCATGCAGTTTTATTGAGCCGTAGAGCTGGTTAGTGACCTACTTACCAGCCCTATAGTGCTGACCACGGTATCTCTTATATGAGGAGGTCATTGAAATAAGTGAACTTGACCGCATGTGTCTTGGGCACGAGCAAAAAAGATAGTGAAAATAAGATTTCAACACATAAATTTTAAAATATAGCAAACACTCAACAAATATATATATATATATATATATATATATATATATATAAATATATATATATATATATATATATGTATATATATATATATATATATATATATATATATATATATATATATATATATATATATATATATATATATATATATATATATATATATATATTCATACCTATTTACAAATATATCTACATATAGAGACACACACACCATCACACACATAGACACACCTATAGAGACACACACACTCACACACATATCCCATGAATTCGATTGTACGGTCTGTCTATAGTCTCTACCACATGTTGACGCCGAGTTGTCTATTGTTTCTTGAACTGTGTACCATAAGTCATAAGACCCACGGAAATGTCTTAGGCACCTCCTTCCAGAATTGCCCTTCGCAAGTCTTCCCTCGCTTAATTGCTGGTCCGCGTCTCCCGGATTGAAGCAGTTGAGTAACGTTGTATTAACCTTCGATTGCGAAGGTTGTGACATTCACTATGTTGTCGGTGAGGCGAGGGGGCGGGGTAGTAGAAGAGGAGGAGGCGCGGGCGGAGGGGGTTGGATGTGCAGGGGGTTGGGGGGGGGGGGGCAAGGAGGCTGGGTAGAACATACTGAGGCGCGGGTGGAAGGGGCTTGGATGTAGGGGCTTGGGGGAGGAGGGGGCAAGAGGGCTGGGTACAACATGCTGTGGCACGGGTAGAGGGGGCTTGGATGTAGGGGCTTGGGGGGGGGGGGGAGGGGGCAAGAGGGCTGGGTACCACATACTGAGGCGCGGGTGGAGGGGCTTGGGGGGTAGGGGGATAAAGCTGCTGGAAGATAGAGAGGTGGGGGCGGGTGTCGTAAGGCCGGGGCTGTTAACGACGTTCATAGATTCCCAGAATTGCTGGCACCAGAGCTATCGTCTGCCGATATCCACACAGCTCCGGTTGTCAACGTCACCTTTAGACAGAATTGTTCTAAAAATAGAACGTGACGTCAGTGGAGCGTCGTGAAGGACGGGGGAGGGGGGATATTGATGCGCTATACAAATGTCGGAGATAAAAATAGACTAAGTATAGTTAGCTGAAACTATACAGACACAGGGAGAAGTGTAGTCAACTGAAACAGCATAGAAGGGGTGTTTAAATCAAAGAAAAATATTTCACATTTTTTTTTCCCAACTGTTTCATGGTTTCAAATAAAATCAAAGACAACGTAAAGTATTGAGCAAAAACGTCATCGAAATTAAATAAATTACTACACACATCTTAATCAGCTTTTTACAAATTATGTCTAAAAATTTTGTTTCATAAAAAACGTTTTAATAACAAGCTTTTACGTAATAAAGCACTAAAAAGGAGAAAATAAATTATACACTACTATTTAAATAACTATAAAGAAAAGCGTGGGTCACTTTAGTATCTATTGGATACCTTTACTAATAATAAAATTTGGAAGAGACTCACGCTTTTCTTTATAGTTATTTATAATTATAGTTATTTATGTATAATTTATTTTCTCCCTTTTAGTGCATTATTACATAAAAGCTTGTTATTAAAACGCTTTTGATGAACTTTTTTTTTGTACTTTCCATATTTACAATAGAGTTACATGACTAAAAACCATTGCACACCTATTGAATGTGATGACGCGCTTTTACCGTGATGACGCGTGTGGATAGAACTGCCTACTAATTCGGTCCAAATTTTATTAATTCATAAAAAATTAAATAGGTGACCAATTAAGTAAAATTCCATGTCACGATGCATTGTCTTTATGTCTTGACTCACGTACCAACTATGAACCGTTGCTGTCAGTTAGAAGTGTCCGTATTTTCGCTCGGCCGTTTCGATCTAGACAGACAGACAGACAGACAGACAGACAGACAGAGCAGAGTTTCTTCCAGGCATCCCTTCGGGGGGGGGGGGGGGCAGAGCCCCCCGAAGAAAGTCTACCGCCGCCTTCGAAAATTTCAAGTGCCTCCTCCCGGAGAAAAAAGTCTGGAAGAAACACTGAGACAGAGGAAGTGAGTTAAATAAAAGCTTGTAAAAACATACATTCTCAAATTAAATATTACAAATAGATTCCAAATAAACTGTTTAATTTAATCAGTTACCTCCCATGTTATCACACACACATTTTAAGGGGAATAGCTTAACTAAAATATCTTTGTATGAACAATGTATTAAAATATGCACATACAAATTATTTATCAGATTTTTGTTTATTGCAGAATCTTTAAATTAAAAAGATAAGAACGTAAAAGTGTAAATTATTATAATTTTACAGAGATGTTGTTTAAAACTTATTTTATGCCCAATTTTGCCTACTTTCAGTGTCTTTTATTCCTATTTCTTTTTATCCCGCCTCCTTTGAAGTTAAGTAATGCAAATCTCATGCTAATTAGTATTGAAAATATTTTACCCAACTATCTCGCCCCCACCTACACACACTCCCCCCCCCCCCCCCCCCCCACTAATCGTGACTGGCGGATATTTCAAGGTAGTGTGCGCTCATCGCCAGGGGTCAATGTTGTGTCATGGAAAGTTCTGAAATGATAGATCAGCATGAGTAGTACAGAGACCTTTCTCCCACGGTCGTGAACTTTTGACTTCGCAGCTAAGAACGGAGCACAGTTAACTAAGCAGTCAAGAGAAACCGAGTTTGCACACTTTATTTTAGTCTAGTTCTTATGACAATTGATGTTCATGTCTTTGATTCTGTGTAAAACCATCACATAAATTATTATTACTATTTTAAATGTTTAAAACAATTGAATTAAGTAAAAAAAACTGTTTGAGGACTGCATTAGATATAGATGTTTGAAAGGGAAGAATGTTTGATCTAATGTGTCTCATTGTAATCATATAACTTTTCCGGTTGCTTAAAATTTGTATCATTTTAATTCTCTGTAATCCCAAATTTATTTCAGCTCTACTTAAACCCCCCCCCCCCCTCAGCCCACCGCGCCTATGAAAAAACAAATCCCTTGAATCATCATTTAATTACACATTTTCAGGTTGTTGTTTTTTTTAATATTTTAAAAATATTTAGACGTTTTGTATTAGATCTATGTATAAGTGAACCATCTTAAATGAAAAAAAAGTAGGCTACAAGTAAGAAAGAAATATTATTACTATTGTAAATCTGTATCAGTCCTCACAAGCCGATGATGAAAACTATAATACTAAAGCGAACATGCAAGGCAAACTGACGCTGTAAATTACATGTAAGAGGCGGGAAATAAAAGATAAAAAAATTAACAACTATTAATTAAATCGACCAGCAAATTTAGAAGACGTCGACGTATTTAAAATTAATTAAATTATTATAAGTTAATTACTTGCGTCTTGAAAAACAGTACATCTCTTCAGTTCTGGCGCCAGGTTATTTAGCGCCCTAAGCAAAACTTATTACAGCGGCCACCCCCCACCCCCCACCTGGAATTTTTTTTTCGGGCCTCCATATTATATATGAACAGTGTGTGTTAGTTACCGCAAAACAATCACTGCTGCAGTCGATTTGTTTTTTTTTTGTATTTACAGAACGACTAGTCTATCAAGGTGCAAATAAATACTTTTTTTTTGGTTCGTATTTCGATTCCTCCCCCACCTTCCCCCGCCGCATTGCGGGGTCTGGCGGTATAGTAGTTCCGCCCCTGTAAATTCAATTCTGAAAAACTGCGTTTTTCACAAGCCGCGCACACTGGAATTGTTAATAATATTCTCAAGGAAACAACAAAATTTGGGACACAGTCTTCTAATTTTGGTTGTAATATATAGAATAGCACATATAAAAGGGGAAATAAGGTTTGTTGGAAGCCTTCAAACTACTTCTTGAAACCCATTGCAAAGATCATCATCAGCATTAACATCTTTATTAGCGTTACGCATCAACTACGTTTCTAAATGTTTGCAGATGACTTTTTTGTTCATATTGGATACATCATAACGGAAGCCAAATAGAATATTAAGTTGTTCTTATTGTTGGAATCTCTCTTTGAAAGACTGTACACCCATATCTAAGATAGTGTAGTAGAATTCTACTTTGAAAATCTAAATCTCTCCCTGGCTAATGAGAATTCTAATTCCAAGTGAGAGAAAACGAGACTTACAAACCCTATTAAAAATCAAAATTAATCAAATTAAATACATAAAAGCTTGTTATTAAAACGTTTTTTTAGGAATGTTTATTTTTATTTACAAGCTTTTATTTGACTCACTTCCTCTGTCGTCAGTCGTCAGTCTGTCTAGATCTGTCTTTTTTTTTTTAAATAGCTATTTAAATAGTAGTGTATAATTTATTTTCTCCTTTTTAGTGCATTATTACATAAACGCTTGTTATTAAAAAAACATTTTTATGAAATTTTTTTTCCGTAAATTATTTTTCTTTGAATAAAAAAAAATTAAATGAAACTAAAAAGGAAATTAGTGTCTATAAGCGATATACTACTTCTTTGTACCTAATTTTAATGATGAAAGGGATTCCTCCAACACAATTGTGCATGCTTGTCAACTTATTATGCGCCGTTAAGGACGTTGACTCCGATTTCAACCAGCTGTTCTTTTTGGATTTGCTTTCATAGTATCTGTCCTACTAAGAACAAACTACAAGGTTGCTATCAAGTCTTATCTGCCCGAGGGTTGAAACGCGAGACTTTTCGGTTTAGCAACCATGAGCTCTACCGACTCGACCACGCCGAGACTGACGACTGACGACTGACAACTGACGACAGAGGAAGCTTGTTAAAAGGTTTTTTTATAAATTATTTTATTTTACACAATTTTAGTAATATTTAACACATTTAAATAAACATCTGATTCTGTCAGTCTATTTTGCAATACGCTTCCGTGATACATTGTCGCAATACATTTTTACAAAGTATTTTCACAATACATCGGCATAATATATTGTCGCTATACATTGTCATAATACATTGTCATAATACATTATCATAATACATTGCCATAATACATTGTCCATAATACATTGTCATAATACATTGCCATAATACATTGTCATAATAAATTGTCATAATACATTGTCATAATACATTGCCATAATACATTGTCATAATACATTGCCATAATACATTGTCATAATACATTGTCATAATACATTGTCATAATACATTGTCATAATACATTCTCATAATACATTGTCATAATACATCGTCATAATACATTGTCATAATACATCGTCATAATACATTGTCATAATACATTGTCATAATACATTATCATAATACATTGCCATAATACATTGTCATAATACATTGTCATAATACATTGTCATAATACATTGTCATAATACATTGTCATAATACATTGTCATAATACATTGTCATAATACATTGTCATAATACATTGTCATAATACATTGTCATAATACATTATCATAACAACATTGTCACAATACAATATCACAATACATTGTCACATTACATTGTCACCGAGCTGGACCGAGGGTTAAATTATACAAGAAATCGGTTCAGTAAAGTGGGTTAAACTTCAACCGCAGTATCGCACCCATGGGGCCATGACGTCATGACAACTCAACGAGAGATCAAGTTAAATAAAAGCTGGTTACCATTCAGCAAGTTGTCTCTTTTACTCAAGCAGGTTCGTCTTGTTACCACTCTACCATTCTAGTGAGTTGTCTCATGTTAACTACTACAAATATTCCCAGAACACCTACTTCCCAGGATCTACTACACAAAGCGCCTAATCAACCAATAAAAAGGGGCTCCCCAAGCTATTACTTCTCTTGGCCCGAATACACAGAACCCCAAAAATAACTAAACCACAAAATATTTAATATTTATTTTATACCAGAGCAAATTGAAAACACAAATTAAATACCGGAGACGAGCCTTTTCAAAAGCCACGAAATAATATCTTTGAAAGAATTAGCCATCGATTCTGTTCCCAATTCCAACGAGTCGGTTGCTCTGAAATTTTACAAACAAGTTTGTATCACATACTTTCAATGGGACGCTGCTTTTAAAATTCAATTTCGCAGTCTGTCTCCCTAATTCCATAGGGGGCGCCAGTGTCTGTATTATTCTAGACAGTGGTCAAGCTGACCAATAGGGGAGTAGGCCTACTACTTCCTGTTCAGTCACAAACTGTTTAAAATTTAAGCTGTCCTAATAAAAAAACATACCGTAATTTAGATTTAAAAAAAATTAAATTAAAAGTTAATTAACCAGTGACAGACAAGAATAAGTCCATAAAAATTATCACTCAAGAGAGCTAAATTCAAGACAGATGTATGTTTTATCAAGGCGTACACACTTATTTAATTAATACCCTAGGCATCTTTAGATCTAAATCACAGTATGTTATTTCATTAGGACAGAAGTAAAAACTCCAATCCTATTACATTTCCCATACCTACTCCTAAATGAAGTCTAACGCCTTAGTCGTTTACAAGATAATGATACAATTGGCTCCGGAACTTAACTCTAATTTGGAATAACTTCTATAATTCCACCCTCCCTCTCCCCTCCGCTCAGCCCCCCCCCCCCGGACTGCGTGTGTTTGATTTCCATGTTTAGTCTACAGAATGAACCAGTGTCCCATATTGATTGAAGGAATGTGCAGCCGAGCCAGCTTTTGTTAGCTCAGCCCGTCCAGCTGTTTACCCGAAGGGAGACGATCCATTATATTTTTTCATGAATTATAAATCACAGACGTGGTTGCGTACCATTTCTTGAGATTGATTCAGTGACTCGCACGCGTCGCGCGGTCGTGCTAGATAAACTGTTGGGCTATTGGCGGGGTAAACGTGAGTAATATTTTTTGTCATCACAGCATTTCCTTACAGAAACAAGACGCTAATTCAACAGGATGAGATCCTGAACATTTGTTGAGAGATTCGTTTTACGACGTAAAGTGTTTTGATTACATATTTTTTAAATATGTTGAGCGATTCGGTTTACGACGCTAAGTGTTTTGATTACATATTTTAAAATATGTTGAGCGATTCGGTTAACGACGCTAAGTGTTTTGATTACATATTTTAAAATATGTTGAGCGATTCGGTTAACGATGTTAAGTGCTTTGATTACATATTTTATGTGCTTTAATATATTCACATGTACATTTAAGACGATGAATAATTTAAATCCATGCCGAAAGCGATGACTTATAAATATCCGTTAATAGTTTCATTTTGTCAATGTTTCGTATAACGATCTTAATGTCTTTACATGGCGAATTAGTTTTTTTTCCTATAAGGACGCAAATTCCTTAAAAAAAAAGCAAATGGATGTTTTAACGAATGGTGATGAGTATTGCACATAACGATGGTGATAGTGCCGTAGAATGACGTTGCATGTTTCAAATAACGACGTAGAAGGACACTTTAGCGACGAAGAGTACTTCACATAACGATGTTACCCGTCTCGTAGGTTGATATCGCATGTTTTAAATAACGACACAGATGTATAATTTAGCATGTGCCTTGTAAAAAGAATTAGAATTTCATTTAACGTCGTTTGCTGACTTATTTAACGATGTTACACAATCCATATGAGGATGCTAACTGTCTAATATAACGATGTTGCACGTTTGACATAACGATGTTAACTGAATCATATAACGATAATATTTGTTTCACATAAAAATTTTGGCTGTCTTATTTAACGATGTTTCATGTTCCTCATAACGGTGTTGACTTCTTGTTTTATGATGCATGTTTCACATAACGACGTTAACTGTTTATACAACGATGCTAACTGTTTCTAACAACGACGTTAACTGTTTCATACAACGACGTAAACCGTTTCATACTACGACGTTAATTATTTCATACACCAATGTTAACTATTTTATATAACTTTTTCACATAACGATGCTGAACATTTCATTCAACGATCTCATATAACGATGTTGCATGTTTCAGATAACGACGTGGATATATAAATCAACGACGCTGAACGATGGAGGCGGATGCGCTAGCTGTGATGGCGGGTATCGCCATTCTGCTGCTGGCCGTTGTGTATGGAGTCATGTGGTTGAGGAAACGACACCTGAAGCCAGGCGTGGAGGTCCCAAGGTTATCGATAAGTCTTCCACCCATTAAGACTACCATCAGGTAAGATAATTTATGATAATCTTAATCTGTGATAGATTATTTACGATAGACTTAATCTGTTGATCTAATATATGACTTAATTAATACGTTGACTTGTTCTAAGACTTAATCTGTTGATTTAGTCTAAGACTTAAACCGTTGACTTAATCTAAATAAATGTTTTGAAAAAATATATTTTTTCGTGATTTTAAATTTTTTGAAAAGTGCATTGAAAAACGCGCAATAAACATTCGAAAAAAAAACCGGGAGTGATCTCCCCTAAACTTTCTCGAATATTCTTATATAACTTGGAATGTAGAAATGATTTTTAATTACTTAAACTTTTAAAAATAGAATAGAATCTCATAGAAAAAAACATTGCGCACCAAACAAACGCCGAAACAAAATGTGCATAATAGTGCGCAATATTATTAATACTTTATAAATTTACTTGCGTTTTTTGAGAAATCGGAAATAGCGTAAATTAGTACTTCCGGTCAACGAAAATTACTCAAAATTCGATAGAAGGTAGAGAATTAGATCTATTACTTACATGTGAAATTTCATTTATCTATCTGAAATAGTACTCAAGTTATAGGCTTTTGAAAAATTCAAAGTAGAAAAAGTACCACTTCCGGTTATCGAAAATCGCTAAAAAGTTGATACGGATCTACGATTTTGATAAAATACTTATATATGAAATTTCATCAACCTAGCTGTAACGGTACTCAAGTTATCGTGTTTACACACAGACACACAGACAGACAGACACACAGACATACGGACAAGATTGCAAAATTATGTTTTTTCGTATCAGTGAGGTGTAAAACGTCGAGATTTGCAAAAATCTCGATTTTTTTTTTTGCACGATTACAAGACTTTCTCTATACTTCGTATATACGAGAAAGTAAAAACGAAAGAAGCCGAGTACAAGAAAAACAACAAAATGCCATCGCCTACAGAAACTAGCAAGTTGAAAACATATATTGCACGGTTATCTAGTATCTATATATTTTTTGTTGAATCTAAAAATTAACTAAAAATCACAGATTAATACAGTCTAATTACAGGGTAAAGCTTTTTGAAAACGAAAATGAACAAATCCAATATTCTAAATTTAAATATGATGCATTAATAAATATAATCTGAGGAATTTGTGCGTATGTGTTATTGGAAGTTAAAAACTCCAAGCTAAAATATGTAATAGGGTTTGTGAAATAAATCACGGTGGAGTAATGGTGGATTTACAGTTAGGGAGGTAGGTTGATTAAATAAAGAGTTCGGACATGACGATGCGTAGGGTGGATGAAGTAGAGTTCACTAGTTTCTGTGGTCTTGGCATGAGAAGTGGTAGTGTGGTCACCACTATGCCCAGCCAGCTTTACTTTCCCGGATGTGAGCCAGGTACCCATCAGAACTGAGTTGACTCAAGGGATTTTTCCGGACTCGAACTCGGGATCCGAACTAGAGACTTGTTGGGTTAGTGGTTGTACACTCTATACCTGACCACGCCTCTGGGTTAGAAATGTAACACAGCACCCACGCCTTTGTATTTGGCATAAGTTGAAAAGTTAAAAGTTTGAATACGTGGCTAATTAAAACTTTTTCACTTGAAAAATAAACAAACTATGCCTTGTGAATAACATACGGGCAGCTCATAAATAAAGTAATTTTCTTCTTCTTCGTTATGAATTGTAATGATGGACGCCATTTCCTCCAACACAATTAAGTATGACGTGTCAACAATGTTATATGCCATATAGGCCGTTCACTCCGATTTTAGCATGTTTTTCGTTTTGGATTTGTTACTATAGCCATTATTTATCCAAGAACAAACTACAAGGCAGGAGTTATTTGATTTTCTGGAGTTTTTTTTCTCCTAGATGAGTTGCTGTCCCTAACTATCAAACCTCATTTGCCTGGGGGTTCGAACTCGAAACTTCTCGGGTTTGACAGTTATGAGCTTTACTGACCTAACCCCACTGACCCCTGATGATTTAAAAAGTGGTTTTAAATGTTTTGATGTAAGTTTTAACTTTAACACAACAAGGAATTCATCGGTCAATATTTTTTTACCCAATATGCCAATATTTATACTAGCATATCGGGGTAGCGGATTTCCTTTGCATCGTGGATAAAACGTGTATTAGTGGATGGGTGGTGGGGGGAAATGTTAACAAAATGATTGCTTTACTATCCGTCATTTGCTTTGGTGGTGGTTGGTGAAATGTTAACAATAGCATAGCTAAACTGTCTCTATCATATTCTTTGTGTGATCGGGAAAATGTTAACAATAGCATAGCTATACTATCTATCACATTCTTTGTTCTGTTACCATAGTCACCGCCTCCCCCTCCCCCCCAGCACCCACACGAAAACGGCCATAAATTTCCACTAATAACGGAACGCGTGAACCCCAGACTGGGTGCCTTACGTCGGGAATCCCCGCTAGATGTCATTTACCCTCGGGAATTCCCGCTAGGAAATCAGATTTAAAAATATAACAAAAAAAATCCGTCTAGACATCGCCATGCTTAGCGTCTTCCTTAGTGGCTACATGAATAAAACAATTTTGTGAATATTACATTCCTCTCAAATCCTTCCTTCTGTCATTTCAAATCTCAGACTGCGTTATTCAGGGGGAATGTTAAATTTGTTAATTCTTAGCCGATGTTTTTCATTTTTTTTTTTGGAACACAGGCTTTGATTTATTTCAACACTGAGTGTATGCGTCTTTTATAAAGATGATGCAAAGCTGATAAATAAATGACTAACCCGCTGAAGATCTTTTGTAATAGATAGACAGATCATCCTTTGTGATCGATGGTCATAACACAGTGGCGTAGCCAGGATCGTCTCAAGGGGGGGGGGGGGGTGTTCCAATTTTTACCCGGGGACAAACTTAGATTTGCACCCCCCCCTCAAACATTCGATTTGCACCCCCCTCATACTTTTTATATATATACCGAGGGGTCTAGGGGGGGGGTTATGACCCCCCCCTAACCTCCCCCCTCTGCCTACGCCACTGCCATAACATTATTTTAAAAAGTTGGCCATGTTATCCTTTGTGATAAATAACATCATTTGGAGATAGCAATGGTTTTATTTATTAATGCAGGATTTGCTAGTCAAAGTAAAAAAGTAATGTCACGTTTAATAGCTTTACGTTCTACGGGGATGATGAAGTAAAGTTCATATTTTACTGTGTCCAGGCACACATTAGAGCTGAGTAAACTCAGGGACGTTTTTCGGACAATAGCCCAAGATCCGAACTCGAGACTTTCGGGTTAGCGTCCGAGCTCTCTAACGTTACAAATACTAGTAACAGTTTGTAGTTAATTACTTTTCTCCTTTATGTCAGCCTCCCCATACTCGCAACTAAATTTCTCGTAATGCTTAAAGTTTGGGATCATGTATGATCTAGATCCAGAGTAAAGTATCCTCAACATGGCACCAGAGCCTAATGTAAACCAGTTGATGATTGCGCAGTGGAAATACAAGCACAATCAGTGTTTCTTCCAGACAATTGTTTTTTCTCCGGTGGGGGGGGGGGGGGGGGGGGGGGCTAGGGGTAGGGGACGACAACGACGGAGACGGGGGACGGGACTTAAAAATTTCCGAGGGGGGGGGGGCGGGCGGACACTAGTAAATAAAAATATATTTTCTATATAAATTCTATTTCGTTGAGGCGGAAGGGGGGGTAGACGTTTTTTCGGGATGGGGGGGGGGGGGGTAGAATAGATGCCAGGAAGAAGCTCTAAGCACAATGCCGAGGCAGTAGAATGAGAAGGTCCAAATGTTGCCCCTGTATCAGACCCCCCCCCTCCCCATTATCTGCACAGATGATGAAGTATCACTAATTATAAAGTTTACACACTTGGATGTAAACTAGAACGGTTAATTTAAAAAAAAAATCTGTTTTAACAAATAAATGCCGTTGCAAATCACCGAAACCAGCCATTGCTCCCGGTTATTGCCCCTGATTATTGCTCATAATTATCCCCCTTGATTTTAGCTCAAAATTTTTCTCCCTGGAGATAGACCTTAATTATTTCCCCTGATTAACATCCCCAATTATTTCCCTTGGTTGATCTCGTTTCCCCCACCCCCCTCTCCCCACGCCTCCTACATCCCCCCTCCCCCCCACCCCCCAAGAGATTGCCCATGCTGCGTCTCACAATCAACCAATCACATTTTATTTTTTTAACAAAACTGAATGTCAAAAAGATTTTGTTTTACTAACGTTGTCTAGGTTTAGGGACAAACTAAATGTAAAAAAATAAGAATATATACAATACGAGTCTTTAATTACTACAACAATAGACTGATTTGTTTTTTAGTCAACAAAAGACATCCAAAGCACTTCATTCACTGTCTCTTGTGATTTTCTTACGAAGTCCAACCATTGCTAATGAGCACCTAAGTCCCGCCAGTCTTAATGAGTACCGGCTAGCGGTGGTAAGGATCGGGTGGGTAGATGGGGGTGAGGATGGGGGCGGGGGGGGGGGGCGGGGGGGGGCGATGAAGCAATTCCTCCCCGACCCCCCCATTACCTACCAGCGTCGACTGAACGTCAAGTCATAAAGATCTAAGGCTAGCTAACCCAGACGGTGCTAATGTGACAGTTGATACCCGCTTTATGTGTTTGATTAAGGCTTAATGTGTTGATACCTTCTTTATGTGTTGATACCTTCTTTATGTGTTTATACAGGCTTTATGTGTTGATACCTTCTTTATGTGTTGATACCTTCTTTATGTGTTGATACCTTCTTTATGTGTTGATACCCTTCTTTATGTGTTTATACAGGCTTTATGTGTTGATACCTTCTTTATGTGTTGATACCTTCTTTATGTGTTTATACAGGCTTTATGTGTTGATACCTTCTTTATGTGTTGATACCTTCTTTATGTGTTGATACCTTCTTTATGTGTTGATACCTTCTTTATGTGTTTATACAGGCTTTATGTGTTGATACCTTCTTTATGTGTTTATACAGGCTTTATGTGTTGATACCTTCTATATGTGTTTATACAGGCTTTATGTGTTGATACCTTCTTTATGTGTTTATACAGGCTTTATGTGTTAATACCTTCTTTATGTGTTTATACAGGCTTTATGTGTTGATACCTTCTTTATGTGTTGATACCTTCTTTATGTGTTGATACCTTCTTTATGTGTTGATACCTTCTTTATGTGTTGATTAAGGCTTTATGTGTTGATACCTTCTTTATGTGTTGATACATGCATTATATGTTGATGCAAACTTCATCAATATTTGTCTAAACACTACAATTCCATCAATAGTAATCTAACCACATAAAACCAACGTCTAGTGTGAATATTTATGCAATATTGATGTGTGATGAAATGACATCTACAACATTGATGTATGAAAAACAACTCAAAAATAACAACAACACCGATTACATGTAAAGTAGGTTTTTGAAAATAATTAAGTATGTTGATAAACTTGATCACATAACTTTATGAAGTTGATGTTCTATAATTAAAACGATGTCATGAACAAAAATGAAGTTTGATGGAAGAATAATTTCGAAGATGATGTTCTGGTACAAATGTGATAACGATGTTATGTTACAACTGTGATAATAATGATGTTTCGATTCAACTATAACAATGATGTTCTGATACAAAATGTGACAACAATATTATGATACAAAGTGTGACAACAATATTATGATACAAAATGTGAGACTGATATCTTGATTATACTCTAAAAATGAATGTTCTGATACAAAATGTGACAAAATTATTATGATACACAATGTGAGACTGATATTTTGATTCAACGATGTCTGGAATCAAACATCGAACAGACGCAGGCCATCATTTAGCTCACAAACATTCGTTGTCTCGCTCTCTGTATCTGTGTGTTTGTGTGTCTGAGTGTCTGTGTATCTGTGAACGTGCGTTGACGCGTGTGTGTGTCTGTGGTTATCATCGTCTAATTTCTGCTCAAAGATAAAGCAAAAAGCCCCCCGAAAAGCCCTCTAAAGCCCCAATCATATTTCTTTGGCTGGAGCTAAGAAGACAGTTCCAGGGCCCTGATATGATAATGACGTCAGGTGCAAACAGCCGGATGATAAAATCCTGGACACATTGTAATTTATCTCCCCCTTGCTGAGTT